>NC_080845.1:4055858-4392510 GCF_030435755.1 Ochotona princeps
TGCCAAGCACACCCCACCCACCCCGCAGGGACACATTTTTTTTTTTTTTTTTTTGCTACCAAGGTTCTTTGTGGAATCCACAAGCAGTACTCGCACACTGTCTCTCACTTCATATAAGTGAGCTGAGAACCAAGGGCAAGGCGTGACATTGACAAGTCCCCAGGGCAGGTGCACCCTGAAACCCGGAGGAGCCTTGAGGTGGAGCCCCTCCTTCTCCCACGCGTCTTCTCATTTTATATCAGACAAAATTAGAAACCTGTCCCCCTGGCCATGGCACATTTGCGACAGAGCCCAGCAGGGCAAGGGACACCAACTGGCCCAGCGCTGACCTCAGGAATGCTCCAGAAGGAGGGCATGCCAGGACATCCATGCAGGTGTTCTGAGGTTGGGCAGAAGCTGGATAGCTGCTGGCAGGAGCCAATCACACGGAAGACACGCTGTTTGGGTGAGGAGGAAAGGGACGTGGAAGGATGGTTCCATCCCAACATGCCCGAGCCCTTCCCGCCACATCATGCTGCAGGCTAAAGAAGCCATGGGTTTGTTTCCCAGACTCCCTTGCAGCTAGACCAGGTCAACTGGCCATAGTTCTGCCCCGTGATAGAGGAGGCAAAGGAGAGATACCCAGGACAGAGCCGTCACCACGGCCCTCTCCTCTCCCTCTCTCTCCCTCCTCCCTGGGGCTGTGGTCCAGCAAGGACAGGGAGCCTGGAACTGTGGCGGTCACCTGCTTTGCCATTGTGAGGAAGACTCTTGAAGCTGAGCCGCCACCTCTCACAGAGAGGCCTCCTGGGACCCTGATCTTGATCATGTGGCTGCCTGAGCCAGTCTTCCTTTTAGACAGATGTCACTGGCACTCTGAGAGAGCCAGGCTTTCTGACCTCCCAAAGGGACCCATGGGACTGCCCAGCAGGTAGCACCCACGCCTCACCGGGCCCCATCTTTTTTGAGGTCTCTCCTGGCTTAACAAGGACACCTGCCATGTGTCTGATGCTGTGCCCTCTTACAGCCCCAGCTGTGAACCAGAGCCAGCAGTCATGGCCAACAGGAAACCAGGCACAGCACGCACCACAGCATCATGGGGACCTGGGCCAGCCAGTCAGAGAGGGCTTCCTGGAGAAGGTGACAGTTACCTAGATACCCAAACAACAGGAAAGGCTAGCTGTGCAGAAATCCTGGAGCAGCGGGCAGGCAGGGCCTCTGCCACTCCCTCCTGGACCCCGTGCTGCCACCCCGGCACAAAGGGGCCTTCCCCACCCCATCCCTCCTCTCTCTGTATCTCTGCTATGGCTCTGCAGTGGGCACCACATTCTCACCTGTCGTCCACACTAGCAGAGCTCCTAAAGACAAACACCACATGTGGCTTGTCCTGGTGAAGCCAGCTTCCAGCTCAGGACCTCGCACAGCAGGCAGCCGAGCAGATCTGAGTTGAGGAGTAGAGATGAATGCTGCGGCCAGTGCCACGGCATAGCAAGGTAAGCTTCCTTCTGCAAGTGCTGGCATCCTATATGGGCACCAGTTCATGTCCCAGCTGCTCCACTTCCCATCCAGCTCCCTGCTTGTGGCCTGGGAAAGCAACAGAGGATGGTCCAAAGCCTTGGAACCCTTCAACAATGTGGGGAACTTGGAAGCTCCTGGCTCCTGGCTTTGCATCAGCTCAGCTCTGGCCATTGCAGCCACTTGAGGAGTGAATCAGTAGATGAAAGATCTCTCTGTCTCTCCTTCTTTCTGTAACTCTGCCTTTTGTATAAAAATAAGCAAATAAAATAAATATTAAAAAGAAGAAAGCAATGGATGGATGGATAGGTGGATGGATGAGTGTATAGATGGATGGATGAGTGGCTGGATGGAAGGATGGATTAGGGATGGACACGGTGACCATGGCACTAAGGATCACCCTGCCAGGCCCTGATGGCAGCAGAAACCAGAGACTTGTTTGCAAAAGAACAAGATGGCCTCTCTTCCTAGTCGGTGATTCCAGACTTTCTCGCTATAGTGCAGCCCCTCCCTCTGTATCAGCACTGCACACCCTGAGTGCCATGGCACCTTCCTCTCCCACCACTACTCAGCTTCTCTCACCCTGCCCCACCCCCAGATCCTCATGCCTCGAAGTTACAGGACACCCGGTGCGTGGGGCTAATGGAACTGTGCGGAGCCCGGGCATCAGGGGCAGGTAACTCGGTCCATCTGGGCAGAACCAGGCCTGAGCCCCAGTTGCCACCTGAGGCGTCCTCGCTCCCAGCCTAGAGCTGGTGCCCCAGCATCAGGACCAAGTATCCCCACCAAAGACCCAGGCAGCCAGAGCTGAGGAGCCATGGGAACAGGGGCTCCTGGGCCACCAGACCCCCAACCCAGGAAGCACAGGTGGGCACTGGACCAGCTCTGCACTTGGCACAGCTCCCTTCTGGGATCCTTGCTCTGCACACCTTTGAGTGGGGGTCAGCAGCGGGGCTTGCAGGAGGCGAACCTCGGGCCTGACACTTGCATGGTGTTCTGCAGACACCGTCCACAGCACTGGTCAACAGGGCAATTTGGGGACACCAGCTGTTTAGAAAATTGGCCCCCTTTTTTGGCAACGTGTTTATTCCTTTAGGTTCTGTTTGTTTACTTGTTTGTTTTGTTTTGTTTTGTTTTGTTTGAAAGGGAGAACGACTGAGATGGACCGAGAGGGAGAGATCTTCTATCTGTTGGTTCTCTCCTCAAATGGCCACAACAGCCAGGGGAAGCCAGGAGCCGGGAGCCCCCTCCAGCTCTCCCACATGGATGCAGTGACCCAAGCACCTGGGCCATCCTCTGCTGCCTTCTGGTGCAGTAGCACAGAATGGACAGGAAGCAAACGCAGGACAGGGAGATCAGGCCTTGTGACATGAAATGTGGCATCACAGGTGGTGGCTTTGCTGCCAGGCCAACCCCCACCCCAAGAGACAGCCTCCTGCTACTCAACCAAGGAAGAAGGGCTAGCGCCAAAGCCTAGGCTAGGCCCAGGCTGCAGACCCCAAAACAGAAGCGGAAGGCAGGCCAGCTAGGGCCCAGGGTGAGGGTCGCAGAGGCAGCAGAGAGGGGAGGCCCAGGCCCGGAGCCCCCACTCTGCTGTGCTCAAGCTGTGCGGTGGGGCTGTGGGGCCCATCCAGGGTTACAAGATGGAGCAGAGAAATTATGGGATGCCATCACCCAAGTGGAAACCCCAGAAACCTTCACGGCAGGGGGGTGGGGGCACATCTGCACCTGTCCTCTGAGCCCCCAAAAGACCCTGACCGTGAGGCCCATGGACCTGGCCTCCAGGGTCCTCCCCAGCCCTGCCCTCGGAAGGCCGGTCCTGAGGCACCCTGAGCCTGTGTTCCCATGCACATACACCTGCCCAGCCTGTCACAACTCTGCCCCCAAGCAAACCGCCAAGTGCAGGTCAAGGTCGAGGCAGGCTGTAGAGCCAGCCCCAGGTCACAGCCCAGCAATCAGGGCCAGCTGGACAAAGCCAGGCCCTGGCCAAGGCGCAGTGGCCCAAGGAGCCCAAGGGGCCACCCTCCTTCCCCACCACTGGCCACATCAGGCCCAGCCCAGACGACACCACAGCAGCAAGCTGACCTGGCCCAGCAGCAGCAGCAGGAGCAGGTGCAAGGGTCCTGGGGCAGTTGGGAGAGTGACCTCCAGGGTGTGCAAACAGCAGAGGTGGGAACGTGGGTGACGAGGCACAGGGCACGGGGGTGTACAGCGCAGGCCCCCAAGTCACTGGCCACGTGCACAGATCCATCATGTCCCCCACCTGGGGGCTCAACACCCACCCCACCTTACGCTGTCACCACAGAGCTCTCTCCCAACCCTGCTTGTCCTCCCTCCCACTGTATCACAACTCCCCACACCCCAGGGACAAGGGTCTGGCAGCAGGCTCCCTCACCACCCGAGTGCCATCCTCCCTGTGCAGTCTAGAAGTTTCTCTCAAACTATGCAAACCAGCCACCTCCCCCAACCCCCTGCCATCACACGCCCCTCCTTCTCCCCAGGGGCTTCCCAGCTGCCAAGGGTGGGCAGGCCTGGCTTTCGTCTGTCAGACACTGCCCACCCACCCCCACACGCTGACGTGGGGGAGGGGCTGTGGCCCTCCAGGTCCCCCACGTCTCCAGCCTGTAGAAAGGCAGCCACGAGCGGTTTGTTTCTTTAAAAAGCATGGCGAAGGGCTTTAGGCCACCGCTAAGAGAAAGGACCCTCAGGGGCTCCAACGACATGGGCATGGGCTGGGCGGTCTGTCACCATCCCCTGGCAAGCCTGGTGGAGGACAGGAGGAGGCATTCGGCAAATATTTGCAGCTTAAAGGCAAGGAGGCAGGAGAGGAGACGGTGCCGGGGTGATGGAGGAAGCCTGAGGGAGTAGGGCTAGGCGGCAGCCAGAGAAGATTCTGGAAGGAGGAAAGGCACTGAGCAGAAACAGGCTTCTAACAAGCCCCCAGATTACGGGTCCAAGTCCTCGTGGCGAGCGATTTCAGACATTTCAGCTGCAGCGGCTGCAGATACTAGAAGTGAGTCATTGCTATTGGAGAAGGCACTTTGATTTGTGCTTCTGCCCCATTTATTGCAAGATTTAGGGTGGCCCAAGGGTGGGGGTAGGGCTGGCACCTGTTCCTGCCCCATCTGGCCAGCTCCTCCCAGAGGGTGGCTGGATCCCCCAGGGCCCAGGGAACAGGGCAAGGCCAAGCAGCCACAGGTCTGCTCTCCTCCCTCACAGCCACCTGCCTGCTTGGCACTCCCCTCCCTACCGTGCCTCCGTGACTCCCCAGGGATGTAACCCAAACCCAAAGCATCCCAGGCCCTGGCAGCCCTAGTCCTGGACAGGCTCCTATTCCTTCTCCTCGGCTGGAGCCCAAGGCCGCCTCCTCCCAGAAGCCCTCCCTGACCCCTCAGGAGGTGTGGAGGGTGCCCCGCCACATACACATACCAGATCCTGCTCAGTCACCACCCAGAACTTTCCTACTCTCTGCAGAGCCAACCCAGGACTGCCGGAGGACCCACACATCCCAGCATTCAACACGCAGGGGGAGCCAGTGGGGTAACCCAGCGCTCACCCCAGCCAGCAGAGGCCCGAGCTCCCTAGGTGGGTCTGGGTCAGACCACCGGCCCAGGCGAGAGAGACCAGGCCCTGCCTGTCTCCACTGTTCACTCCTGACCTTCCCCTACACAGCCCCACAAAAGGACAGGAAAGGCCCCAGAAATGGCAGACACGGGCACCCCCTGAACGATGCTTGCTGCAGGAATGAACAGTGAAGAGAGGAAAGAATGGGTCAGGAGGTGCGCTCTGAGCCCAGCACCCAAGGAAAGGCACCGCCCCAGGGTCAGACACTTACCCTAGAGCCGATCCTCCATCTGGCCAGGCCGACCTCCAGGGGGCTCCTCCCTCATGACTGCTCCTAGCCCCGAACAGCTCACTCAGCACCTGTCCTTGCCTGGCCCCGTTTCACAGATGAGAAAACCAAGAGAGAAAGAAGCGAAGCTGCAGGTGCTAGTTGAGAGTGGGGAACCCACCCCAGGGGTGAAGCCCCCCAGGAGGGAGGGAGCAGTAGGGAGGGGGGGAGCCTCCTGGAGGTGATGTGCTTCCACTCCATCCCCCGGAGACTTGGCTGGGAGTGAGTGCACAGCAGCTGCACGGGCACCTTGGCCATCCGCAACCCACAGTCATCCCCACCTACCCTCTCTGGGCCACAGTCTCATCCTCTTGACAGAGGTGCCCGCCCTGTAGCTGATGTGCACACACTCCTGACCTCTCCCCCAGGCTCCCTGCTCCCGCCCTTGCGACCCATCTCACCCCTCCCAGGGCCTCCTCTCCCCACCTCGGCTGCTGCCCACCCCTTCCTCACCCCTGCCATCTTCCATGGCCGGAGTCCTTCCCGCCCAAACACTGGCCCCGCTCAGGAGCCGTGTGGGAGGAGGACACGGAGGTGCTGACCTCGGCATAAACGCCTGCAGGGTGGGCTGAAATGGGGACCCTTCCTCCCGGGGATGAGGAGGGTGGATTGAAGCAGGGATCCCCTCCCCCGGGGGATAAGGATGGTGGACAAGAGCGGAGACCCCCCACCCCTGGGATGTGGACGGTGGGCTGATAGCGGGGACCCCCACCCCTCAGATGAGGACGGTGAGCTGAGTGCCTGGATCCCCACCGCCAGGTGCATTGGGACACTGAGCAGAGGAGGGGTGGAGATGAGGGAGGGGTTTCCCTGTGCAGTTTTGTGCCACAAACACCCATGCCACACACTACAGGCTGCATGCTGGGTGTCCCTTCCACTGGGACATCCCTCTAGTAACAGCAAGGCCCAGGCCGCAGGCACCGAAGGGTCACCTGCAGGGTGGACTGGGAAGGTCCCTCCCGCCTCTCCACCTGGCTAGCTGTGTGCACCTGCGGGAGCTGCCTGGGGCATAGGAGCCTGGCAGGGCACATTCCGGCCACCAGCCAGTGCGCAGCAAGGGCAGACAGCAGGGAGCAAGCCTCAGCCAAGTGGCCGGAGAACATGCGCCCCATGGGGACATCCAGATTGGCTTCCTGCGAGTGCAAGCCCTGGGTGGCAGCGGGGGTGGCCCAGGTGAACCGGGTCCGTGCCAGTCACTGTGGAGTCCCGCATGGAGCTCCTGGGTCCCCAGCCCTGGCTGTCGCGGGCACTTCAGAAACGACCGAGTGCATGGGAGAGTGTTCTCTCCCTTTCAAATAAAGAACATTTTAAGATTTGTATCAGAAGATGAATGAACTCCTAAAGATCTTTGGACAGACGAGCCTTCCAGAGAGAGCAAAACTTTCCAAGGAGGAAAAGCCCTCAGGCTGGCGCAATTATGACCGAGGCGTGCCGCTGGCCGGCCTCTCTTTGGGAGCCGCAGGAGGAAGTGAGGCCAGGAGAGGAAAGGAGGAAGGAGGAAGTGGGTGCCAACACTGTGGCTCAGTGGGTAGCGTCAGCCCGGGACGCCGGCATCCCCTCTGGGGCGGTAGAGGCTCAGGCACTTGGCTCATTTTCCACTGTTTTCACAAGTGCCTTAGCAGGGAGCTGGATCAGAAGTAGAACAGCACCAGGACTCAAAGTGCATATGCTGGTGTCACAGGTGGTGGTTGCAGCTGCTGCTCCTCCACGCCAGCCCCCTAAAGACGACCTGAGGTATAACAGGGACGGGCATTTGGCCCACGGGACAACCCCTGAGACAGCCACACCCCAAGTCAGAATGGCTCGGCTCAAGTTCCAGCCGAGCCCCCTCTCATGCTCACCCTGGGAGGCAGGGATGGCTCCTGTAGTGGGTCCCGGTCACCCATGGGGAGACCTGAACGGAGTTCCCGGCTCCTGGCTCCAGCCTGAGCCACTCCCAGCAAACGGGAAATTGGGTGCCCAAATCGCCTGGCCCACTCCTGCTCGCCTTTCATACAAGGTCTTGGCCAAGGTGAGGGGGTGCCACGGTGCCCACGAGCTTGCCCTATTTCACAGCAGGGAAGGTAGAGGGAAGAAGCCACACAGCCCAAGAGTCCCCCTGGCTGTGTCAGGGTGCCAGTCCCACACTGTACCACCTTAAGCCGGAGGCACCACCCCTAGGTGCCTCCATCTGCCCATCTGAGAAGTGGGGGCAATTTCAGGTTTAAGGCAGGTCGAAGTGACTGACCCAGGGTGGGGCCAGGGGAAGCCTCATTCAGTCACTCCTCCACCACAAGCCCCTCCAGAAGGCCAGGTCACCCCCTCATCTCCCCCAGCAGGAGAGACAGAGGCCGGAGGTCAGGGGGAGAGACAGAAGGGAGAGGAGGCTGGGGACTGCCTGGAAGGGCGAAGGGTGGTATGGTTGGCCAACCCATCTGCCAGCCTCCCCACTCCATCCCAGTCGGGAGCCAGTGGCGGGGGGGATGCACCCCAGGCCACCCCCCACCCTGCCATCTCCTGCTCGCTATTCAGTGTTGTGCCTCCCCCCCCTTTATTTTTTAATTCCAGCCACTCTGCGGTCCCATGCGGGGCCTCCCGCCTCCTCCTGCCTCCTCGCCGGTGGCTGTCACACGACAGACATTTTTAGTGGTGACAGCTGGCCTTGTGGAACTCAAGCTCAGTACGGGAACGGTTTTTAAAAAAAGAGCGAGCCGAGCCACCGCCACTTTAAATAGCAAGGCGGTGGCTGCGGGATGGAGCCAGAGCGTCAAGGAGGCCCAGGCTGCCGCCTGCCTGGGGCCTGCCAGCTCAGCGGCCCCACCTCTGCCGGCCCAGTGGGGAAACTGAGGCCCCCAGGGGGCCACCGCCTCGCCCACAGTCCCACAATCGTGAGGACTCAAGCCCCCAAGTTCTGTGGGCCCAGTACTACCCCTTGCCTGGGCTTGGGTCTGATCCTGGGGGTACCCACCCTGCCCTGCCCCACTGGGTTGGCCCCCACCCTGACCCAGAAGGTGCCCATCGCATGGCACAGCAGGTGAAGCCCTGCTAGGATCCCATCAGGATTCCAGCTCAAGTTCCGGAGGCCCCTCTGCCCATCCAGTGCCCTGCTTGTAGCCTGGGAAGGCAGTAGAAGATGGCCCAAAACCTCCTGCATCCACATGGGAGACCCAGAAGAGGCTCCTGGTGGCCAGTTCTGGGCTAACGTAGCTCTAGTTGTTGTGGCCATTTGGGGAGTGAGCCAGCACATGGAAGATTTCTCTCTATGTGTAACCCTGGAGCTGGCTGCCCCAGCCCAGAACCTGGCAGCCTCAGTGCACCTCACCGCAGGCATCCCCAGGGCCCCTCGGCCACTGATGGCGCTTCCAGTTGTCCCCAGATGCTGTGTTTCTACCGCCCTGTGACCTGTAGGTGCTGTCCTTGTGTCTGCTCTCCAGGTACCATCTCACTTAATCCTCAGAGAACCCTGCACGGTGGACACAGGTCTGCAGGTCAGCCAGCCACTTGGCTTCCATCACTTTCCCTCCAGGCCAGCAGCACAGCGCAGGTCAGCTCATGGGTTTGTCCCTCTGGAACCTTCTGGTGCATAGGACAATTTACTTTATCACACCTGGAAGAGGCACAAGCAGTCAAGCTGACAACCCAACCACAGTCCCTGTGACTCCCCTGGCCTGGCTTTGGGTACAGCAGCCAATCCAGCCCTGGCTGGTTTTTCCAGGGCAACCTGGAGCCTCCTACAGGGACAGCAAGGGCCAGACCCACACAGCTCGGCAGGTCACACCAACTGGGGTCTCTTTCTTCTGTTTTGTTTGGGCTGTGTTGTGTTTTTCTGATTCTATTTGAAAGGGAGAGAACCTTCTATCTGCTGGTTCAGTGTCTAACTGCCCACACTGGCCAGGAATTGACCAGGCCAGGAGCCAAGAACTCCATCTGGGTCTCCCCTGAGGGTGTCAGGGACCCAAGGCCCTGGGCCACCAACTGTTGCCTCCCAGGTTACACGTCAGCAGGAAGCTAGAATCCAAAGCAGGGAAGCCAGGACTCACACCAGTCAGGGAACCAGTCAGGGAACCAGCCAGGGACCCAGCCAGGGATCCAGCCAGTGGGCCCACCTGTTGCTTCCCAGTCAGGCTGCCCTGGTCCCACCCTGCAGGTTGCCAGGCAACAGCCTGATGCATCAGTAGCTGTTCAGAAAATGCCTGGTTCCTCCTTCAAGTGTTCTCTGAAACTTGCAGTTTCTCCCTTGCCAGCCCCACCTCCTGATGATGTTACGTTATTTCTAAGACACTTAAACACATTAGCTTCATGCCTGATTCATTAGTAACTGGTGCAAAAAATTTGAGTGTGGGGGCCAGCCCATGGCTTAACTGGTTAATACTCCACCTGCCAGTGCCAGCATCCCTTATGGTTGCTGGTTTGTGTCCCGGCGGCTCCAGCTTCCCTCCAACTCCCTGCCTGTGGCCTGGGAAAGCAGTCGAGGTCGGCCCAAAGCCTTGGGACCCTGCACCCACTCGGGAGACCCAGAAGAAGCTTCTGGCTCCTGGCTTCAGATCTGCTCAGTTCCCACACTGCAGCCATTTGAGGAGTGAACCAGCAGAAGGAAGCGCTTTCTCTTTCACTCTGTCTGTTCTCTTTGTTCTGCCCTGCTTTTCCAAACCAAAAAAAAAGAAAGAAAAAAGAACCATGAAGAACTTCAGGAGGGCGTAGCTGGCCACATCCACACCCAAGAACCAGGAGCGTTTAAGAGACACACGCGTGAGAAGGGGTGGGGGTGCAGCAATGCTGGCCAAGGGGGCTTGTCTTCCCTAAGGATGGAGGGCCGAGAGTGGAGAGCTCTCTCCCCAGCCCCCCCGAGGCCCACCAGGCACGCTTGCTGTGAGGCCGCACCTCCAGTGAGCCCACTGCCCTTGGCCTCGCAGACGGCAGATGTGAGCAGCAGTGGCAAGAAAGACGGGGTGTCCTGTATCCCAAGGGCCCCTTGCTTTG
Organism: Ochotona princeps; assembly: GCF_030435755.1. NCBI lineage: Eukaryota > Metazoa > Chordata > Mammalia > Lagomorpha > Ochotonidae > Ochotona > Ochotona princeps. Next base: position 4,066,204 of record NC_080845.1, read on the forward strand.
TGGCCCAGAGCTGCCTGACAGCCAGCCTCCTCGGTTACAAATAAAACAAGAAAAGAGCTGGGGGCTCAGCCACGGAGGCCGTGCAGCCTGCGTGCAGTTGCACTGCTCGGCTTCTGACGCGGATCCAGCCACCTACAATGTGCCTGGATCAGCAGTGGAAGCTGGCCTTGGCACCTGGGCCTCTGCCACCCACCAGGGAGACTTGGAAGCAGCTCCAGGCTCGTGGCTTCAGCCAGGCCCTGCCCTCACTGTGCAGCCCTTTGGGGAGTGCTCTGCCCTGCTCCCAGGCACCTGCCCCCGGCAGCCTGCAAGCCCCAGTGGACAGCTGGAGGAGGCCTCATCACGGGACCAGTCAAGACTGGGTCAGTGGGGCGTGGACCATGTCCCGAGATGTCTCCCCCTAAACGGCAAAGCCGAGTGGCAGAGGGAGAGCCAAAAGCAGGGCCATCCACCGGGCAGCACCCTCGGGACAGGGTGGACAGCTTGGGTGAGCCCAGGCCTGGGGAGATTCAGCAGTGTTCCCAGAGCCACCAAAGGGCACTGCCACGTGGTCCAGGTGCCGCTAGGTGCCCACATCCCGTGCCACAGGGCCTGGGCTCTCCTCCATTCCCAATTCCTGCTTCCTCTGATGCACCCCTCCCCCCCCCAGGGAGCTCTGACTGTTGCGACCATTTTGGAAAGTGAACCAGCAGATGGAAGATGTCTCTCTATGCTCCCTTTCAAATACATTTTTAAAGCTTAAGTTAAAAGTAAAATAAATAGGGCTCAGTGCAGTGGCCTAGTGGCTAAAATCCTTGCCTTAAACACGCTGGGATCCCATATGAGCACCAGTTCTAATCCCAGCAGCTCCACTTCCCATCCAGCTCCCTGCTTGTGGCCTGGGAAAGCAGTCGAGGATGACCCAAAGCCTTGGGACCCTACACCTGCATGGGAGACCTGGAGGAAGTTCCTGGCTCCTGGCTCCTGGCTCCTGGCCTCGGATCGGCGCAGCACCAACCATTGCAGTCACCTGGAGAGTGAATCATTAGATGGAGGGTCTTCCTCTCTGTGTATCTGACTTTGCAATAAAAATAAATAAATCCTCCACCTGTGACACCAACATCCCATATGAGTGCCAGTTCAAGTCCCGGCTACTCCACTTCCCCACAGCCCCAGGCCACCCTGTCCCCCTCCCTCCCACTGCCCAGGGCCCCACGCACTGTGGGTGGCCGCCTCAGCTCACCCACCCCAGGCCCTGTGTTCCAATTCCCTCCCAAAGCGGTGGCCCAGTGCCCTGAGACGCTTCCTGCCCCTGAACCCCACTCAGGGAAGGGGCATCAATTTCCTTCCCTATATTTTATTCATCAAAGACGAGCCACAGCTGGACCAGGCCTCTGCCCAGGCTTTCTCAAGGGCCCAGAACATTCCAGAGAAGTCCAGAGGCCTGAGGTGCGCAGGTGGGCCGTGGGCAGTTAGCAGGGAGGGGATCTGGTGGGAACAACTCGCCAAGATTACCATGGAAGCAATGCCCAGGGCTGGGGTTGTTCTGCCTGCCTGGTGTGAGATCCTGCCAGAGCCGGAGGGTGGCCACCACAGGGGATCCGGTGAGGCAGGGCCACAGCAGGGCCCCCCAGAGCTGAGCAGCCAGGCCGGACAGGGCTCCCCGCCCCCCACATCTGGCCTGATCCTCCCTGCCTTGGCCACATGTGGACCGGCGGGGAGGAGCATGTGACCATGACCGGCCCGACTTCTCAGGCGGCCAGCGTCCAGGCAGGAAGAGGCTTCCTGGGGGTCTCACGCCACTAGGCAGGCACACTCAGCTCCCCAGCCCCCTGCATCCCGCCCTGGGAAACCCCCTGCCTCCCAGGACCAGCCAGGGCCTGGGAAGCTGCACCTCTGGGCTGAGTCCAGGCCCTGCAGGCGCCTACCCAGGCCCTGCTCGGGCGGCTCACAGGGTCCCCAGGATGTCCTTCAGGCCGGCCCGCCCTCGGACGCCCACTCCCCAAGCCTGGCAGGCCCTCACCCCAACACCCCGTGGGCCACCCATCTGGGGGGGTGGGGCTCTCTTCTCCCGCCCACCCCAGTTTCAAGCGCCGCCTCCCGAAGAGGGACAGTCGTTGTCCCCGACAGAGATGGGAAGGATTTCCAATGGGGAGGGGTGAAGTTTGGGGAGGAAAGTCAAGGGGCAAGTCAGACCACCACAGGTGTCTCAGAGAAACCAGGGGGGCAGGCCCCCAGCCCCGCCTCTTCAAGGATTCCCTGGAGCCGAGCAGGGTCCCTCACGTCGCCAGGGTTCCTTCAAAGACCCCGCAGGGAGAGGCCTGCGCCCCCTGCCAGCCCCACGGGCACCGGCGGCTGCGCGCACAACACGCCTAAGGCGTAGGCGGCGGCGGCAGCAGAACTACAGTTCCCAGGATGCTGCGCCTCGCGTCACGGGCCCCGCCCCACCGCCTTCTGGGGATTGTAGTCCGTCCCAGAGGGGCGGGGTGTGGGCGTGGCGGGCATACGGTCGAGCCTCCGCGTCTGCTGCAACACCCGCACTCCTCGCACGTCAGCACCCGCGGGTCACGTGTAAGAGAGGAGCTGCAAGGCTCAGGACCACTGCCCCACGGAGAACACAGAACTGGGGAAGGGAGTGGGACGGGCAGGTACCCCGGGCAAGGGATGGGGTGTCACTCAGCAGCCACCCCTGTTCGCCCTTTGCCCACGTGGAACTTGGTGGGCAAGGACTGGAGGTTCAGCAGCCAAGTTGTGACCAGGAGACAGCGATTATGAAGCAAGATTATCGTGCCAAGACCACCTGGCCCTTCTGCCCCCGCCCCCCAGCACCCAGAATGTCCCCACAGCCCAGCCCAGCAGAACCCTGGGGTGCAAGGAAGGGGAGGTAGGGCCAGTCTGCCCATCCGCTGGGTTCACAGCCCTGATTGGCCGTGCCCACGCCCCCAGGCCTTGGGCCAGGGACTCTGCTTGCCTGGCTGGCTGTGCAGTGGGGCCTGCAAGAGGATACTGGGGACCCCCTACTATGCTGGGCACTGACCCCCACACAGGACGCTGCCTCGGTGTGGATGAGGGTCTCCCACCAGACACGTCCCACTGCACACTGCTCATGGAAAAGGCCCCTTTGCACACAGGCTGCTTGAGGAAGTGGCCACTCACTGAGGGAGAGCAGTGCTGGCCAGCACCCTGGTTGCGTCCCACTGAGAGAATTCGCCCAGATGGAAATCTTGTGGGGCTGGTGAGGTGGCATAGCAAATGAAGCCACGATCTGCAGTGCCAGCATCCCATATGGACACAGGTTTGAGTCCCAGGTATCCCACTTCCCATCCAGCTCCCTGCTTATGGCCTGGGAAAGCAGTCGAGGACGGTCCCAAACCTTGGACCCTGCACCTGCGTGGGAGATCCAGAAGAAGCTCCTGGCTCCTGGCTTCAGATCAGTGCAGCTCCGGTTGTTGCGGCCATTTGGGGAGTGAACCGACAGATGAAGGATCTTTCTGTCTGTCTCTCTCTGTAACTCTGTCTTTCCAATAAATGAATCTTTTTTTTTTTTTTTTTTTTGACAACGCAGGATTTCCAGGGTACATTAACCTTTAAAAAAGAAGAAAAGAAAGAAAATATTCTCTTCCCAGACTCCTTTGCAGCTAGCTGTACTTGACCCAGCCCTGGCTGGGAGATGAGCCCTGGACTCCGCTGTGGGGGCTGCCACATCGGTCTCCTTTTCTTTGTCTGATCATGAGGGATTCATCTGGCAGGGGTCTCTTGTCCTTGGTGCTTAGCCTTTTTCTGCCTGCACTCCCACTGTTCTGCCTGGGATGCCATTGTGATCCCTGGAGGTGAAGCAGCACTTTTGTGCTGGGAGGATGCTCACTGCATGCTGTAGGAGCAAGAGGCTGCCCTGGCCCCGAATGCCTCCCCCAGGACTGCCTGCACCCCCACTGAGCACCACAGTGGGCCGTACCCATACAGTTGAGCGAGGGAGGGGACAGGTGCATGGGACAGGGCAGGATCCTAGAGGGCTCCTGGCATCGGGCACACTTGATCAATTGGAATGCTGATACCCAGGGGCTCAGAAAGCTGGCCTCACAGGCAGGGTGGCACTTGGTAGACCCAGGGCCAGTGTTAGGAGGGGGCAGATTTGTACAGTGGCAAGACAGGAAGTCCCATTTCCTATAGCCCAAGGAAGACTACCCATGCAACCCCGGGACCAAGAGACTGCGCCTTCCTGCCCCCAAGCCCACATCCCTTCACCCCCAGAAGGAGCCAGCCCCAACAGGAAGGAAGGACAGAGAACGCCACCTGGACCCCTGCCCCAGGGACATGTGCTGGAATAGCACCAGCTGGAGCCTCGGAAGCTGAGTTGCGGAAAGTTCTGGGGACAGTACAGGGGGCATCCTGGAGGAAGCTTCTAGAAGGAGCAGGAGAAGCAAGGGAGGGATCACAGCAGAGAGCTCCAGGAGGCAGGCAGCTCTTCCTCTGAGGGTGGGTGGAGGAGGCGTCCGCCATTGGACTGTGTAGCTCCAGGCTGAGGTTGAGGTGGGCAGTGCTGGAGCAGGTATAGGGTCAGGCGAGAAATGCTGTCCGGTCCGTGCCCGGTGCCAGCTCCCACAGAGTGCCCAGCTGTCACAAGCAGGACATGGAAGCCAGCCGCATGCCAGGCAGTGGGCAAATCACACACCTATTCACCTCTGAGTGTGCACGGCTGATCCAGCCTGCCCCAGGCTCAGCTTTCCGACTTGCAGGATGGACCTGGCACCCGGGAGAGGAGCCTGAGAAGGACAAATGCCACCAGCGGCTGCTGGCCGGGGCCCAGCCGGGTTCACCACATTCCCGCCTACGCAGCCAGAGAGGCCAGAGCCTGATCGCGACAGGAAGCTGGCTGGCGCTGGCATCGGGGCAGCTGGTCAAGACACCGCTTGCAGTGCTGGGCTCCCAAAAGGATTCCGGTTCCAGTCCTGGCTGCTCCACTTCCCGTCCAGCTCCCTGCTAATGCACCTGGGAAAGCGGTAGAAGGTGGCCCAAGGGTTTGAAGCCCTGCACCCATGTGGGAGACCCAGGTGGAGTTGGCCTGTCCTTGCCGTTTCAGCCATCCAGGCTGGGAGCTCTTTCTCTCCCCTCTCCTCTCTGTAAACCTGATATTCAAATGAAGTAATAAAATCTTGGGGGGGAAAGGAAAAAAAAAGAGGGACACAGTGCAGTAGCCTAGTGGCTAAAGTCTTTGCTTTGCATACGCTAGTATTCTATACGGGAACCAGTTCATGTCCCAGCTGTTCCACTTCCCATCCAGCTCCCTGCTCGTGCCCTGGGAAAGCAGTCGAGGACGGTCCAAAGCCTTGGGACCCTGCACCCGCGTGGGGGACCTGGAGCAACTTCTTGGCTCCTGGCTTCAGATCAGCACAGCACCGGTCGTTGCGGTCACTTGGGGAGTGAATCATCAGATGGAAGATCTTCCTCTCTGTCTCTCCTCCTCTCTGTCTCTCCTCCTCTCTGTATACCTGACTTTGTGATAAAAATAAATCTTTTAAAAAGCATATATGTATTTATTTGTTTCAAAGGTAGAGTTAGAGAGAGAGACCCTTACTTCCAATGGTTCACTCCCCAAATGACCACAACGGCCGGTGCTACGCCGAAGGCAGGAGCCAGAAGCTTCTCCCACATGGGTGAAGAGGCCCAAGGCTTTGGGCTGTCCTCAACAGCTTTCCCAGGCCACAAGCAGGGAGCTGGATGGGAAGGGGAGCTGCCAGGATAAGAACTGGTGCCCACGCGAGATGCTGGCCCCTGAGAGACATTCTCTTAACAGGAAGTCAATTTGGTCTTTAGACAGACTTTGATACGAAAAGAAACTTCTGGAATCTCTAGTGCCTTGCCAAGTTTCCTGATGCACATACCACAGAAAAAAAAATGCTTACTGCACAGTTTTCTCTCCAAAGACTGTGTCTCCAAATGGGAGCATGGTGCAGCAATTCTGGGTGAGTCAGAGGTGGGCCCCAGCTGAGGGTCGCTTAGTATCCTTCCAAAGGAGTGGTGGCGGCGGTGGCGGGGGGGGCAAGCATGCCTGCACCAGGCAGCCTCTCCTCCCAGCTGGCTGTGGTCCCCAGGGCAGTGCCTGACGCTCCCCAGGCTGCGATGTTGGGCAGGGTGGGGCAGCTCCTGCACACAGTACTCAGAAAGGCTCCCTTTCCAGCAGGCGCATGGGAACGCGAGCCCAGCATCCTGCAGGCGATGCCTACCGTGTGGAGAAGCAAACCCAGCCACCTCTTCTTCCTGTTGCCCAACCTTTACTGATGCCATCAGCCAAGCACTGGACGGGGAAGCCAAAAGCCTTGACCACAGCCCTGCCAGGGACCCTGTGTGATGGCCCTCGTCACTACACACTTAGGGGACAGGTTACATGATGTGTGGCAAACACCCTTGGACTCCCAGTGTGGCCTGCCTGGCTGCACTCACACCGCTGCTCAGGTGGACCACAGTGGACTGTCTGGGCTGGGCTCAGCCGGGCGGTTCTCCTGGTAGGTCAGTGGAACCCGGCTGGAGGTCAAAACCATTGGCTCAGAAGCTGGCAGGGTGCAAAGGACACCTCTGCATTCCCATTGGTCACAAACATCCCAGAGGTGGATGAGAACCTACCAACTGCATCCTGACCAACCTTGTCAGCTGCCCTCTTGGCTCAGGAGGTGGTATGGATGAGGGGAGGGAGTCCCTCCAGCCCCGACCTAGGCAGGTGGGCATCACTGACCAGACCCCAGGAGACAGACTCACCTCTCGGCCTTGCTCCTGATCTGATCACCCATGCAGGACAGCAGCATGGAGAGGACTGAGGTTCCAGGGATGCAGGGGCTGAAGGCGCTGAGGGAATCCATGCTCAGTGAGATGGGGCAGCAGAGTCCGGGCATGGAAACTGCTTATTCCACAGAGGACTTCAGCAAGGCCTTGACCCCTTTATCTGTGAAAGAGGTACAAGACAAATGGTGGAGGATTGATTTGGAAGTCAGAGTTACAGAATAAGAGAATGATCTTCTACCAGCTGGCTTACTCCCCAAATGGTCACCATGGTCAGAACGGAGCTAGACCAAATTCAACAGCCAGGAACTCTATCCGGGTCTTCCATGTGGTTACAGGTACCCAAGCACTTGGGCTACCTTCCTCTGCTTTCCCCACATGCATTAGCAGGGAGCTGGATGGGAACTGCAGCAGCCGGGCCACAAACTGGCACTTCTATGGGATGCCAGTATCACAGGTGGTGGCTTTGCTTGCTCTGCCACAGCTCCTGGCCTCACCTGGCCCGGGCCTGGACGTCAGGACCACGTAGGGACCAACAACTGCAAGATCTCTCTTCTCCCTCTCTCCGAAACTCCACCTCTCAAATGAAATTAATAAATCTCTTAAAAACCCAGGAAAGGACCTGGCTCAGTGGCCTAGCAGCTCAAGTCCTCACCTTGAACATGCCGGGAGCCCATATAGGCGCCAGTTCTAATCCCGGCAGCTACACTTCCCATCCAGCTCCCTGCTTGTGGCCTGGGAAGGCAGTCAAGGACGGCCCAAAGCCTTGGGACCCTGCACCCAGGTGGGAGACCAGGAGGAAGTTCCTGGCTCCTGGCTTCAGATCGGCACAGCACCGGCCATTGCAGTCACTTGGGGAGTGAATCATTGGACGAAGATCTTCCTCTCTGACTATGCATTTAAAAGAGAGAGAGAGAGATAAAACTCCCATGTAGCGAGCCGTGAACACACAGCCCAAGATGTGCCCACAGAGTCATACCCTCACCTTTGCTGTGACCTCACCCTCAGCCACGGGGGGAATGCAGCTCTCACCACACGTGGGGGACTCTGGAGGACGCACCTGCCACCAGTCCGGGAGATGAACCCACAGGGAGAACAGGCAGACTCAGTCAGCTCTCGGTTACCATCCACACTAAGCCCCTCCCGACTGCTAGGCAGCAAGGGGAGAGGGTAACAGGTGCCCGGGCCTGGAGCAAGCCCTGGGGTGGATGACGGATGACATTACTGGGGAACTCAGGCTCTGCCTTCCCAGAACCTCATGACCTTAGCAAAGCCGGGTGTGCCTGGGTGTCATGAGGCCCTTTGGTTCCTCTCTTCTATCTGGGACACGCACTCCACAGCTACCTTTCGGGGGGAGCGACTCGTCCCGTCCCTTTGCTCATGGATGCATCTGTGAATATGCTGACCTAAGGGCTGGGTGGGTGCTGGGACGGAACAGGGCCAGCTCAAACTCCACCTCAGTGGACTGTCCCCCCGGGCCCGGGTGGGAATGTATTTCTGGACACAAGGGATACGTGCCTGGCATAAGCAGCTGTCCCACCTGCTGTCTCTTCCTGCCACCACCAGCTTGGGGCCTTAGTTCATCAATGCCCTCCCCGCATCAGCAAGGCCACTGGCTTACACTTTTTTTTTTTAAGATGCATTTATTTTTAGTGGAACAGCCAGGACATGAACTGGTGCTCATATGGATGCTGGCACCACAGGTGTAGGATTAGCTTGTGGGGCCATGGCACCAGCCCCCTGACTTGCACTATGTATGCAGAACAAAGCTGTGTAGTCACTGTGCTGGGGCCTTCATCGGCTAAGGACTCCATCTCCCAGCCTCCCTTGCAGCTAGGTGGTGCCATGTGACTTGGTCCTGACCATCCACAGCTCTGCCATGACCCATGTGTGGTAGCAAAATGGCACAAGGGGTAGAGCCTGGAGCCTTGGGCAGAGGCTGGACAAAGAAACAAACAATTACCGGGTCAAGTTCCTGAGGTCTCTGGAACTGTACGGCAGCAAACTGCAACCTGACTCCTGCCCCTCCCCCACCCTCGATCTCCAGTCGCTCCCATGCCATGCCTTGGAATGCCTGGGCTCCAAGTCCTGCCTCCACTTCCGAACCAGCTCCCTGCTACCACACCCGTGAGGAGGCGGGAATGGTCCAAGTGCTGGGCTTCCTACCGCCCTTGGGGGAGACGTTGCTAGCGGCTCCTGGCTTAGGGCTGGCCCAGCTCCGGCTGGTGTGGATGTTTGGAGAGGAAACCAATGGATGAGACAGTCTCTCCATCTCCCTCTCTCCCTCTTTGTCATTCTGCCTTTCAAATGAACAAATAGCACATTTTTTAAGAATATCCTTTTTTAAAAATTTATCCATTTGTTTATTTATTTGACAGGCAGATTGACAGAGAGACAAAACAATAGCTCCTCCCGTCTTCTGGATCACTTCCCAAGTGGCCACAATGGCCACAGCTGAGCCGATCCAAAGTCAGGAGCCAGGAGCCTCCTTTAGGTCTCCCATGCGGGTGCAGGGTCCCAAGGCTCTGGGCCGTCCTCTGTTGCTTCCCCAGGCCACAGGCAGGGAGCTGGACAGGAAGCGGAGCCGCCAGGACAGGAACTGGAACCCTTATGGGACGCTGTTTGCAAGGGAAGGATTAGCATATTGAGCCACCATGCCAGCCCCAGCAATACCCCATTTTCTTATGAATGAGGCATTGGGATTAAAGCTGACCTTGTGTCCAAGCAAAAGCAGGAGCCGAGGACAGACCCAGCCAGGAGGAAGGATGGTCCCAGCAGAGAGGCGACTTCAGGCTAGGGCCTAAGGCAGAGCACTGCAAGCAGACTGCAGAGGTGGTTGGAGTGACCTGCGCACTCACCGCCAGCCTGGACCAGCAGGCCAGCCTGGACCAGCAGTGGCCGCAGCCCCGGCTGCCCTGACCCATCCCAAGGCCGAAAAAGTTGGCTCTGGAGGCAAACTAGTCCAGGATCCAGTCACTCCTCGGAGGCTCAGCCTCCTTGTCTGTGAAATGGGCACATACTAAAGGTGCCACCATCCAGGGTCCTACCAGAAGACCCAGAGAGCCGGTTCACAGGCAGCACTTGGTGGCCAGGACATTGTAGGGGCTCAGTGACGGAGCCAGGCAGAGGGCACCAGAGCCACCATGCCCAGGCCGCTCGGCCACATCCTGAGGCTGTTTCGGGGCCAGGGCCTCCCCCTTCGCCCACCACCACCAGGCCCCCAGCTCCTGCCTGCTCTCTCTCTCCTGGCTCAGCCCCTGGGAAGTCACGGGTGAGGTTCCGCCCCTGAAGCCAGACCTACCTGGCTGTGGGTGTGCATGTGTGTGCATGTGTGTGCACTGTGTGTGCACTGTGTGTATGGGGGGGATGCATGTATTTGTGTAGGTGTGGGTGTCAGTGTAGATGGTGTGCATGTGTGTGTGTGTGTGTGTGTGTGTGTGTGCTCTGGGACAGGCAGCTGAAACTTAGCCGGAGCCTGGCCTGGAGCCTGACTGTGGCTCCTGCCCCACCGCGCTGCACACGGTGTCTGGAAGCTTCTGCCCGTCTCAGCATCTTGGTCCTCACAGCTGTCCTTGTGGTTGTCGTCACGTTGTCATGATAAGCGTGCTGGGGCCAGAGCCCCGAGGGCTAGGGGCAGGACGCGGAGGGCCCTGCCCAGATCCGCTTTCCCCAGCACCACATCCAGAACTGAAACTGCATTTCACTGCATTATCAGAAAAATAAAGAAATGAGCAGGCAAGCTAAAGGACGAGTCCATTCCCATGGGCTTCCCAGCACACGTGCGTCTACACGCGCACACACTTCTTGAGAAGCAAGTTTTCGTACAATGTTCTCAAAACCAAAACCAAAACTCTGTCTGGCTCCGAGCCAGCAGCACCTGCCAGGGGTGTGGGGCTGGGCCTGGGGACGGGGCGGCATGGACACGCCCCTCTTCCACGTCACCCCGCTGGCTGCTCTGTGGAGTTCCCATGGGAAGTGTCGGGCAGGCCCTCTAGGAGCCGACCCAGAGCCCAGTACACAGCAGGCGCTTAACAGTTGTGGAAGAACAAAAGAATGAAGGGACAAAGGGACAAATGAATGAGCAACGCAGGCGGGTCAAGCCAGCTCATGTCACACTGAGGACCCCCGGCCCCGTCTAGGCCTCGGTTTACTCGGCTGTCCAGAGGGACGCACGGCACTGCTCACCCATACACTACTTGGAGCATTCATGAGACCCACAGAGGATTCTGGGGAAGGAGGTGGGGTCTTCGGGACCGACCCCCTTGAGCTGCTCTAAGGCTGTGCTGTCACCCACCGGATGCTGGCAGGACCCCCAAGGGAGGTGGGGCACGGTGCTGGGAGAACGGGGGCAGTCAGGGACTAGAACCCATGGGTGTGGCCCCCAACCCAGGCTCCCAACCTACATGTAAGACCACCTGCTCACCACACATTCCATCGGCTTCCCAGGACAGCGAGCCCCTGCCCCAGGTTTGCCACACAGACCGCCTGGCTGAGCCCTTGGCAGACATCACTAATCAACTGGGATATGTGCCAAATCCCTTCCAATTCAGGGCTCCGGGCAGACACTATCAGTCAATCAGATTCAGCCGGACAGATCCTGTCTACACTCCACACACACTCTGCCTACCCCACGGGTCCTCCCTCAGTCCCCCTCCTGCTGTGTAGCCCCGGGCAGGTCCCCCAGGCTCTCCGCTGTGCCTCAGTGGCTTCATCCAGGAAATGGGGAACCTGCCTCACAGTTGCCATGGAGACCTGGCCCACGGCCAGCAACAGCCAGCCTCCAAAAACCCAGTCGCCCTTGATGCTTGCTTCCACGCCGAAGGGGGCCTGTTGCCAGGATCCTGCTGGACAAACACGGCCACTTGCGGGTCCCTGGCCTCCCCCGACCCTGGGGACCCCTGCCTGCTCCCTGGTGCCGACTGTCATTCCCGGAACAACCTTCCATATCCAAATGAGAACTCAGCAATGACCCCCGTGGTGGACTCACCCTCATGCCGTGCTGGGCTCTTCTGGGGTCTCAGGCAGCGAAGGATGGGTCTGGGAAGCGGGCAGCGAAGCAGTCTCCACCCCCAGCTGGAAGCCGGCCCAGGGAGGGGGCGCTGGCCAGGCTGTGTGTGGATGTTCAGGTGTCCCCTCCTGCTGCGGGGACCTCAGTCTCCCCATCTGGAAACTGGGTGGGGGTGCAGGAGACCTCCGTGCTCTGTGAATGCTGTGTGCACACTTGCACGGACTGAGTGCCTATGCGTACGGGCCCCTCCCGCCTGTCACAGGCCCCTCACGCTGCACTGTCCGTCTTGCTGCTGGCTTCCCGCTGAAGCACACACTCCACAAGACAGTCTCACATCCTCTCCCTGGTCCATTCCTAGGGACTCCAGAAGAAGGTTAGGAAACATACAAATGAACTCCAGAAGAAGGCTCTAGAACTATCAAGCAAAAAAAAAAAAGTGAATGAATGAGTTCCGGAACCTTCCCTCCCAATTCACCCCACAGAACATGCCCAAATAAGCGTTCTGCCTCTCCCTCCCTGGGAGCCCATGGGGCTGCGACTGGGTGCTGAGGCAGGGTGGCTGGCCTCACCTGGTGCCCCCAGCAGACACACGGCCCTCCCACTCACCCACTGTGCACCCCTGAGGGTCAGCTCCCCTGGCAGGCCCTGGGTGGGGGAGGGGAGGGGAGGGGACTGGCTGTAGCCCCACCCCCTCAGCCAGCGTTTTCCCAGAAGGCCACGCCCCTTGCTCTGAGAATGGGGATGGCCAGGAAGTGTGGTCCAAGCAGCAAGATCAGAGCAAAGGGCCTGAGGAGGGGGCTGACTGGAGAGCGAAAGGCCTTTATGTGTGATTGTTGTTGTTTTTAAAGATGCACTTATTTGTTTAAAAGGCGGGAGGGGGCTGGGAGGAATGTTCCAGCAGCTGGTTCATTCCCCAGTTAGAGGCACCAGCCAGATGCCAGCTCCAGCCCACTCCAGGGGCTCAGGCACATTCGCAGGGAGCTAGATGGGAAGCAGAGCTGCCAGGACTCGAACCAGAGCTCACAAGGGATGCCAGTGTCACAAGCAGGGGTGTAACCAAATGTGCCACAGCTAGCAGGGCCCCAAACTCACCATGAGGAAGAGGTTCGGCAGAAGCTGGGCAGTGTCTCCGAACCGCCGACACGCGTGGCCCAGCTGTCTCGGTGGCAGGCGCCAGGGCAGAACAGAGCAGGGGAAATTATGATTAAAGCAGGTGCCCTTGGCCCTTAAACAGTGGGAGTAGAGTACCTGATGCGGTAGCCTAGTGGCTAAAGTCCTCACCTTACACACACTGGGATCCTGTATGGATGCCAGTTTATGTCTGAGCTGTCCCACTTCCCTTCCAGATCGCTGTTTGTGGCCTGGGAAAGCAACAGAGGACAGCCCGGGATCTTGGGACCCTGCACCCGCATGGGTGACCCAGAAGAAGCTTCTGGTTCTTGGCTACAGATAGGCTCAACTCTGGCCACTGCGGTCACTTTGGGAGTGAATCAGCGAAAAAAAGATCTTCCTCTCTGTCTCTCCTCCTCTCTGAATGTCTGCATGTCCAATAAAAATAAATAAATCTTAAAAAGGAGGGGCGCAGCACCGTGGCCTAGTCGCTAAAGTTCTCACTTTGAACTCACCAGGATCCCATATGGACACCAGTTCTAATCCCGGCAGCTCCACTTCCCATCCAGCTCCATGCTTGTGGCTTGGGAAAGCAGTCGAGGACGGCCCAAAGCCTTGGGACCCTGCACCCACGTGGGAGACCTGGAGGAGGTTCCTGGCTTTGGATCGGCACAGTACCCATCATTGTGGTTTCTTGGGGAGTGAATCACTGGACAGAAGAACTTCCTCTCTGTCTCTCCTCCTCTCTGTAGATCTGACTTTGCAATAAAAAATAAATAGATCTTAAAAAAAAGTGAGTAGAATGCCCTTGCTCCCAAGGGACCCTGGAACTCTCACCCTGGTTCCCCCGGGAGGGGCAGAGGGCGCCATGTGACCAGCCCCAGATCCAGAGATGGTGGTGTGACCGGCCCAGGACCCATAGAGGCCTTCCCTCCTGCCACAAGGGGATAAGGCCCTGGGGCTGCAGCCATGTGAGTCTGAGTGAGCCCCTGGTCACTGTCCATGCCCAAATTTCCTCCTTAGGGAAATGGAATGCACAAGCCCCGCCCCCTTAGCTCCAAACTTGAACTTCCCCTTGACACCTGGCACTGAACAGATGCTGAAATTTCAGAGGCCAGAGCTGTGACGCAGTGCGTTAAGCCACTGCTTGCAACACCAGCATCCCATACAGGCACCAGTTCAAGTCTCAGCTGCTCCACTTCCCATCCAGCTCCCTGCTTGCGGTTTGGGAAAGCAGCAGAAAATGGCCCAAAGCCCTGGGATCCTGCACCTGCGTGGCAGACCTGGAGGGAATTCTAGGCTTCTGGCTTCAGTTTGGTCCAAACCTGACTGTTGCAGCTATGTGAGAAGTGAACCAGTGGGTGGAAGATCCACGCCTCCCCCTCCCTCTCAGTAAGAGACCAGAGACTGCGTGCAGGTTGGTAGGTGGAATCTCGGCTCCCACCAAGGAAACAGGTGCTGGGAGTGACCCTAAAGAGAGGACCCAAGACAACAGCAAGGAAGTGAACACCACCGCCTCATGAAGCCCCTCCTTCTCCAGGACCGAGTCCTTGGCCCCCTCCCCAGGAGAGACCTTGTACCCCTCCACAGGTGGCCATCACCCCCTTCAAGTCTCCAGTCCAGAAAGCTCAGGATTCCACAATCCTGCCCCACTCTGCTCTGACGGTCTGGGTCCCCTGCCAGGGGATGCATGCCGGTGACAGGGACAGCCATGCCAAGGCCCTGGGGTTCACCTGCAGCCACGAGCTCCAGAACTCCCTAAGTCCTGCCAAACGGCGGAGCAGGAGCCCTACACTGCCGGCAAGGCCTGCCCCAGCCCTATTGCCATGACCACGACTCAGGCAGGGGAGGGTCTGGGCTGGGGTCAGGCCCTCACCCTCCCTGGGGCGGGTCCTGGAGCTGGCATGCAAGGGGTTTCTCCGGAGGACAAACGGGAAGAGTCAAGGGCCTTGAACTGCAAAGGGCCCACGTTGTCTGCAAGGGCAGGATCCCCAACGCTATCTCCTCTAAGGGATACCCCGCATGGAGTCGGCACCCACACCAGCCCCTTACAAAGGTCTCGGCTCCCGTCCACCATGAGGAACCCAGCAGAGGAGGAGGACGCGCCGTGGGGAGCCGCGCGCACCTGCTGCAGGTGAGGCCCCAGGGGGCGCGAGGGGGAGGAGCTGTCGCCGAGGCCCTCGGATGAGGCGACCCCCCCCCCCCAGCTCCCAGGAGCGAGGCCGAGGGCAGCCGTGAGCTCCAGAGCGGCCGCCACGAAGCGACCCGCGCTGCAGTCCTTGACCCCGGCGGCTCCAAGTCCCGCGCGGCGCGGCGGCCCCAGGAGAACATTCGAGGCAGCGACGGCGTTGGAGGCCCGTTCCGTATTTGAATAGCACAAAGGAACCGCCTTGGTCTGATTGGCCATCCGAGTGGCCCCGGGGCGGGCTGGCCCTGTCACTCGGGAGGCTCTGAGGACTTCTATTGGCTCGGTCGCTGTGGGGCGGGGCCCGGGCGCCCGGCTAAATAGCTGGGGCCGGGGCCGGCCGAGGCTCATTGCTTTGGCGCCGTCCGGGGAGCGCGAGCCCGTGGCTGGCGCGCAACGCATGGTGGCGGCTCCTCTCGGAGCGCAGGCGACCCGCTGACCCGGGGCTTGGTTTCTCCCCTGCCCGGCGCGCCCCGGCGGCCGGCTGGAGGCAGAAACAGCAGCAGCCGAAGCAGCAGCGGAGGAGGAGGAGGAGGAGGAGGCGGCGGCTGCTGCGGCTGCTGTGCCGCCGCCGTCTCCGCGGGAGCATGGAGTGCGCCCTGGACGCCCAGAACCTCATCAGCATTTCCCTGCGCAAGATCCACAGCTCCCGGACCCAGCGCGGCGGCATCAAGCTGCACAAGAACCTCCTGGTGTCCTACGTGCTCCGCAACGCGCGCCAGCTCTACCTGAGCGAGCGCTACGCCGAGCTCTACCGGCGCCAGCAGCAGCAGCAGCCGCCCCACCACCACCAGCAGCCCCAGCACCTCGCGTACGCGGCAGCGCCCGGCATGCCCATCAGCGCGGCCGACTTCGGCCCGCTCCAACTTGGCGGGGACACGGAGGCGCGCGAGCCGGCAGCCCGGCACCAGCTGCCCCAGCTCCACCAGCTGCACCTCCAGCAGCAGCTGCACCAGCACCAGCACCCGGCGCCCAGGGGCTGCGCGGCGGCGGCGGCCGGGGCGCCGGCGGGCGGCGCGGGGGCGCTCTCGGAGCTGCCCGGGGGCGCCGCCGCGCTCCAGCCGCCGCACGGCGCGCCCCACCGCGGGCAGCCTTTGGAGCCGCTGTCGCCGGCGACTGCGCCGCTGTCGCTCCCGGCGCCCGCGCCCTCCGCGCTCTGTCCGCGGGACCCTCGCGCCTCGGCCGCCTGCTCCGCGCCCTCCGCGCCCCCAGGGGCTGCCCCTCCGGCTGCCGTCGCCGTCGCTGCTTCCCCGGCCCCCGCTGCGGCCCCGGCCCCCGCCGCCTCCTCGCCTGGCTTCTACCGGGGCGCGTACCCGTCCCCCTCGGACTTCAGCGGGCACTGCAGCAGCCAGACCACCGTTCTAGACCTGGACACTCACGTGGTGACGACGGTGGAGAACGGCTACTTACACCAGGACTGTTGCGCCTCCGCCCACTGCCCCTGCTGCGGCCAGGGCGCTCCGGGACCGGGCCTGGCGTCCGCCTCCGGCTGCAAGCGCAAGTACTACCCGGGCCAAGAGGAGGAGGACGACGACGACGACGACGACGCGGGCGAGCTGGGGGCCGAGCCCCCCGGGGGCCCCCCGTTCGCCCCCTGCAAGCGCGCCCGCTTCGAGGACTTCTGCCCGGACTCGACCCCGGACGCGTCCAACATCTCAAACTTGATCTCCATCTTTGGCTCGGGCTTCTCCGGGCTGGTGAGCCGACAGCCGGACTCGTCCTCCGAGCAGCAGCCGCCGCCGCTCAACGGGCAGCTGTGCGCCAAGCAGGCGCTCGCCAACCTCGGCGCCTGGACTCGAGCCATTGTCGCCTTCTAGGGACCCCCGAGGGCACGGGGACCCGGGGCTCCCCCCACGGGGCCGGGGACAAAGACTCAACGGCCCAGGGACGAGAGGAGGAAAGCGAGCGGGCGCCCGGCTCCCCGGGGCAGAGCTGGGGGGTGGGGGGTGGTGTAGGTGGGAGGGGGAGGGCGAGCAGGGGGGGAGAGCGGAGGTTGATGTTTTCTAAATTGTAAAATAAAAAAAGAGAGAGCTACAGATCTGGGACTTTATTTTTGCAGAGGAAAAAAAAAAGCGCCTATTTAAGTCTGCTTTGTGTTTCTCCAGCTCTTTTTTTCCTTCCTTCTTGGGGTTGTAGGACAGCCGTGGGGGCTTCGGCGAGGGGCCGGCCACGTGGGGTGGGGGGCGTCGTGCCGCCGCCGGCCGCCCGCGGGTGTCAGCGCCCCGGAGCCCCGCGTTCCGCTCGCCCCGGCCCCGCGGCTGGGACGAGGAGCCGGGGGGCTAGTGAATCCCCAGGAAAAAAAAAAAACAAAGGCAAACTCGGCCGGCTCTGGGGACGTTCGGGTCACATTTCCTCTGGGGGCGGCCGCCAAAGTTCTCCAAACGAGAAAGCAGAAATGAAAACACTTCAACTTTTTTTCTCTCTCCCTTTTCTCCCCGGGGCGGGCGGCCCGCGCCCCTCCCCTCTGCTGCGCTCCCCTCCTCCATCCGGACTCGCGGGCGGCGGAGGGGGACCCCACATCCCCGCCGTTTTGGGGAGGGGGCTTTGGGGGTGGGGAGGTGGGCTCCGAGGACTACATTTCCCAGCATGCCCCACACTGCGGTCCTCGCCAAACAAAAAAGGAAGTGTCCGCCTCCTCCACCTGGCCACCCGCGGCCCCCGGGGGCGGGAGAGTCGGCGTGAAGTTCCCGGTCAGCTGTGCCGGTGCCTGCGTGTGCGGCCCCGGTGTCCCGACCCGGGGCTACAGCCCCGGGGGTCTGCCCGATTGTTATAAAAAAAAAAACACAAGGCTTTTGTTGCGCCATCTGGGGCCCTGCCGCGCCCCCCCACCAGCCCCTCGCGGACCCCGGGACCAGTCGCCAGCAGCCCCCCACCCACCCACTGCGCACCCTCGCGTCTCCTGTGTTTTGTATGTGTGCGCGTCCCTGGATTGTATCTCGCCGGCACAAACTGTTCGGATGATAGGCTTCAAGTTTATAATCTGAATTTTTAAAAAGTCCATTCCAGACGACGGCGCCGCCTCGCGTGTCCGTGGATCCCCGGGGTGCCCGCGACGCCCCCCACCCCCGCCTCCCGCACGCCAACCCCAGCAGCGCTCTCCAGCCGAGGCGGCCTGGAACTTGCCCACATCCGCAGGGCTGGGGGTGGCAGGGAGGATGGGAGCAGGAAGGTGCGGGGGGAAGGGGTGCCGACGGCGGGAGGGGGGCGGCCGCAGCCCTGCGCCCCCCGCCCGTCCCCCACCCCCATGGGAAGCGGCCGCCCCGGGGTCTCCAGCAGGAAGCCCAGCCGGCCTCCAGCCCATTTCCTGCCTAGCCAGGGGCGCAGGGCCCGGGCGAGCAGCCGGGGGCTTGGCGGCCACCCACGGTCCCCGCCCCGCGCCTCCGCCCGCACGGCCGCGTAGGTCGGGCTACAACTTGGGGGAAGTTTTTCCCTTTTTCTTTTCTTCTTCTTTTTTTTTTTTTAAGTTGAGTTTGTTATCACTGCTCCGTGCCACTTGGTGGTGTGCTGGCGGCGCTCCCTCCCTCCGCGCCCCTCCCCGCTCCCTCGCCGCGGGCTGGAGGCTGCAGGGCTCGCTGCGCTCTCTCCCCGCTGGCCACCTACGGGATGACCTCAGACGGGGAGAATGTGCCAGGGCTTGGGGGACTCGCTCTCCCCGCTGGAGCCCGGCTCACATCTGGAGCCGCCGCTTCGGGCCCGGGGGGCACAGGGGCGCTTGCAGCTTCGCCGAGCACGGGGAGAAGAATGGCAGAATGGAGGGGGACGCCGAACGCACACAGGGACCGCAGCCTTGGCGTGACCGCCTGGCCGCGGCAGGCTTCACGGGGTCTCGGCCTCGGGCCCTCCCCCCAACCACTTGTGCTCCTCTTCCCTGCGCGACCCCCACCCCGCAGCCAGGCTCATGCACTCTCGCCCCCCAGCTCCGTCTTCACGTCTCCCACGGCGCCAGGAGAGGAGCAGGGGGCGCTGCGGGCCAGACACCACCTCCAACCCAAGCTCGAGGGACTGTTGGGCTTGGGGTGCCAGTGCCGCGCAAGGCCAAATTCTTGGGGGGCCGCGCTCCGGAAGGCGGGGAGGCGGCTTGAGGGAGAGCGGAACAGGCTGTAGCAGCGCGAGCCACAGGGAGAAAGACACCTTCACCCTCCTCGGCCTCCCACGGGAGGAGTGGGGCTGCCGAGCTGGGGGCGTCGTTCCCTCCCCATTCTCGCCCCCCAAATCCGAGGCGGCCGCGCGCTGGCAGCTCCCCGCGCCAGCCAGTTGCTAGAGCTCCCCCTAGTGCCGCTCGGCGGGCGCTGCAGCGGCCACGCCGGGGCAGTGGGCGAGGCCGAGCCGGGGTCCGGGGGACTGGGGGGCTGCAGAGAGACCCCGCTCCGTGCGCCCCCGGAACACCGTGCCGCGTCCAGACTGCGCCCTGGCATGAGTGGGGCGGCCCCCGAGCCCGGAGCGCCCCGTGGCCGCCAGCGCCTAGGAGGAGGGACACGTGGTCGGCAGCTTTTGTTGGGGACGCGGAGCTAGGCACCAGTGAAGGGGCCTGTGGGCTCCGGGTGCGAAGGAACAGCCCGAGACCAGGAGGTTCCTCCGCCTCCTCCTGCAACTCTTACCAAGGAGGGATATGCGGAGCGCTGGAAGTCCACACAAGAAAGGGTTTCCGACCCCCCTCCTTACTTATGTGGCCGTGGATAGTCGCACAAAGGGTTAATGCCCTCGACGTCCCACATACCGAGGGTCCCCTGGTTCCGTGCACCCTCAGCCTCCCGCAGCCCCTGTGACCACCTGCCCAGCACACAGCCTGCCTGCCCCAAACACCCAGGGCACGCTGAGGGCTCCTGGAGTCCACCCAAGAGGCTGGATCAGGGAGGTGGGGGGGCAGCCCAGGACCAGAGCCAGGCCCCATCCAGGGAAAGGACTAAGCCGCCCAGTCCACAAGAGTCCCCAGGCAGGACTTGGGGGTGCTGTTGGGCAGGGTAGGAGAGGGCCCAGGAGGTGACTAAGGGCAGTGCCTGACCCCCCCAGGTTCCCCAACTCCCCTGCACACACACAGACACACACATACACTCACACACATGACCCTGCTCCCCCGCACACACACACACTCGCTCACATGACCCTGCTCCCCTGCACACGCACAGACACACACTCGCACACATGACCCTGCTCCCCCGCACACACACACACACTCGCACACATGACCCTGCTCCCCTGTACACACGCACACACACACTCGCTCACACGACCCTGCTCCCCTGCACACACACACACGCTCGCTCGCATGACCCTGCTCCCCTGCACACACACACACACTCGCACACATGACCCTGCTCCCCTGCACACGCACAGACACACACACTCGCACACATGACCCTGCTCCCCTGCACACACACACACACTCGCACACATGACCCTGCTCCCCTGCACACGCACAGACACACACACTCGCACACATGACCCTGCTCCCCTGCACGCACACACACACTCGTACACATGACCCTGCTCCCCTGCACACGCACAGACACACACATACACTCGCACACATGACCCTGCTCCCCCGCACACACACACACACACACTCACACAGACACACACGACCCTGCTCCCCCGCACACACACACACTCGCCTGCACGCACGACCCTGCTCCCCTGCACACACACACACACTCGCTCACATGACCCTGCTCCCCTGCACACGCACACACACGCACACATGACCCTGCTCCCCTGCACACGCACAGACACACACACTCGCACACATGACCCTGCTCCCCTGCACAGACACACACACTCGCACACATGACCCTGCTCCCCTGCACACGCACAGACACACACACTCGCACACATGACCCTGCTCCCCTGCACGCACACACACACTCGCTCACATGACCCTGCTCCCCTGCACACACACACACTCACACACATGACCCTGCTCCCCTGCACACACACACACACACACACTCACTCACATGACCCTTCTCCCCCGCACACACACACATACACACATACTCGCTCACATGACCCTACAGCGTTTGACTTGAAGCACGACCCTGCTCCCCACACACTCCTGCACACACACAGCCAAGCCAGGCTTCAAGCCGCCGGGCTGACAGTGCAGAGCACCCAAGGGTTTTAGACTGCTCCCTCTGCCCTACAAGAGGTGCCAGCAGCTGGGAGCCCTGGGGAGGAAGGCCAGTGTGCAGGGCCTGAGCTCAGGGGGTGGGGGTGCGTGTGTCCCCCAGGCACCGGGATGCACTCCAAGAACTGAGTCTACCCACAGGACATACTACATACGGAGTGCCTGTTTGATGCCCAGCCCACCCAGATCACTCAGCCAACCAAGAAGGGCGGCAGCACACAGCCAGCCCCTCCCTCCAGGTGGACTGGCCCATTCTCCTGCCCTCCCAGGCAGACACTGTCCACCAGTCACAGCCGGGAACCCCTGCCCAAGGTCACAGACCTAAGCCTGGGCCAGCCAAGCAGGGAAGCATGTGAGATGGTTCAAGGCGAGCCGTCGGTGGCTGAGGCCCAGCTCTGAGATCTGGCCATAATAGTGGGTTGAGAGGGCAGATAGCCACCCCTTCAGATCCCAGCCCCTAGCGCAGGGACCATCTTGTTGCTGTGTCACTCAGCTCACTGGCCCCTGCGTGGCGTTAGGCTGCGCCATGAGCAGGGGGGTGCAGCCGGCTTCAGGCACAGCTGGGTCCAGGCGCAAACCAGCCGGTCAGTGTGACCCTCTCCTCTGCTCCTGGGCTTCTACCCCCTGCAGGTTAGCGTCTCCTGAGAATGTAGGAGAATGTAGGAGGCAGATCTCAGTTTGCCCTCGCAGGGCCCCGCAGCACAGGGAGGGAGATTCTGTCATTGTTCAAGCCTGGCTCCTATCCCAAACTATGCTGGAGCTTGGGGCTGCAGGCTGGTGGGTGGCCCCTGCCAGGAGCCGCTTCAAAAAAGCATCCCAGGCCCGGCGTGATAGCCTAGCGGTTAAAGTCCTCACCTTGAATGCACCGGGATCCCATGTGGGCTCCATTTCTAATCCCAGCAGCCCCGCTTCCCATCCAGCTCCCTGCCTCTGACCTGGGAAAGCAGTCGAGGACGGCCCAAAGCTTTGGGACCCTGCACCCGTGTGGGAGACCTGGAAGCAGCTCCTGGCTTTGGACTGGCTCAGCTCCAGCCGTTGCAGTCACTTGGGGAGTGAACCATTGGACAAAAGATGTTTCTCTCTGTCTCTCCTCCCCTCTGTATGTCTCTTTCCAATAAAAATAAATAAATCTTTAAAAAAAAAAATCTCCCTGCAGGGGGAGCAGTTCCCACGGGCCTAGGGCAACCCTGGGGTGCAGGTGTGGCCGTGGCAGGACGCTGGGAGGAGGACGTGAGGCTGCAGGTGGCTGGGGTGGTGGGCCCCGAGACCCTTCGTGGAGTCCTCGGCCAACATGAGAGCTGCGGCCTGGGGTCATCTCATGGTAGGTCACCCCCAAAGGTCAGGGGACCCAGGTAGGATGTCTGCCTGAAAACTCCTGGGGCTCCTCCAGGGGCCCCTCCCTACCCCACCAGTGTAGGGGATGCCAGGAGGGGACCACAGTGATGTTCACATGGCCCCTCCATGCGCCCTGCTCCTGGGCCCAGGGCTGGGTGAGGTGCAGGAGGCATGGTCGTCACGTGTGCAAATGGAGAAAGATTTTTTCAAGATTCATTTATTGAAAGAGTTACCACAGAGAAAGGGATGAGAAAGAAGTCTTCCATCCACTGGTTTATTTCCCAAATGGCCACAATGGCCAGGGCTGGGCCAGGGTGAAGCCAGGAGTTTCTTCTGGGTCTCCCTTGTAGGT
The DNA here is from genome assembly GCF_030435755.1 of Ochotona princeps. Classification (NCBI taxonomy): domain Eukaryota; kingdom Metazoa; phylum Chordata; class Mammalia; order Lagomorpha; family Ochotonidae; genus Ochotona; species Ochotona princeps. The sequence goes on from NC_080845.1 coordinate 4,089,071, forward strand.
GCAGGAGCCCAAAGACTTGGACCGTTCTCTATTGCTTTCCCAGGTGCGTAAGTAGGCATCTGAATCAGAAATGGAACAGCCGGCTCTCGAAGCAGCGCCCATGTGGGATGCCAGCGGTAACGAAGCTTTACTCACGATGCCACACTCCCACTCCCAAAATGCAGATTCAGGTGAAGCTCCTGGCTTCTGGCTTCAGCCTGGCCCAGCCCTGCCCACGGGGGCATGGGAGGGTGAGCTGGTGGACAGAAGATCTCTGTGTCTCTCCCTGTCTGTGTAAGCTGGCTTTCTAAATAAGTAACTACATCTAGCAAGGAAGAAAAGAAGGAGGGAGGGAAAAAGAGAGAGAAGATCCAACAGCTGACTGCCTCCCCAGCCGGTGTGTTTTCCTCTGTGCTCACCTTCAGGATGAGCAGAGAGCAGGCAGGAGGAGGCTGCAGGTGCCCTGTCCATCAGGGAGCCACCTCCTCGGTGCCCTGGGCTGCAGCCAGAGGAAGAGCCAGGAGAGCCTCGGGGCCAGGAGAGCCAAGGGCAGGCCCAGTCCACAGGGAAGGCTGGGTCTGAACCCCTCCCAGGGGGCTCTGTGCCCTGGGGAAGCGCCCGAGTTCCCCGCAAGCACCACCAGGTTCTTTCTTCCCACTGTTGCTCCCCTGGCCTTCGGGACACCTGGGGAGTGCAGCAGCAGAGGGAAGCACTTTGCCTATGCAGTGCCCTCTGCGTCTCTCAAATCAATAAAATATATATTTTTTCAAGATTAGCTATTTATTTTCCTTTTTCTAAGATTTATTTTATTTTTATTGGAAAGTCAGATATACAGAGAGGAGGAGAGACAGAGAGGAATATCTTCCATCCAATGATTCACTCCCCAAGTGACCGCAACGGCCGGTGCTGTGCAGATCCAAAGCTGAGAACCAGGAACCTCTTCTGGGTTTCCCACACGCGTGCAGGGTTCCAATGCATTGGGCCATCCTCGACTGCTCTCCCAGGCCACAAGCAGGGAGCTGGATGGGAAGTGGAGCTGCTGGGATTAGAACCGGCACACATATGGGATCCTGGTAAGTTCAAGGCAAGGACTTTAGCCACTAGGCCACGGCACCGGGCCCTAGCTAATTATTTTCAAGGTTACAGAGAGAAAGGGAGAGATAGCAAGACCTTCCATCTGCCGGTTCACTCCCCAGTGGCCGCAGCCGCTGGCGCTGGGCCAGGCCCCAAGAAGCGAGAAGTCAGGAGCTTCCTTCTGGACCTGCCAGCATGGAGGCAGGGCCAAGCACTTGGGCCATCTTCCACTGCTTTTTGCCCAGGCACATTAGCAAGGAGCTGGATTGCAGGTGGGACAGGACGCTGCACGTCAATATCTACATGGGGATGGCAGGGTTGCAGGCAGCAGCGTAATGCACTATACCGCTATGTCAGGTCAGTGGCCCCAATTTAAAAAAGGAAGTGGGGGGAGCAGTGCAGTAGCATAGTAGGGTACGCTTCTGCCTCCTCAAAGGCATCGCGCATGGTCACCAGCTTGAATTCAGGCTGCTTTGATCCAGCTCCCTGCTCATGGCCTGAGAAAGCACCAGAGGACAGCCCAAGTCTTGGCAACCTTCCACCCGAGAGAGTAGCTTTGTTCCTTTTGCTTATTTGGGGAGTGAACCACCAGATGCAAGAGTTCTGTCTCTCCTTCTCTCTGTAATAATAATAATAATAATAATAATAATAATAATAATAATAATAATACATATTAAAAACAACAGCCATAAGGAGGAGGGCTGCAGGGCTGTGGGTCGTGAAAGTGCTGCACGGAGAAGCTACCCCGCATCATCAAAGACTGAACGCCTTCCTGGGCTGCAGGCCTGCGTCCCTGATGGCTCGGTCCAGCCTGTTGTTCTCCCAAGGGCTTCCAGCCAGCAGTGTTCCTCCCTGCCCGGGCGCCAATGAGCCGCAGCGGCTGGACCCCATGGGGATCGATGGGGAGCTGCCCGCTGGCCCCCTGGCCGGTGGGGAAGCAGCCAAGCAGCCGCAGCAGGTGCAGTTGGGGTGGAAGCCTCCCGCCCTTCCGCGCTCCGGGGTGCGTGGGGGAGACCCCCGTCCTCACAGCTGCCCAACCAGTTCTCCTGCCTGGGGGGGGGGGGGGGGGACGCGGCGCGCTCCTCTCCCCGGGGGCAAGGCCACGCTCCCGTCGCAGACTCGGTTGCCATCTCGGGCCCCACCAACGGCCGAAGCCTGTGGTTTCCTCTGCAGGATGAACTCAACACCCGGCCCGCGTCCAGGAAGCGCAAAATAAATTCAACAAGTGGCAGGTTTTTCTCCTCTCCCTCTCTCCTATGCCTTTCACATACATGCTTTAAATATGTATTTTAAAAAGATTTAGAGGCTTTGGGTCCAGCGCGGTGGCCTAGCGGATAAAGTCCTTGCCTTGAATCCCATGTGGGCGCTGGTTCTAATCCCGGCTGCTCCACTTCCCATCCAGCTCCCTGCTTGTGGCCTGGGAAAGCAGTCGAGGACAGCCCAAAGCCCTGGGATCCTGCACCTGCGTGGGAGACCCGGAAGAAGCTCCTTGTTTTGAATCAGCTCACTCCATTGTGGAATGAACCAGTGGGTGGAAGATATTTCTTCCTGTCTCTCCTCTGTAAATCTGCCTTTCAAATGAAAATAGATACATTTTTAAAGATTTATTTTTATTTTTATTGGAAAGTCAGATATACAGACAGGAAGAGAGAGAGAAAGATCTGTCCGATGATTCACTCCCCAAGTGACTGCAACGGCAGGTGCTGTGCGAATCTGAAGCCAGGAGCCAGGAACTTCCTCCAGGTCTCCCACACGGTGCAGGGTCCCAAGGCTTTGGGCCGTCCTCCACTGCTTTGCCAGGCCACAAGCAGGGAGCTGGATGGGAAGTGGAGAGGCCGGGATTTGAACTAGCACTCAGGTGAGATGCTAGCACTTGCAAGTGGAAGATTAACCTATTATGCCACAGTGCTGGCCCCTAAACACAAAAAAAATTTTTAAGAAAATGAATAAAATGAATGAATAAATGGGTGAATGACTGGCCTACACGTCCATTCCAGTTGGTGAGATGGCTTGCCCTCTCCCTCTGTACACCACACACACAGAGTGTAGGACTCAAGTGGCTCCTTTGACACCCACATCTCTGACCCCAGGGATAGCAGGAAATCCAACGTCCCTTTGTTGGCAGAAAGCAATGGAGGCCTGAGACAGATAAAGCCCACAGTTTGGGCCCAGCCTGGGGACAGGACAGGTCCCTGCCAGGAGGACAGTGACAAAGTTTCACTCAGAATTCTTCAGGTCCAGAAAGGCGCCCTGTGTCCTTCCTCGGCGGGGGGTGGGGGAGGGGTCCCACGTCATCCGTGCAGACAGCAGGTGCGTAGCGGCAGCTGACTCAGCTCCAAGTCCGGGCAGCCCATGGGTGCTCAGGCCGGGGGTCTGGGTGACATCATCATGGCTGGCTTGCTGTGTCCCGGCACCTCCCCGCCTCTCTCTGGCCACATCTTAGGTCTTGTCCGTGGCAGGCACAAGACTGGCCAGGGTCCCCCACCCTCTGCTGTACAAGTGGCCCTCTCCTCTTCTCGCCCCTTTCCCCAGACACAGAAAGAAAAAAAGGAGATTGGCAGCTGTTGTCACGCCCCCCACTCCTTTGCCCTCCCCACCCTAACTGGTGGTCCACATGGGCATGCATCCCTCTCAACTATGTAAACATCACCAAAAATAAAATGAATTGTTAAAACACTAGCCAGGAACTGTTGTAGCTAGGTAGGGCACCCCCATGCCAGCAATCCCAGCTCCCTCGCCTTGGGAGGGCCGCCTATGCCAGTGACCCCAGCTCCATGGCAACTACCTTGATGGACACCAATCTCTGGGGAGGTCTCTTTTTTTAAAGATTTATTTATTTTCACTGGAAAGGCAGATGTATACATATGAGATACAGAAAGATATTCCATCTGCTGGTTTACCTCCTAAGTGGCCACAACGGCTCAGGCTGAGCCGATCTGAAGCCAGGAGCTCCTCCTGTGTCTCCCATGCGGGTGCAGGGTCCCAAGGCTTTGGGCCATCCTCTATTGTTTCCCAGGCCACAGGCAGGGAGCTGGATGGGAAGCAGAGAAGCCGGGTTATGAACCTGCACCCGTATGTGATCCTGGCACAAACAAGGTGATGATTTAGCCACTAGGCTATCATGCCAGGCCCCTGAGGTGGTCTTCCAGGTGAAGTCTGGCCCCCTGGTGCATGTGTCCACCTTGGCACCTCTCCTGCCATGTCCTTGGGACACAGATCCATGTCCACCCCATGCCCTCAGCCACCTGGCCCAGCCTGGCATCTCTCTTCCATGCCTGGCAGACAGGAGTAGAGCCAGGCAGTGTGGAGGGCACCATGGCAGTCAACCAGAGGCTGGCTAGCCAAGTCCTCTGAGCCTGCTGCCACAGCTGGAGGTGGGAGCTGCAGAGTGGGGGCCAGGGTTCAGGGCAGGAGTCAGCTGGCCCCAGGGCAGGGACGATCCAGCAGCTTCTAACTCAGCAGTGCCAGGCAAGGAGCATGTGCACAGCAAGGTGGCGGCAGGCTGGGGGCGCCCACACGTTTGGCCAGCTCCATGGGCATGGACCTGGGCTGGAAGGGCCCCCTGAGCCTCCAGGCCAGCTCCAGGCCCCCTTGGGGAGAAGCCACAGACCATGACGTGAGGTGTGGGAACTTTGTGTAGGACTTAAAACAAGTACTGCTCAGCGTAAAGACAAAAGATAAAATTCACGTAAACCACTTCAGAACTCATGTTCTCTGTGCACAGGACATCAAACAGAGAACCGGAAATGGCACGAGGAGAGGGACAAATCCTACAGGCGCAGGATCGCACTTGTCCCAGGATTTTGATCAAGGAGCCGGCAGATGAGGCCCCAGCCTGGGCACCGTAGCGGAAGGGGCTGTTGCCCGGCAGCTCCAACTAAAGGTACCAGGATGATGCTCATCAGAGCATCCTGGTCACACGTTCACCCCTCAATCACAGGGCCCCTCTGATTGACCAGGCCTGGGCACGTGACCATCCTGAAGGTGCCCCACCTGGAGCCCTCTTGACCAGCTCTCTGTGGGAAAGGAATTTCTGTCCCAGAGGAAGGACCCTGCACCCACAAACCCCACCAGGGTTCCTCTCCACTCCCCTCATCACAAACAGTTTACACAATGAAAACCAGAGATGTCCAGGGCAGGACAGTGCAGTGGTTAAGCTCTCATCTGGGCCCTTCGCATCCTGGTGGCTCTGCGGCTACTTTTCCTTCTTTCTTTTCTTTGTTTCTTTTTTTTAATACTTATTATTTGTTCTTCTTTTAAAGATGTATTATTTACTTGAAAAGCAGAGTTACCAAGAGAGATGTTCCATTTGCTAGTCCACTCCCTAGATGGCCACAACGGAAGGTGCTTAGCCAGTCCCAAGCCAGCAGCCAGGAGCTTCTTCTGATCTCCCACGCAGGTGCAGGGGCCTTGAACCATCCTCCACTGCCTTCCCAGGCCACAAGCAGGAAGCAGCCATGATTCAAATGGGGGCTCACTATGAACATGGCATCATTAACGGTATCTTAACCCAATGCAACACAACATGGATTTTACTCATTTTTTGAAAGAGTGATAGAAGAGAGAGGCTGGAAGAAAATCTACTGCTTCAGTCTCTGAACTCCCACAACAGCCAGAGCTGGGCCAGCCTGATACCAACGCCAGGAACTCCATCCAGCCTCCCACAGGCCTGGCAGCAGCCCTTTGGACTCTTTGCTGCCACACCAGCAGGAAGCCGGGTCAGAAGCAGAGTGGCCAGGAGTCAGGCAGTCTCTCCGATATGGGATGTGGGTGTCCTAAGCGGTACTTAACCCACGGTGCCACAAAGCCCACCCCGATCTTGTCCTCGGGGTCACAGCATTTCAGAGCTTGTCTGGCTGAGCCCATCCCTCAGAGAGCCACCCCAAGCCACTTCCCCCCACCATCCTGTCCCCGTCAGTGGTGCTGCCATCTTGACTTCAGGTCGCCGGGACCCCTGCTGTTCTTCCTACAAACCCAAATCCAGCACTCAGCAATCCCCACCAAAGACATCGCCAAGCTACCTCCCCAAGCCCCTGGACTCTGCTGGACCCAGGCACTGCCCAGCTCCCCAGCCTGCCCCCACCTACCCCCACGTGTCCCCACCTCAGGGACTTTTGGGCGGGGTCCTGGGTGGCAGGTGGAGCCCTTGAATGCTGTCTAGCCAGTGGCAGGCAGTGTCTCCTTACTCAAAGCCTGCAGCTCCCACTGAGCTATCATAGGCTGCTGTGCCCACAACTTATTCTGCCACCTCCTGCCTGCACTGCCCAGGCTTGGGAGGAGCCACACAGCATAGAGGGGAGCTCCACGTACACAAGGCACCCTGGCATCAGACAGGTGGTGTGAAGGCAGCCGCTCCAGAGAACAGGTGGTTACAGGGAGGCTCGCTTAGCAGCAACCCTGAGAAGGCAGAGAGGGCCCCTTGGAGGAGGAGCATCCGGAGATCTCAGCAACTGGAAGCAACTTGGCCTGCAGTCCAGGCAGTGCCCAGTGAGCAGAAAGCAGATGCCAAGGCCTGGGGGGGTACCCATGAGCTTGGCATTTAGAGGACCCAGGAGGGAACAGGGTGGTTGAAGCCAAGTGCTTGGGGAGACTGGGAGGAGCCAACCCAGGAGGCGGGGTCTCCTGTGGGCAGCTAGGAGCCACAGGGGAGCCATCTGACAGCATTCACCTTCAGACAGTGCAAGAGGGAACCAGCTGGCAGCTAGAGGGCTCTGGGTAACTGTGCTGCTCATCCAGCAGGTGGAAGTGAACAGGCCTGGGCTACAGCGTAGAGGCACACCCGATGGGGCTGAATTTGGGGGTGGAGCAAAGAGGAAGGATCTACTTGGGGCTTGGTGGGGATCACTGAGGGGCTGCTGTGTTGGGGGAGATGCAGGAGCCGCCTCCCAGAGGCGTCCCCGGCCTCCTGTACATCCTCCTGGATGTCTCTACCCCAACTGCAGCAGTGCCTTCTGGGCGGTGCCTGTTATCGGTCGCCTGAGCCAAAACCAGCAGGAGGCCGACAGCCACCTTGTAGCCCCTTCTCCCATTCCTGCAAAGGAAACCGAAGTGCCAAAGGGCCACACAGCTGGAGCTGTACAGGCCAGCTGAGTCTCCCTAGTTGGGTCCCTGCTCCCCCAGGCCTGGTTGAGATTCTGGAACCATCTGTGGCATCTGTACGCTTGGGCAACAGGGCCAAGATGTCTCCAGCAGAGGTCCCCACCGGGGCAGGCTCTGGGGACAGCTCCCAGGGTGGGGTGTGTGTGTGTTTGTGCCTCAGGCCAGGGGGCAGAGTTCTGTCCTCTGCAGATCACCTTTGGGAAGACCCTGACTCAAGCCCTCCAGGGATTGGCACAGAGCCACCCAGCAGGCCTGGGGTGCCCCCCCATTCTGCTTGTCCTGCTCACCACCCTCCGCAGCTCAGGGACTGGAAGCCCCATACCCAGAGTGGGGGCACAGGGGCTGTTTCCTGGGGCAGGAGAAGGTGCCCAGGACGCTACCTGCCCAGCAGTGGGAGTAAGAGGGTACAGCTGGCTCTGCCAGAGGTGCTGGCCTCTGCTTCTGCGCTGGGCCTCAGTCACCCACCAGCCCTAGTCCAGGCTGTGGGCTGGAAGTGAAATCTGAATGAGCTCCATGGCCGCTGGGGTCCCAGAAGCCTGGATCCTGCATGGGCCCCTGGAGGAGCCCAGGCGCACCCCTTTACCGGGCCCAACCTGGATGGACCCCCGCAACACTGTCAGCCTCTGTTCCCCACCCGCAGCCCACCTGCCTGGTCACTCTCAGGGGTCTCCAACTCAGACAGACAACAAACTCCACCTCCCAATCTCCTGTCCCCTGCTGGGAGGAGCAAACACCCTCTTCCCAGCCAGAGGCCCGCCACCCTCTGGTCACTTGGGTTGGGGGGAATGTTTTCTAAATATTTATTTAAAAGACTATGAAAGAGAGGAAGGGAGAAAGCCAGAGACAGAAACATCCGTAGCTGCTGGCTCACTGGCCATGTGGCCACAGCAGCCGGGCCGGGCTGAAGCCAGGCGCTCTACGCCAGCCACCGTGGGCGACAGGCCCAAGCTTCCAGGAAGAAGCTCCACCTTTGGCGGGAGCCTCAGCAGGGAGCTGGGTCAGGAAGGAGCAGCCGGCACAGCAACTGGTGCTCCAACTCAAGATGCTCACTCCATTATGTCGTGACACTGACCCTGACGGGGAGATTTTAGAAATGTTTCTTTTCATTATGAGAGTAAATGTAGACATTGGAGGCTACTTTTTTTTTAAAAAATCATATTTGATTTTTAAAGTGTTCCCGTGGGTCTGGCTCAGTGGCTGACTCCTCACCTTGCAACAGCTGGGATTCCAAATAGGTCCCGTTTGTGTCTCTGCAGCTCCACTTCCCATCCAGCTCCCTACTTGTGGCCTGGAAAAGCAGTCGAGGGTGGCCCAATGCCTTGGGACCCTGCACCGCATGGGAGACCTGGAGGAAGTTCCTGGATCCTGGCTTCAGATCGGCGTAGCAGCAGCTGTTGCGCTCACTTGGGGAGTGAATCATCGGACAGAAGATCATCCTCTGTCTCTCCTCCTCTCTGTATACCTGACTTTCCAATAAAAATAAATCTTTTTAAAAAATCAAACATGAGGGGACCTATTTCCTATAGCAGCTAAGACACCAGTGAGCACACTGCCACTCCACATCAGAGGGCGAGGGGTCATCTGGCTTCAGCTGCCGACTGGCACTGCTTGCCGCTGCAGAGCCCTGGAGGCCTCATGCAGCTCAAGGAGCTGTTCTTGCCCCACAGGCTGGAAACAGAGCCTGCACTTCGGACTCCAGCCCTGGCCATGGGGCATCTAGGGAGCGAGCCTACATCAAAAGCGCTCTCTCGCCCTCTCCATCTCTGTCTCCAAAAAATCAAATAAATTTAATCAAAAGAGGAAAAACAAAAGCAAACTTCATACTTTTTCTCTGGTGATTTAGTATTGCTTAACCTTTCTGTAACCATCTCTGGAAGCAGGAACATCAACAGGGACTCTCACCCCCCTCCAACACCCACCACTCACAGAGCAGCCCCGATACCCGGTACTGGGGGCCAAGATGCAGACAGCCGCAGGACAGGGTGCAGTGGGGTCCCGGCTCTGCTCCCGGAGGTGACGGAGCCCCTGCCACCCTGGTTAGTCCCTGGCTCTGAGCTGCAGTCTGGCTCAGCCCTGTCTTTGCAGGCAGAGGGAGTGAGTTAGTGGGTGAGAGATCTTCGTTACTCTCTCCCTCTCTAATAACAAATACAATCGTTAAAGCCGCCCTACCACAAGGAGTGCAGCTCGCTCTGCGCTCGCTCGGAGGCTATAGTTACCTGCAGTCCTTGTAGCTGCTTCCTTTGGTTCACGGACCATAAACATCCTCCCCGAGTCAGCCTTGGGATCTGCTAGCGATGCTTCCAGAACATTCCCTCCCCCTTCAGAGCCACAATCCTCAGGCTGACGTTTCAGCCCCTTCTGTAGCAGTGTGGTAGGAGCATGGAGCCCATGCAGGCCTCCCACCCCCGAGCAGACCAGATACGGGCACCGCACAAAAGCTCTGTGCACAGCCACTCTACTGCCCCGGGAACACAGAGCCACAGGGCCCGGCCAGACTCAGTGCCCACATGGGGGCTACTCCCAACACTGTTCTTCTGTGCTGGGCTGCAGAGGGAAGAGTCTTCATCACCCTGTCCCCAGCTGCGGCACACAGCAGGTGTTTCCAAGGATATCCTGGAGCAGTTGCAGCTGGCATCTAGTTGGGGTGGGTAGGGTCCTGTCAGCATCGCCCCTGAACCTGTGCTGAGTGCTGAGGGACCCCAGCCTCAGCGGAGGCCTCCCCACTCAGCCCCAACCCAGGCTCTCCCGGGGTCTCTGCTTACAATCACCTTCCCCCCCAGCTTGCCTGGCACCTGCTGCTGCAGGCACCACCCCCACCCCTGCCCAGTCAGCTTCTTCCCACACCCCCTCTCCAGAAGGGCCCTCACTCTACCACCCAGTCACTCAGGTCCAAGTGCCTGCAGTGTGCTTTGCCCTGCCAGGGTGAGCAGGTGACAAGTGGGTGAGGCAGCAGGTGCCCACGGTACTGGGCACACACAGAATCCCCTTTGTCACTAAGACAGAAGCCACGTGCAGAGCAGACCTACCAGGTGTGCGGGGCTATGGACCCCTCTACCAGCCCATTAGCTCTTAGCCGGGCAGCAGGTGCCTGGGCTAAGGCGTCCAGGCAGGCTCTTAAAGTGCGAGGGGGTCCTGGGTGAGGCAAGGGCTTCTGGGATCAGGACCAAATTGCTCAGTGGAGGCAGAGGGAAGGTGGCTGGGGGTGGGCACTGCAGCACCTGCAGCCAGCCAGGGGTGGTGCCTGCCCAGCACTCCCTTCCCTGCCTGTTTCCTCCTTCCCACCCTAGGACCTCTCCTGCCCTGCATCTCATTTGCCAGCCCTGTGGTTAGCACTCAGCCACTTGACAAACCAAGCTGGGACCCTCACAGATACCCCTCCCCATCCAGTCTCTGCCCTGGCCTTGCCCAGCTTCCCCTGCAGCCCAAGTCACAGGGTCAGTTCATTGGTTCTCTCTGCTGGGAGCTGCCCCGTCCCAGGGTAGACACGCACACACCCAGCACTGACAACGGCGCTGTGTGGGTAACATGGAGGGGGCTCTGGGTGCACTCCACCCCTCGGGCCTTTGAATGCCTATTCCCTGCCATCCACACCCTGTGCCCAGTAGCCACTGCCCACACCCTTCCTCCATCTCACTAGGCAGAGGTCTCACCTGTTTCTCTCCATATTCCCTTGAGCGCTTTGCCTGTAACCTGTGCCTAATGCTTGTTGAATTCAAGATTAAAACAGGGCCAGGTGGCACTGTGGTCTGGCAGGCTCAGCTGCCACCTGGGGTGCTGGCACCCCTGTTAGTACCAATTTGTGCCCTGGCAGCTCCACTTGTGGCCCAGCTCCCTGTCGATGCAGTAGCAGAGGGCAAACCTGGAGGAGGCTCCTGGCTCAGGCCTGCCCAGCCCTGCCACGCTGCCTTCCAGGGAGTGAACCAGCAGATGGAACATCTTTCTCTGTAACTTTGCCTTTGAAATAGCTTTTGAAGAACCCTGACCTTTGTTTTCCCAGGCTCATTTCTGCCGCCCAGGGGAGCGGGAGCCCCTCACTGGGATGGCTTCCTTCCCCCACAGCCCCCCGGGACAGGCAGCAACACAGGCTGGGGCTGGATCACGCCCTGCCTGCTCCGACTTGGCCCTGATGGCTGGGCTTTACTGCCCTTCAGCTGGCACCTGAAAAAGGCTACGCTTGCTTCCCAGAGCCCCTCCTTCCCTGCACCCCAACCCCTCTCCCCTCCCAGCACCGGGTCGGGGGAAGGCACAGCTCCTCCCAACTTCAGAAAACTTCCCTAAGTCCCAGGTTCTCCCCACTTAAAAAAAAAAGATTCCATTTTATTGGAAAGGCGATTCACACAGGAGAGTAGAGGGAACGATCTTCCATCTGTTGGTTTACTCCCCAAGTGGTCACAACGGCCGGAGCTGAGCTAATCCAAAGCCAGGAGCTTCTTCCAGGTCTCAAACATGGGTACAGGGCCCCAGGGACTTGGGTCATCTTCAGCTGCTTTCCCAGGCCATAGGCAGGGAGATGGATGGGAAGCGAAGCAGCCAGAACACGAACTGGCACCCATATGGGATCCCAGCGCTTGGAGGTGGAGGATTAGCCCGTTGAGCCGTTGTGCTGGCCCCAGTGCCCATGCTCCTTCAGACAAGCCGGCACCTCGTGAGGAGACCTCAGAATTGGCCTACTGGTGTCCCTCCCACAAGAGCTCAAGCGTGGGCTGGGTGAGCAGACACCCCTAGGTGAAAGGCCAGTGCCAGCAGCTATTTCACACCCCTTCTGCTCCCAGCCAGGCAGACCCAAAGCCAAGACCCCTGGCTCCAACACTCCCACCTCAGGCTCTGCACCGCTGCCAGCATTGGCAACTCCCGGCTCCAATGGGCTGCCTGCCCTCTACTTCCTCCAGGAAAGCAGGAGGCATTCCCAGTGGACAGCAAGCCCTCGCCACTCCCTCTCTGCCCCAGTGGCTCTGTGGGGGCTGCACCACCACCAGTCCCTATCCCGCGTCCAACCTTGGCCACAGCCACTGCAACCCACCGGTCCTCTCTCTACTCCTACCCGACCCCCAGCCTCTTCTCGGACACAAAGCCCACTCCAGTCTCCCCAGTGGAGCCTGGCCCCTCCAAGCCACACCCCTCCTGAGCCATCTCTGCCATCGGTGCCCTAATGGTGGCTGCAGGCCTCACTGGACACCCGGCTACCACGGGCAGCCACGCAGCCAGTTCCTGCTATGAACAGTACCCTGGGCTCTGAGGCACCCTCCCGGAGTTCAGCTCCTGAGGCCAAAACCCAAGGCTCAAGGGATCAAGTGGCAGGGGGGTGGCCTTCGGTAAAGCCGCTGCATGCAGCACCAGCATCTCATATGGGTACCAGTTTGAATCGTCCCCACACCTACGTACAAGACCCAGAAGCGACTCCTGGCTCCTGATCAGCCATTGGGGAGTGAACCAGCAGACGGAAGATCTGTCTCTTTAACCATTTCAAATAAACAAATACATTTTTTAAAAGAAAGGGATAAAGTCAGGGATTCTCTAGGGTGGTTAAGTAGCCACTGGTTTGCATCCTGAGGGCAGTGGCTAGGGAGACCCAGGTGGAGCTCCCCCTCCTGGCCCAGCCTGGGGCTGCAGGTCGCGGAGTGAACCAGCAGCAGGGTCCACCTTCTCCTCCACATTTTTTTTTTTAAAGATTTATTCACTTTATTACAAAGTCAGATATACAGAGAGGAGGAGAGACAGAGAGGAAGATCTTCCGTCCGATGATTCACTCCCCAAGTGAGCCGCAACGGGCCGGTGCGCGCCGATCCGAAGCCGGGAACCTGGAACCTCTTCCGGGTCTCCCACGCGGGTGCAGGGTCCCAATGCATTGGGCCGTCCTCCACTGCTTTCCCAGGCCACAAGCAGGGAGCTGGATGGGAAGAGGAGCTGCCGGGATTAGAACCGGCGCCCATATGGGATCCCGGGGCTTTTCAAGGCGAGGACTTTAGCTGCTAGGCCACGCCGCCGGGCCCTCCTTCACATATTTTAAAGAGACAGAGACACGAGCGACTCCCAGGTGTCTAGCCAGTGAGCAGGGTCTGGACCCTGAGCTTGGGAGCGCCTGGCTGCAGGCAGGGCTCTCGGCCTCCAGGTCTCTAACAGAGGGACAGCAGTCAGGTGTCTAAGCAGTCCTTGGGCAGAGGCCACACTCACACACAGCAAGTACAGCTTCGCCTCAGGTCCCAGCCCAGAGCCGACCCAGTCAGAAACAGCCCCAGTGACGGCACTGTGCACCTGTCCCGGCCCAAGGCCTTCCTCTGCCATGCCTCTCCCTTATCACACAGCCCAGGTGGCCCAGGGAGGCTCAGGGAGTCTGTCATTCACCATTTTGCTGCCAAGGCGGGGCCAGCCAGGGCCTGGCTACCACCGAGGAGTTGGGAGGCACGCGCACAGGGCAGGAGGCGGCTCACCGGGTGACGGGTGCAAAACAGAGGCTTTAATCCAACAGCATGAGGGTGCCAGGGCTGGGGGTGGGGGGAGCAGGGCAGAGTGAGGGTGAGCTGGCCCCGGGCAGGAGGGCATGCCAGGGCTCCCCTGGGAAAGATGTCTGTGCCACTTGGCGGCACCCGTCCTCCCTCCCTCCACCGTGCAGACCCAGCACAGGCCCTTGTGCTTCTGGGGGCTCCCCTGCCACAGGTGGTGTGGACCCCGACATGGGAGAAGGCATGTATGGCAAGCGGCCACTGGCCAGTTTGGCCCTACCCAACCTTGAGACCCGGGCCAGCTGTGCAGAGCCCCCAAAGCCCACCCGCTGGCTGCCCCAGGCATAGAGGGGCCCGAAGAGGCCAGGCCCAAGCCCCTTCCTGAGTCCCTACTACCCCACCTCACCCCATCCCCGCCAGGGAAAGTTCTGGAAGACAGGCATCATCCAATCATTTGACAGGGAGCCTAAAAGGTAGCTTCCACAGGCAAGCTCTGTTAGGAGGGGCAGGGGGTGGTCCCAGCCTCAGCTCCCACCCTAAAGCATGGATGCCCACCCAGGCGGGGCCCAAAAATGCCCACTGATGCCAGCCAGCACTCCCACCCCCCACCTGCATGAGGACAGTGGGCACGGCCAGACAGCTGCTTCCCATGCAGTCACACAGGAGGCCAGGGCAGCGAGCAAGGCCAGGGCAGGAGGGGGAGGGGCCCACAGCCTGGTCGCAGGCCCCCTCTTCCTGACTGCCCGCCACGGGCAAGCTCAGCAAACGGGCCACACTTTGGTCCTCCTTGCTCCTACCTCAGCCCTACCCCAGCAAACAGCCTCTCACCAAACAGAAAGAACAGAGGGAGGGGGTGGGGAGGGGGACCCGAGGCGGCCCACCCGCACTAGCTCCCTCCTAGCGGGCGGTGACGGGGTGGATGGGCAGCAGGCTCCCGAACTTGAAGTGCTGGATCACCGGGAACTTCTCCAGGCACTGCAGGAGGAAGGCAGACAGCTGAGGGTCATGCCGTACCAGGCCTGCCCGCCCAGCCGTGCCCACCCCTCTGGCCTCCAGGGCACAGGGCCTGTGTGGGGTTGGGACAGCTGGCTCTCGTGCTCCCCCCGGCCAGGCAGCAGAGCCACACAGGACCCAGGAGCGGGTGTGGCCCTGGGCAGGCGGAGAACAGGTCAGCCAGCATCTGCAGCTCCAGTTGCTCCAGCAGCCCTGGGAAGTGGAGAGGCAGCGAGCAGGCCTGGAGCTCCCATGAGGGGCAGTCCTGCCAGGCTGGCCCAGGCCTCAGGCTGGGGGTGATCTGGGAGACACAGCCTCTAGGCCACACAGGTGTCACCACCAGTGCAGAGGGGGTGGGGGGCAGAAGGCCGCAGGGGTCCCGGCAGAGGAGCCCAGGTCCAGGCCAGAGGCAGAGGCAGCTGCCAAGCCGCTCTGTCAGGAAGTGGAGGGAGCTGGTGAAAGGACTCCCCCCCAGGGCCCCGAAATTCCAGAAAGGGTCAGAGATCAACCTGCTTCCCGCCCTCCTCTCTTCTCTGCCTGCCCTCCCCATCACCAACCCCAACAGAATGCAGCTGGGCCACAACTGGCTAGTCACACCCACCACGAGGGGCATAGGAAGTCCCCCCACAGATAGAGGGACTCTTAGTAGTAGCACCACAGGGCTGGCCCTCAGGGGAGCAGGACTAGGCCACCTGTGAGCCACTCCTGCTGAGGGCCCTCGCTGGGGGCTCTGAGGGGCTGCCTCCCCTGCAGCGGCCACTTGGCCGACCCCTTCTAGACTCAAGATTACAGGGCCTCCAGAGCCTCTCTGGCCTGGGAACTGCCAGCCGCTCCCAGGAGCACTGGCTGGGAGCACACCGCAGGGCTGCTTGTGGACTGCTCCATGGGGCAGAGCTGTCCTGGACTGGTTGGGGCTGTGGACAGGGAAGGCTTAGCACAAGCTCCCCAGCAACCCACGCTGGGAGACTGGCAGGGGCCAGTACAGGTGGGGAAGCAGGGCAGTGTCCCAGGCCCAACCTCCCCCAGGAGAGAACCCCGTGGGCTCGAACCTAAACACAGGCTGCGAAGTCCAGAGGAAGGAGGGGGCCACAGCCACAGCCTTTGCACTCAGGCCACGGGCTCAAAGCACTCGACCCAAGGACACTCGGTGTTGAGGGCAGGGCCGGGTATGAGTCTCCAGTCACGTGACTCGGGTCACAGAGGAAGTACCAGCCTGGACCTGTGGGCTCATGCGGAAAGGCTGAGCGGCAGCCTAGGGACTTGGGGCAGGGGTCTCCCGGCCAGCGTCTTGGGGCTGGCCAACACGGACAGGGCAGGGACAGGTCCACAGTGGCCCCACTCACCTCAGCCTTGTACATGCGGATGAGGCCCTGGTTCACTTTGGACCAGGAAGGGACCGCACTGATGTTCCACAGCTGGTTGGAGTGCTCAGCAAACGGGCCCGTCTTCATCTGCGAGAGAGGCCGCAGCTGGGGTGGGGCCGGGGGGCGTGCAGAACCTTCCTGCACCCCTCTCCCCATATGCGGGTGCACACACACACACAGCAGGCAAACACACACAGGCAGGCACACAGAAACAGACACAGGCAGGTACACACACACACAGAGACACACACACACAGAGGCAGGTATACACACACACACACACACACAGAGACACACATACAGACAAGCAGGCACACACAGACACAGGCACATTCATACACGGGCGTGCGTGCACACTCGCAGCAGGGCTCAGCTGGGGCTCCTTCAGCCTTCCAAAGCGCTGGGAACGTCTGACTGCCCTTGCCCGCCTCCTCCTAATCACCCCTTCTCCCAGAGTGGAAAAACCAGCCCAAGTCCTGCTGCCCCCCAAATCCCACATCACTGGCACATAAATCCCTGCCTCAGACTGCACCTCCCACACCTCTGGCTAACTGGTCTGCAACTGCCCCAGGCAGAGCTGCAAGCGAAGGCAGTTGGCCCAGTACAGCTGCCAGAGGGGGCTCGACCAAACCAGGCCCACGCGTCCTCTGCAGTAGAGGGTGGGCAGCCACAGCTCCAATCCTGACGGCCCAGGGAGGGACACACCCCCGCCAGCCCAGGCAGTTCCCACCGCCCCAGCATGTGGTCACTAATGAACCCGGCAGGTCCCTGTGTGTCTCTCACGTACACACAGGCACCATCTGTGGTAGGGACTTGGGCCTCGAGGCACTGCCAGCCACCAGCAGACCAACTCTGAAAAAGGCAGACGGCCCTGAATCTGGCAGGGAGGCTGACTTGGACCCCGAGTGAATGGAAGGTTCCAGAAGAAACTGCACTGAGGCCCGTGGTGGGGACTGGGCTGACTCCTCCAGGGAGGGCAACCCAAGTCAAAATCCTGCCCTGTGTCTGGTGTGCCGGACACCGGGCCCAGGTCCCCAGGGGGCTCTCCAGACCCCTCCCCACCCCGCCCCTGTCCGGGGCTGTGGGCGGTTCACCCAGGGCCAGCTCAGCAGGGCGCAGGGCACCTGATCTGCTCCTGGGGGCCCGAGAGGGAGCCCCCAAACGCTGCAAGCCAGTGCCAAGGCCAGGAGAGGGAGCGGCCTCCTGCCTCTCCCCACCAAGGAAGGAGCGGCTGCAACATTGGAAAGGCAAACAGGAACTGGGGGCGAGAAGACTAAATAAATAAATAAATAAAATAAAAGCCCTGGCTCCTTCTAGCCACAAAGGGAGCGAGCGAGCCGAAGGCGCGGGCGTGAGCGGCAGCCCGCAGTGGCCCAGGGGAATCGTGAGTCAGAGCAGCCATGTTGAGCAGGAAATTACTCACAGCCGCCGCGCTCCTGCCTCCCGGCTCCCCCGAGAATCGGCCTTTTGTAAATGGTTCCTCTGTCAGGAACGGGGGATGGGCGGGGGTGGGCGCGCGCCGCCTTCCAGTCAGCTCCTGCCCTTCCAGCTGAAACCTGATCCCTCCCTTCCCAAAACTCCAAATTTAGAAGCAGATTGAAACTGAAATTCTTTTCCTGCCTGCCCTGGGCTCTTAAAGGCGCCGGGGCTGCTTTTCCCTCCCGGAGCCCAGCACGGAGGAGCCGCCCCGCGTCGGGAGGCTGGCTCGGGGCTGCCCGGACGGCGCAGGCCCGAGACCCCCGGGCTCCCGGAAGGCCGTGGTCTGCACCAGTCTCCAAGGCGACCTGGGCCCCGCCCGCCCAAAGCCCACAGAACTGCACGCCCCGCCGTGCGAGAGCCAGGCCCAGCCGTGGGTCCAGGAGAGGGGTCCTGGCGAATGCTACACAGCGCAGGCAGCAGCCCCGCAGGCCCTCCAGGCCGGGCAGATACGGAAATGGCCCCGGCCCACCCTCCTAGCCCTGCAGCCTGGACCCCCGGAGAAAGGCAGGCCTTGCAGGCGACGTGCGGCCTCCCTCGCCACGCTCAGTGTGCCTGCAGTGCCACCTCGTGGTCACTGCGGGCCTGGCGCTCCCCCGCGCTGGGGACGCTGTGGGGTGCCTTCCCAGCCTAGCCAGCCACGCAGAAACACCCCAAGGCCCGGCTGCGCGGCCTCCTCCTTACGGTGACTGACAAGGACGCAGGGGCTTAGCCAGCCGCCAGGCGCCCCTCTCCCCACCCTGGCTCCCCAACCTGGCCCAGGTCTCCCCCAGCCAGGAGGGCGGAGAGCCAGGCTGCGCCAAGCCCTTCGACCATGGGCCCACGCCCCTGGGGGCAGCAAGTCTTCAAGGAGGAAGTGGTGGCTGTGTGGCCAGTCACTCAACCCTCATCTGCTGACTTGGAAAATCGTGTCACTCCGCACTGGCCTGACCAGCAGCCTGGAGCCCAGCCTTCTCTTGGCCCTGGGGGCTCAGAGTGGGCAGCAGGGGGTAGGACAGGGTGCTGGGCAGGGCTGAGAGGAAACCCCACCCCAACGGAAACAGAGGAGCCGAGAGCTGGGGGCGCCCGCTTTCCCAGGCAGGGCCCCAAAGGCCTGAACAAACCCCAAGGCGGCAGGCACCGTGCCCTTTGGACAGCGTCACCCGAGGGCCTCCCCCACCATGACATACTTGGCAAGGCCAGTGAGGGCTGCGTCTGCGCCCTGCTCGGGGCACCGCGGGCTTTGGGAGAAGGCTGCGAGTTGAGGGGGCAGGACCAGGCGGAGGCCGCGTAGGGCTCCCTCTGCTGTCGGCCTGCCGTCTTGGGCAGCAGCTGCAGCCACGCTCAGCCTCGGCTCCCCGGTGCCGCTCACCTCGGTGATGAAGAGGATGCACTCCAGGAACATGTAGTCCTCGTGGTTCTCGTTCACGGCCTTCTCGTCCACAAAGTGCCTGGGCTCCAGGAACGGGTGGTCTGCAGGAGCAAGACGGGCTGTGGACCAGGCTTCCCGCCCAGGGCGCGGCCGCAGCCGCGGTGCCCGCACCATGCCACACACCCCTTCACCACGGTCCCCGGCCACTGTGACATGCGTGGCGTGAGCCGCGGCACACGGGACTGCAGGCCGCAGCACCTGCTCACAGTGAGCACTGGCCAGCTAGAGCAGCGACAGCCAGGAGGCCAGTGCCTTGGGCCTTGGGCTGACACCTGGTGGCCTTACCACACGGACCCCCACAGTCAAGGGGGTCACAGTTTGTGGACAATGTGTATTATGGATCTCAGGCTTCCCTGGCACCAAAACAAGCCCATCTTTTATTCCATTTCCCACCGAGTCCCTGCAGTGCCATGGCCCTTCCTTAGGACCCCCGCATGGCAGCCCTAAGGACAGCCCTGACCTCCACCGCGTGTGAGGATCGGCCCCTCCCGGGAGTGGGGAGAAGCCAACACCTCCCCAAGGCCCATGTGGCTAATGGCCGTCTCTCCAGGCGGCTGCGGGGAAAGCCACCTGTGGCTCTGAGCAGTCCCTGGGGGCTGCCTGCTCCCAGAGCCACCAGGGTGAGAGCCTGAAGGGCTGCTGGGATGGGGGCACCCGTGGGCACAGGCAGCAGGCCCTTCACACGCCTCCCAGCAGTGAATGGTACTGGCACACAGCCTGAAGAGCCCTCATTTCCAATGGAAAGCCCCACAGCCGCTGCCAGGACCCAGGGTGCCTCACCCCAGACCACTCTGCGCCAGGCATGAGCCACTTCCCGTCACCTGGGGGACTCGGCCTGGACTTCCTGCCCAGGGCAGCTGCATGGCCTCTGGCTTGGCTGTGGGTGGCAGCCAGCCAGTGCGCCTGATGCCCCATTTCCTGAGCTGTCGCGGGCTGCGGTGGGCACCCCTCAGTACCTATCAGCTGCGAGCTGCCCCAGATGAAGGGCAGAAACTGGAAGTCGTCCAGGCCCCACACGCCCTGGCTGCCAGCTGGCTCCATGCGGTAGGTTTTCTGGAGTTTCCGCATCACCTCGAGGTACCTGTGGCGGGGTGAGAGCAGAGGGTCGATGGTCAGTTGACGGGCCAAGCTGAGGCCACGCAGCAGCATCCTCAGGCCCCAGCCTCCTGTGGGACATCACAGATCAGGGCCCTCTGCTGCTAACAGCCTCTGAGACCCTGGGTGGAAACTGACTCACCCTCCCCTGGCACGGGCTGCCATGGGAAAGCCCCGGGAACCCAAGGAGAGTGGCCCCTTGCTCCTGGGCCCTGTCCAGGCCTGCTGCCCCAGCACTGCCAGATGGGCCGTGAGTGAGCGCTATCGGAGTCCATGGGGATGAGGGGAGGGGAGGCTCCTGGACGCAAGGGGTGGGCAGTGGTGAGGGCTGCCTGAAGCTAGCTGTGTGACCTCTGGGGAGGGACCTCATCTCCCGCTCCCTCAAGCTGTGAGGCCCCAGTGAGGCCTCCCCGCTGTGCAAAGGGCTTGCACAGCGCCTCCCCATGGCGGCCAGCAGCTCTAGGGGACACAGCCCCCAGCCAGCCCCCAGCCGCGCCTCACCGGTTGAACACCTTGAAGACGATGGCTATCTGGTCATCCACCCGGAGCACCCCGATCTTGCACAGACAACAGAGGAAAGCAGCAAAGGCTGCCTCGTGCCCTGGGGGAGGAAGAGCCGCCACGGTAAGTTCTGGAAACCGGTAGAGACTGACCTTGATCTCCCAGAGCCAACATCCCACTCGGGATCTTGGAGTAGATCCTGCCCCCCGCATCCAGAGAGACCTGGGCCCCCAGGAGCACCAGGGCCTCAAGGCTCCTCCTGAGAGGCCGGGCTGGGACCCGCTTAAACACACATTCCAGTGAATGCCTGTGCCTGCAGGTTTATAACACGCCCAGCCATTCCTCTCTACTTAGGTTGTTCTTTAAAACTTTTATTTAAATGCCAGAGTTACACCCAGAGAAGAAACACAGAGAATCTTCTAGCTACTGGTTCATTCCCCAAATGGCCACAATGGCCAGTGTTAGGCCAGCCAAAGCCAGGAGCCGGCAGCTTCCAGGGGTCCCATGTGGATGCAGAGGCCCAAGCGCTTGGGCCATCCTCTGCTGCTTTTCCCAGGTGACTTGCAGGGAACTAGATTAGAAGTGGAGCGGCTAGAACTCAAACTGGTGTCCATATGAAATGCTGGGATTACAGACTGCAGTTTAACCCACTACCCCGCAATACTGGTCCCTCCATTCATCTTTCTTAGTCTGGGGCCGACGTGGAGATGCAGCCAGCTGAGCTGCCACTATGACACCGCATCCCAGATGAGACTGCCAGCTCGAGTCCCAGCTGCTCCGCTTCCGATCTAGCTTCCTGCTCATGTGCCTGGGGAGGCACTGGAAGATGAACCAGTGGATGAAAGATCTCTTCTGCCTCTCTGTCACTCTACCTTTCAAATCAATAAAATCAATAGAGTTTTATGTGTTCACTCATTTGAAAGGCAGAATAAAAGAGAGAAGAATCTTCCCTCTACTGGTTTACTCCCCAGAAGCTCACAACAGGAGCCAGGAGCCTCCTCCAGGTCTCCCACACAGGTGCGGGATCCCAAGGCTTTGGGCCGTCCCCCACTACTTTCCCAGGTCACAAGCAGGGAACTGGATGGGAAGTGGAGCAGCTGGGACTGGAACCAGCATTCTGTCCAGGCACCTGTTGGCACCCCAGGAAGCAGCTCAGCTGTGCCCCAGGGCTCAGCCCGCCCTGCCCCTGCCCTACACAGCGAGTACCTGCTGTACAGGCTAGGAAGAGGTGGGGCTCAGTCCTCACCCCTGGGAAGACAGGCCTTACCCATCATCACTAGCGTGTCGCTGGCTCTGAAGGAAGAAGGGGGGACACTTGGAGGATGCCGTGGGGGAACCCCAAAGTGCGGAGCCACATTTAATCTGAAATCAGAGAAATGTCAAGCTATCTAGCCAACAGGGATGAGGGAACTGACAAGTGTGTTTTAGCAGAGGCAGCAGCACACACAAAGGTCCTGGGGCAAGCCATGCTGTCCACGTGGAGGCGGTCGCAGGAAAAGCTGGCAGGAAGCGGCTCCAGGAGGCGCAGGGCAGCCAGCTGGGCTGTGTCACAGCCTTCCCAGGGTCCGCCAGGTCAACCCAGGGCTCAGGGCACCTGCCTCTGCCTCCCCAGGTCCTCTCCCAGAATCAAGACAGCCCTGGCCACAAAATTGCCCTTTTCCTAATGGATCCAGGTGAAAACCAATACTAAACCCGGGTCCAGCTTGGAGGGGAAACCCCAGCCAAGAACCAAGGCAGGGCCCGGCGCCGTGGCCAGCAGCTAAAGTCCTCGCCTTGAACGCTCTGGGATCCCATATGTGTGTCAGTTCTAATCCCAGCAGCTCCACTTCCCATCCAGCTCCCTGCTTGTGGCCTGGGAAAGTAGTGGAGGACGGTCCAAAGCCTTGGGACCCTGCACCTGTGTGGGAGACCTGGAAGAAGGTCCTGGCTGCTAGCTTCGGATTGGCTCAGCTCAAGCCATTGCAGTCACCTGGGGAGTGAATCATCAGACGGAAGATCTTCCTGTCTCTCCTCCTCTCTGTATATCTGCCTTTCCAATAACAACAAATAAATCTTTTTATTTAAATTTATAATATTTTTTTAAAAAGTAGAACATAGAGCAGTAAACATCAAAGCATAACACATAACAGTGAAAGCCTATTGTAGGTAATTGTGTAAGCAGTACATTGCTGATGGATTACAATAAACATTTTTAAAAAGTGCACAGCTGACGGGGAGTACAGCAACCTGCTCACATATAACAGAACAAGCTAACAAATAAATCTTAAAAAAAAAAAAGGGCGAGGTGCCCTGCCACCTCTCCGTCGTGTGACACGGGGAGCATCGCGAGGCCAGGACGTGCAGTGCACCTGCAGGCTGCTTCCCGCCCCAGAAGCTTGTGTGCTGTCATTAGCAGCTGTGTGCAGGTGAGCGGCCAGGGCCCAGACTTGCCAGGGCT
Organism: Ochotona princeps; assembly: GCF_030435755.1. Lineage (NCBI taxonomy): Eukaryota > Metazoa > Chordata > Mammalia > Lagomorpha > Ochotonidae > Ochotona > Ochotona princeps. Next base: position 4,111,940 of record NC_080845.1, read on the forward strand.
GCCCCGCACCCACCCGCAATCCTCCCCAGGCCCTTTCTGCTGAGGGTCTTAAGGCCCCCACCTGAGGGTCTCCAAAGACCCCATACACTTGTTCCCTGACAGCAAAGGACCAGAGGACAAGGCCTCCTCAGGTCTCGGCTGCAGAAGGGCCACTGTCCAGGACCTGGCTCTGGGGCCTTGGTGCCTGCAGCGGCCTACCTTCCCTGGACAGGGCAGAGTCATGGCAGGAGAGGTGAGCCCGTGGCACGCAGGAACGCCCGGCCTACAGCACGTCCCCTGTGACTGGTCAGACGTTTAGGTGAATGGCACAGCCAATGTGACTTAGGAACAAGGGTTGATGCTATGGGCACCAGTTTAAGCCCTAGCTGCTCCACTTCCCATCTAGTTCCCAGCTGATGTGCCAGGGAAGGAGTGCAGGACGGCCCAAGTGTTGGGGCCCTACACCTGCATGGGACAATGGGATGGACTGCAGGGCTCCTGGCTTTGCCCTGGCCTCAGCTGTTGGGGCCATTTAGGGAGTGAACCAGTGGCTGGAGGATCTCTTTATTTCTCTTTCAATCTCTCTGCACCTAATCTCCACCATTCAAATAAATAAAATTTTTTATAAGATTTTTTTTTCAAGAGACAAGAGCGTCAGGAAGAGTGTGCCTTGAGCTGCCAGGGACACCACGAAGCCCCTTACTTCCCCAGAGCCTGAGTAAGCAGCCAGCAGCCACCTGAGGCTGATCAGGGCTCAGGGACCGCCACCTGGGTGATCACGAGGCTTCGGCCAGGAAGAGCGGCCAACGACACTGGGCACGCAGGCACCGTGCGTGTGGCACCAGCGCCCCCTGGTGGACCATGCCAGAGCCGCAGCACTGCTTTCTGTACACTCCTGCCTGGCTGCCCGGATCCTGGAATGCTGCTGGCCGCAGTGGCTCCAAAGCACTGCACTGTGTGGGAACTGTGGATGGCTCACAGGGCCTTGAGAACCCTCAGAGCAACAAGGAAGCACCCAAGGACAGAAGGCAGGGTCACCAAACCAATGCTGTGCTCCGCGAGAGGCTGGTACCTGTGCCATAGTCAATGCGTGTGGAGTTGCCAACTGACTCCTTCAGGTAGACGGCCACCTCAGGCACTGCTGCTGCCAGGTCAGTAGGCACCACTGTGGCCACCAAGCGTTCCGCTTCCTGATAACGCAAGAGACACAACGTGGTGACAGCAGATTAGGCGGCATCTGGCCCAGCTCCTGCTCTGACTAGCAGGCAGGCAGAGCTGACCTGCCCACCGCCTGTTGCCGCATCCCTGCCTCCAGGATGTCCAAGGACCCGGGGGGCTGCGGTTCCCCCATCTGAGGACCACCACCCATGGGCCATGTGGACATTTCTACCAAGAGAAGCCAACGGGTGGAGGTCATGTGGGCCTGGACACATGGTGGTGCGCCTGCACAGCGGAGTACCACACACCAAGCTCTGTGTCCTGCAGGACAACTGAATGGCTCTGACACTCCTATGAGGTTCAGAAACAAAACCTGTTTGTGGGACAGAAACCTGAGGAGTCAGAGGGATACACCAACCGGGAGGCACCAAGGTCCCTGCAGGAGTGGAAGGCAGGTGGCAGTGACCTGCAAGCCCACCTCATGGTGCCGCTCTGCCCTGCCAGCTCCCTCCTGGCTTTCAGGTCACACGCTCTCCAGGAGAAAAAGGCTGTGGTCAGAGCCCAGGGGTGACTCTCGGCCCAGGGCTTAGGGAGTGCCCTGCCCTCCCCTGTACACATGCAGCAGGGTTGCCGAGCTCAGCAGCAGCTGACCTATGACTCTACCGCACAGCTGCTGGATGCCTGATACCCAGACCCACGGGGACCCAACAGCCTGGGCTGCATAAGGCAGGCCTGAGCTAACCCCTGTCCGGGACGCAAGAGACCCACAGAGAGGGGCCCGCAGCCCCCTCAGAAAGAACCACAGCCTCCCACCCCCGGGGCCCTCCCACTGACATCTCAGTCCGCGAACAGGAGCAGCACCAAACCCTGTGGCCACTCTCCTTCTCTTGCACCAAAGGCAGTGCGCCAGGCCACCGTGACACCCGAGTCCTGCAGGCCTGCCCCACGCTCCCTCCCAGGTATCTCCCTTCTCCTCCTCCCTGGGTGGTGCTGCCTAGCGGGAGTCTCCCCAGGGATGCGGAGAGCCAGGCAAGCCCGGCTGCGGCTCAGATCCCGGCGGCGGGGGCTGGAGGCTGCCAATGAATGAGCCCGCCGTGCCTGGCACTCCAAGGATACAACTGCCCAAGCCCGCCCTGCACCCGCCTCACCTGGTCGAGCTTGGCGTACCAGGTCCTGTAGGCCTTGTTCCCAAAGCGAGAGGGCTGGTCCACTGGCGGGGTCTCATTGATCCACCGGTCCAGAGTGTCAAGAAGGGCCAGCAGCTTCTCAATGGCCTGTGGGAGCAGAGGGTGTGCCCGGCCCGCGTCACAGATAGCAGTGCCCACTGGCCTTCCCCTACCTCTCTCCAGCTCTTCCCAGCTGCCCTGGGAGATGGCTCAGAGCAAGGTGCTGGCCAGCCTCCTGGGAGGGGCTGCTGTGCCGTCACCAGCTCTAGTCACAATCGGCTGGGGAGCACATACCACCTACCCAGCTTGGGACACGAAAATGTCACCCTGCCATTCAGAAGCAAACACTGCCAGTACGTGAACGGCTCTTGCTGGAGTGCCCCGTGGCACTGCCCAGGGTCAGCATGGCGAAGCCCAGTCCATGTGCCATAACCAAGAAGCCCAGATGCCCCAAGTCCTGTCTTTGCATCCTGAACACAGGAAGGCAGCACACACCCTTAGATGGAAGGTGGCCAGCCAGGAGGGCCTCCTCCGTACAACACGGGCTGCGCCACCCTATGGCCTGCTTGCGGTGCCCGGGAGCCTCATCCCGCAACAGCCATGAAGCAGGAGTGGGCAAGGTTGCTGTGACGCACTCCAGGGCTGTTTCCGGTTGTCCTACTACTCGCAGCAATGTAGTTGGCGATCCGGCCCAGCACCTCCCCTTCCCATGGAGATGGGGACAGGCGTGGACAGCACAACGTGCAAGCCATCACAGAGAGAAATGGGGGGCTGGTGACTGTCAAGGCCCAGACCTGGGGGGTGGTTGGGAGCCACAGGCCAGTGGACGGGGTGCTACCTGTGTCTGCAGGGATGAGCAGAGGGCTGCACCCAGCAGCAGCAGGACCACCACTGGGCACTGTGGCCACCAAGGCGCAGAAGCCGGATGGCTCTGTGTGTACTGGGGGACAAGGAGGGTGGGGGGGGTGGGTGAGTAGCTATTGTGGGCTGGGCCAGGTTGCCTCCCAGGCTGTGGAGCAGGGCCACCTGGCCTTGTGCAAGCTGAAGGTGGCCCTGGCAGTCGCCACTCCTCACGTGCCCTTCCCCTGTGCCCAGGGCAAAGGGGCATAGGGCAGCTCGCCCGTGAGAGCTGCAGGCAGCAGAGACCAGTCCCCAGCACCTGCTGACGCTCCTACACCCAGCTGGCTGACAGAGCACCCCACTGCTGGCTGGGTGGGGTTGGACCCTGAATAACTCAGGGCCCAGCCTCTCTGTCTGTTGGGAGGGGCCGGGGGAAGCGGCGGTAGCCTGGGCAGGTACAAGGAACCATCTCACCACAGCACAGCTCCCTATGACTGAGCTCAGGGAGTGGCCAAACCGCCCCAGCAGTTTGACCAGCCGACTGCACTTCCAGAAGGACAATAACAAAAATAAACCTATCTACCACCACCTTTAGTTTTCAAAAGTCTGAATTTTTTAACCCCCACGGAACAGCATGAGAGCAAACAATTAATACGAGTAGAAGGGAGCTTTGTGGACACAGATCTAGACAGACCCCAAGTGACGCGGCTGTCACAGTGGAGTCGCCTGCTCGCCCACCCTCCATAAGTGGGCAGAGGGAAGCCGAGCAGCTAAGCAGGCAGGCAGGGAGGTCCCTGGTGCCCTGGCTGCTGCGGTGGGCCGCACCTTCTGCTGCCCCTGCCCCGGGGGCCACCCTCGGAGGGCCTCACCGCCCATCACTCCAGAGCAGGGACGGAGCTGCAGCAAGAGCAGCGCGTGATGAGTAGGATGAAGCGCACGCTCTGACAACCACGGGGGCAACCAGTGTGTGGCCTGGGTCACAGTGAGGCCTCCCCACAGGCCGGGCGTGGCTGCAAAGGAGACTAAGGGGGTCCTCGAAGACAGGCCACTCAGCTGCAAGGTGACACAGCAAGCAGGGGACACCGAGTGCAGCCAGAACAACCCGCGCTGAGACCACAGCTGGTGGGACTAATACCCCACCCCTGCCCGGCCCACCCTCAGGGACTACCAGCACCTGGGAGGCATCTGGTGGCAACAGTGTGCTGGGGTTCCCCACCCTCAGCATGACTAGAAGCCCCTATCTGTAGTCACCCCATCCCAAGCACCAGGCAGGCTTGCCCACCTTGGGCAGGCAGAACCGGAGGGCCAGCCTAAGCTGCTGGCTGGAACCAGGGAGGAGCGCTCTGGGAGCAAGAACAGCCTTGGGCTCAGGTGAGGAAACTGGGCCAGAGCAGGGCCAGGCCTTACCCAACCGGCTGCAGCTGGGTGGGCCAAGCCAGGAGACAGGCCACTTATGCCCTGGTGCCTGAGATAAGAGGCTCAAGGTGGCCCCTGGCCAACTGGGACGTGAACCCAAGAGGCCACTGGAGCCTGAGCCTCAGTCCCTTGAGGCGGTGTCACAGCAAGCCCACACCCACGCCCACACCTACACCCTCCCCACTCTGACAAGCAGGCTCTCCGCAGCCACTGAAAAGTGCTTGCCCTGTCCCGAGCCCAGGAAGCGGTTCCCCAACCAGGGACACCTGCATCCTTGAACTTGCGCCTCTACTTCTCAGAGGAATCCCGCAGCCTAGGTCCATAGAGCCGGGCACAGGCTGGGCACAGCAGCCATGCACAGGACCACAGCCTCAGGGCCCAACGAGGGCCCAAGTGGGAGAGCCAGGGTGGCCGCAGGGGCTGCCAGGAGCCACGAGGATGCCCTTGTCTGTGCCCACGCCCCCTGTTTCCGCAAGGCCCCTCGGGAGCCACTTGACGCTCTGTCCTGCCATCTCCATTGCAAAAGGCAACAGGACACCAAGCGGCCACAGGGCAGGTTCCGCGACAGACCAGCCACCAGGACCTGTGTCACACAGTCACCAAGCCACAGCCCAACACCACCGGCGCACCCGGCAACAAGCCAGGAGGTGACACCTGTGGCAGTGGCGGCAGGTTCCCCAGACCCAAGCCTACCTCAGAGACCGGGTACTCGAAGGTCAGCTTCTTCCCCTTCACGCCTTCGTTGAGGGTGAGGATGAACCCGATGTAGTCAGCGTAGGCCTGCCACATAGAAGGGAGAGGACCACGGGGGTGGGCGCGGTCAGACCTGTCAGATCCTGGGCACTCACCAAAGAGCTCCAAGTGGCCACCAGTCCCCTCTCCATGGCGGTGGCGGAAGCAGCAGCCACAGAACGTCGAGGCTCCAGCCCAGCTAGCACTCCTGCCAACAAGCTCTGCCCGCAGACAAGCAGTGAGGGAGACACTGCTGTGGCACCCACCTTACACACAAAAACCCGGGCTGCCAGCGCCTGACCATGGCTATGTCACCAGGGGGGCCCAGGGGCCAGCGGGGAGGCTCTGCTCCCAGAAGGAGCTGCTGCGTCTGGGCACCCTCTCAGCTTCTCCCCGAGCACCCCCGGGGAGCGCAGTGCACCCTCAGGTGTGCCACATCGGGACACCCGGCTTTGATCCCCAGCTCTGGCTCCTCACTCCAGCTTCCTGCCAACACAGACCCTTGGAGGCAGCTGTGGGGGTTCCCTTGGTTGGGTCCCTGACACCCCTGCAGGAGATCGGACTGAGTTTCTGGGGCCCCAGCCCCAGGTGTGATGGCCATTTGGGGGTGGAACAGAAGTCCCCAGAATGCACTTTCATATTCTCCAATAAATAAATACATAAACCAAGTCTCAGTAAAATGTGTGTAAAAGGAAAGGACTGGGACTGGCACTGTGGCACAGCCCGCTGAACTGCCGCCTGCAGCCCTGTCATCGTATGGATTCCGGCTCGAGTCTCAGCTGCTCCACTTCAACTGAGCTCCTTGCAAAGACACCTAAGAAAGCAGCAGAGAATGCCCCACCTTCTTTTTCTTTCTTTCTTTCTTTTTTTTGAAGATTTATTTATTTTTATTGGAAAGTCAGAAAGGAGAAGAGACAGAGAGAAAGATCTGCTGTCCACTGATTCACTCCCCAAGTAGCCACAGCAGCTGGAGCTGAGCCAATCTGAAGCCAGGAGCCAGGAGCCAGGAACTTCTTTCCGGGTCTTCCACACGGGTGCAGGGTCCCAAGGCTCTGGGCCGTCCTCGACTGCTTTCCCAGGCCACAGGCAGGGAGCTGGATGGGAAGCAGGGCCATCAGGACACAAACCAGCGTTCACATGGGATCCTGAGGACGGCCTACTTTCTTAGGCCCCTGCACCTACATGGGAGACCTAGAAGAAACTCTATCATTTGGGACGTGAACTAACAAATAGAGGATCTCTCTGTCTCTCTGAAACTCTGCTTTTCAAATAAAAATAGAATAAATCTTTTTTTTTCCTTTTTCACAAAATAGAATAAAACCTAAAAAAAAAAACCCAAAAAACAAGGACTGGGGGCCCAGGCCCCTGGAAGGGCAGCCACGAGAGCGAACTCTGCCTCGTGCCTTCTCTCTGTCCCTCGCGTCTTCCCTATCCAGGACCCATGGCTGCCAGAACAGGCACAGTCAGCCCTGGGACGGGCCCTGGAAAGCAAATACTACTATCTAGAAGGCAGCGTCCCGCCTAGCTGGGTTAGCCACAGCATCTCCCTGCCCAGGGCAAGGCTGGGCTCCACCCAGCTACTGCACAGGTGGCAGCCTATCCCGATCCCGAGGCACACATAAGGGCAGGAGAAGGTGCTGGCTCCCTGGAGGACAGCTGTGCATGTCTGCAGACACCCATGGTTCGGCCTTGGGGAGGGGACAGGGTTGGGCAGGCCCAGCATATGGGATGGTCCCCCAAGTGCCAGCAGCACTGAAATTGAGAAAGTCAGGGAGTATAATAATGCAAGATGACGCAAGGCCTCGGGCTGCAATTGCCGGCTCTGGCCCGTGAGTGTTTACGCTGGAGAGCACTCGGACAACACCAGATAACCATTTGCCTGCGAGAACACAGAGGCCTGCAGTGAGAAACAAGCCAGGCAGGCCTTCTGGCCTTCACCCTTGAGGGGGCAGCACGAGGCTCCAAGGTCCACCCAGGGACCGCCAGGGGTGGGGGGCCGGTATCTAGAAAGGGTTGTCCTGCTCTCAGTCCCAGTCTCCCCACAACCTGAACCAGCAGCCCAGGAAGTACAAGCTGCTACCTCCTGCCACATGGGCAGCACAGCTAACACCACCAAATCGCCACCAGGGTTCCAGTCCCAGCTCCCAGGTATTTTCAGACCTAGCTGCGTCCCTCACCAAGATCTCCATGAGGAGACCTACCCTTGGCTCCCACCCTTGCCATGGGGCGACTCTGCCATGACCTTGCATTTATACAAAAACCTGAACTGGGCCCGGCATGATAGCATAGTGGTTAAAGTCCTCGCCTTGCATGCGCCAGGATCCCATCTGTTCGCCGGTTCTAATCCCGACAGCCCTGCTTCCCATCCAGCTCCCTGCTTGTGGCCTGGGAAGGCAGTTGAGGACGGCCCAAAGCCTTGGGACCCTGCACCTGTGTGGGAGACCAGGAGGAGGTTCCTGGCTCCTGGCTTTCGACTGGCTCAGCTCCAGCTGTTGTGGTCACTTGGGAAGTGAACCATCGGACGGAGGATCTTCCTCTCTGTCTCTCCTCCTCTCTGTATATCCGCCTTTACAATAAATAATTAAATCTTTAAAAAAAAAAAAAAAAAAAACCTGAACTGAATCCCCAGAGGCTGCCCTGGTCAGGCCCTGGCCTGTGAGCTGACTGCTAAGGTGTCTGAGTGGTCCCCCGAGTGGAGGGACAGCTTCCTCCCATCATGCCTAAAATCCCACCATCTTAGCACCCCAGGTCCTTGCCCCAGGTCCACCCCCACGCGCAGGCCCCGCCAGGACCTGGGAGCGCTTCCACTTGCCCATGTCAGGAACTGTGTGGATCTCCTTTTTGGGAATGACAAAGCTCTGCATGGCCGGAGGGGTCTCCTCTGAAGACTCTAGACAAGAGAGATGCAGAGCAAATGATGAACACACCCTCCTCTCCTCATCCCTCTCACCAAGAGGTGTCCATGTGCCCATGCCTGGCCTCCCGTCTGCCCAGCTACAAGGACAGAGGAGCAGGGCAGCACCACCGGCCCCTCAGCAACCAGCCATGCCTTTACCTCCCCCTCCACAGTGGGCCTGTGTGGGTCGGGTAGAAAGTGCATGTCATAGCAGGCAGAGCAGGTAGAGTCACTGCCTGCAACACCAGCACCCTGTATGGGCACTGAGTTGAATCCCGGCTGCTCCACTTCTGATCCAGTTCCCTGCTAACACATCTTCTGGGTCTCCCATGAGGACGCAGCGGCCCAAGGCTTTGGGCCATCCCATGCTGCTTTCCCAGGTCACAAGCAGGGAGCTGGATGGGAAGTGGAACAGCTGGGACATAAACCAGTGCCCCTATAGGATCTTGGCACTTGGAGGTGGAGGATCAGCGTTTGTACCAGGTCCCCCGAGGAGGCTTTCTAAGTGAAGTCTGGCCCCCTGTTGAGGTCAGGCTTCAGCCAATGAGCCATCGTGCTGGACCCAGGCAAGGTTTCTTGGGGGACTAGACAGCTGGACTCAAACCCCAGCCTCAGGGAAAATCACAAGACACGTGCTCCAATCCGGAAGTGCAATATCAGGCCTGTGTCTCCTTAGCTGCAGGTGCTTGAACTATGGACAGAACGTCCAGAGACACACAGGGGACAGGACAACAGGCCCAGAGGCACAGGGGACAGGACAACAGGCCCAGAGGCACACGGGGGACAGGACAGCCGGCTCATCCAAGCCAACAGAGTACACCGAGTACCTCAGCAATGAGAAGATGGGAAGCAGAACAGGCCAAACCACTCCTGGCCAAGCTTTACAACAGGTTCCTGGGCCTGCAGACACTGACATGAACGCGGTCGGCCGACAGCCCTGGGAAAGACTTCCTCAACTCTGATACAACGGCGCCAGCACATCCGAGAATCATCCAGACCACTCACGCAGCACTCTCAGAACATCCCTCCCCTTGCCAGGGTCTCAAGGGAAACACCCCATTCCTGGGCACTGATACCGTTTGCAAGATCCACCTTGCAGATACAAGAGAAAGGAAAAAAAGAGAGAGAAAAGAAGAACTGAAACACTTCTCTCACCCACCTACCTGCACACTTCGTCCCTCCCCCATCAGAGGCCCACATGGAGCCACCCTCGCAACTATGTAAACACTAACAATTCAACAAAAAAAGGTTTTAAAAAGGAAAAACAAGTTGACAGGCAATTAAAAAAAAATTACTGCATCAACAAAACTCACGAATGTGGGCCTGGCGCAGTAGACTAGCAGCTAAAGTTCTCGCCTTGCAGGTACCGGGTCCCAAATGAGTACCAGTCCATATCCCAGCTGCTCCACTTTCTATCCCACTCCCCACTTTTGACTTGGAAAGTATTGGAGGAGGGCCCAAAGTCTGCGGAAGCTGTGCCCACGTGGGAGACCTAGAAGAAGCTCCTGGTTCCTGGCTTTGGATCAGCTCAGCTCTAGCCATTGTGGCCCCTTGAGGAGTGAACCAGCAGATGGAAGATCTTTCTATCTCTCTTTCTCTCTGTAAATCTGACTTTCCAATAAAAATAAATAAATATTTAAAAAATCACCTATCAACTATGTTAACATCACCTTAAACAAAATTAAATTAAAAAAAATCACAAACCTGATAAAAATCAGAAGTTGTACACATTCTGAAGCTGGTAGGCTAAAAGCATCTGTGGTGTTGCAGGGTAGGCCACCGCCTACACGCTGGCATCCCATACGGCGCTAGCTCAGGGCAGGCTGTTACACTTCAACCCAGCTCCCCGCAAATGCCTGGGAAGGCAGTGCGAGACACCCAGGTGCTGGACCCGTGCCACCCATGTGGACACCCAGGGGAAGCTCCTGGCCCCAGCATGGCCTGGCTCTGGCTGGCATAGCCATCTCGGATGTTAACCAGTGCACAGGCGATCTCTGCCTCTCCCTCTGTCTCTGTTTACTCTAACTTTCAAATAAATAAATAACTTTTTTACTATGATTTTTAAAACAAAGTAAAAACCTCTGTCTGCTGCCATGACACGGAGCTGGGTTGTGCCCTGCTGCCGGGAGGGTCAGCTGGCAGCTGCTGCTAAGGGCACAAACCAGCACTACCTTCTAGGCAAACACTGCAGAGCTGGCACTCTGCCCGGCACCTGTGTCCCCTCCAAGGGCCTGCTCCGGGGGTGGCTCTGGACCCCCTTGTCCCGCAAGCCCCGGGAGGCCTGCGGTGCAGCTTCAGCCCCGGTCAGTGGCTGTTGTTACGGACATTTGGAAATTCAGATTTACAGGATACATCTTAATCTAAGCTACACACAAAGTGATATGTGCGCTGGAAAAATAACCTCCACGATACATACTACTTTTTTCCCCCTAGATTCATTTATTTGTATTGGAAAGGCAGATAACACAGAGAGGAGAGACAGCAAGATCTCCTGTTTGTTCACTCCCCAAGTGGCCACAATGTCTGCAGCTGAGCCAATCCGAAGCCAAGAGCCAGGAGCTTCTTGCGGATCTCCCACATGGGTGCAGGGTCCCAAGACTTTGGTCCAACCTCCACTACTTTCCCAGGCTACAAGCAGGGAGCTGGATGGGAAGTAGAGCAGCTGGGACACGAACCAGGGCCTATTTGAGATCCCGGTGCTTGCAAGGCAAGGATTTAGCCACGCCACACTGGGACATGAACGAGCTCATATGCAATCCCGGCATGTGCAAAGGCAGCCATTGCACTGCGCCCTACATATTCCTTTTTAAAACAAGAATCTGGGCCTGGCGGTGTGGCCTAGTGGCTAAAGTCCTTGCCTTGAAAGTGCTGGGATCCCGTATGGGTGCCAGTTCTAATCCCAGCAGCTCCACTTCCCCTCCAGCTCCCTGCTTGTGGCCTGGGAAAGCAGTCAAGGACAGCCCAAAGCCTTGGGACCCTGCACCCATGTAGGAGACCTGAAAGAAGCTCCTGGCTCCTGGCTTCAGATATGTGCAGCACTGGTTGTTGCGGTCACTTGGGGAGTAAATCATCTGACAGAAGATCTTCTTTGTCTCTCCTCCTCTCTGTATATCTGACTTTGCAATAAAAATAATAATGAAAATCTTAAAAAAAAAACAAGGATCGGGCCCGGCGGTGTGGCCTAGCGGCTAAAGTCCTCGCCCTGAACACCCCGGGATCCCATCTGTTCGCTGGTTCTAATCCCGGCACCTCTACTTCCCATCCAGCTCCCTGCTTGTGGCTTGGGAAAGCAGTTGAGGACGGCCCAAAGCTTTGGGACCCTGCACCCGCGTGGGAGACCTGGAGGAAGTTCCAGGTTCCTGGCTTCGGATCGGCACAGCACCGGCCGTTGCGCTCACTTGGGGAGTGAATCATCGGACGGAAGATCTTCCTCTCTGTCTCTCCTCCTCTCTGTATATCTGCCTTTCCAATAAAAATAAATAAATCTTTAAAAAACAAAACAAAACAAAAAAGCAACAAGGATCTATTACTTTAGTAGTCCTGAAACAAGCCTCAATTTTAAGTGGAGCCTCTATATTTTCCAGGGGTAAAGGCAAAGGAAAATGCTGCAGGTCACCACGATGCCCTGGAGACGCCTTCTCACTAGTGCCAACACCGGCGTACTGGTGCAGCAGGGCAGGCTGCCACCTGCATGCCAGCGTTTCATGTCAGGGCCCCAGTCTGAGTTCCAGCTTCCTGCTGAGGTGCATGGGAAGGTCTGGGGCCCTGCCACTCCTGGGACGCCAGGCAGAGCTCCTGCCTCCTGCCTTCAGCCTGGCCCGGGCCTGGCATGACCCAGCGGACAGATGATCTATCTCTCTCCCTAGTCCATTCCCCCGCCCCCAACACACAGCCCGGAAAGACACGCTTCCTTCTGGAATGCTGGGAACAGAACCCCGCCAACGCCTCCATCATATCCCAACAGCCTGGATGTGTTGTGGGCTAAGGAGTTGATTAGCCCTCGTTAAGCTGAGCCCTACAGGGAATGGGCTTGGGGCTAAAAGCACCTGGTCTAATTGGACTCATCTGTACCCAATATTCTGCTAATGAGGATGTGGGGGAAAGAGTATACAAGTAGGGCTTGGCGACGTGGCCTAGTGGCTAAGGTCCTCGCCTTGATCCCATGTGGCTGCCATGTGGCTGCTGGTTCTAATCCCGGCAGCTCCACTTCCTCTCTATCTCTCCTCCTCTCAGTATATCTGACTTTGTAATAAAAATAAATCTTTAAAAAAAAAAAAAGAGTATACAAGGAGAGGTGAGAGGGCAATAAAGAGAGACTTCGGAGAGACTTCCGCCATCACTGGTCTCCTGTCGGTGCCTCATCCCCAGATCCTCGCCATGTCCACGTTACTGGCTCTGCTGGCCGGAACATGGATGCTCTGCAAAAGCAGTGTTTCCAGCAAGCTGATTACAAACACAAACCCACTGCCATGAGTGCACACACCTCCCTCAGTGAGGGCACGTGCACAGTTTGTTCAAGTAACTTTGGTTTCGGGGTGCATGAAAGACTGTATCCCTAAGCCCAGCTGGGCCCGCGGCTTCTGCCCAGGCAGGGTGAAGGGTGGTGGGTGGTTCAGGACTCAATCCCTTCTCAGAGGCAAGCTTCAAGGAAGTCTGATGGTCCATTAAACACGCCACACGCATCCTACTGCCTCCTCCCTAAAATCTACATGACTCTGAGGGCATGGGAAAAAAATGAGACAGCAACTTAAGAAGGTTCTGGAACATGTGACATCTAGAGTTCCAGAGAGGTCTTCAGGAAAGGAAAAGTACCACGAGGGCTGGCACCTGAGGAAGACAGCAGAGTCTGGGACAAGAGCCAGGTGTGCCTGTGCCTCATGCAGTCACAACGGGCCCCCCCGACCTGGCCAGCCTGGCTCCCAGAGCCCAGCACTAAGGCCCCTGTTAGTAAATTGCTACTTCAGGTAAGATGCTAACTATAAAGGCCTAGGGGGCCAGCTGGCACCGGACCACCTGGCTGTGTATGGGAAAATGTCCCCCACATCCCAATCAACTTTAAATGATATTTGGGAACACAGGCCTCTGGCCAGGGCAGGAATGGCCCCCTGCCCACCACAGCTGGCCCGTTGGCTGGAGGGACGCCATCACACGAAGCACACACAGGTGCCCAAGACAAGCAGCCGCGCCTCAACCACAGGCCAAAGCCACCTCGGCCCACCCCCCGCCCCACAGTATCTCCCTGATAAAGCTGTCACGCGCCAGTGGACCCCCAAGCCCCCACAGAGGTCTCCTAGTCCATGACGTGCCTTTTGTGAAGCAGGCTAGCCCCACCCTGCCACTGAGGCTCACAGGGTATGACTTGCCAGGCAGTCAGGTCCACATAACCCCAAAAGCCCAAACTTTCCCTGGTGCAGGGAGTCTTGTTCCAGAAAGTTCTTGTGGCATGCAAGGCCCCCCCTGCAGGCCCTGCCTCCCTGCTACCCCTACTCCTTCAGAAACGGGCTGCTGTCCCTCTGAGTGCTGCCTGCCCCTCCCTCGGCTCTCCCAAAGCACCACCAGAACTTCCTGGGGCACCTGCCCCGGGGGGCTCAACACAGAGCCGACCCAGCTGTTCCTGCATCTATTTTTTGGCGGGGAAGGGGATAAGCAAAGAGATGCCCCTTCCTGGTTTTCAAAACTGGGGAGTCGGACAGTAGCTTTCCGCCAGCCCACCTCCGTTTCCGGGCCGTGTCTGCAGCTGGTCCTCCATGGCCAGCTAGTACTGGGCTCCAGACGCCAGCAGACAGCCTTCGCCTCCCTCTCCTGCACCCCGGCTCCTGAGAGGAACCCCTAAAAGAGGCCCCAGTGTCAATAACGAGTTTCGGCAATGATGCCTATATAACAGGGGTACTCTCTCATCTTGCCCAACCAAATCTTTCTAAATTAGTGGTTTGGACAGCGACAAGTTTCTCTTCATAAATTCTCCACCTCTGACATGGGGGGGAGGCCCCTAATGCGGGGGCGCGGGGGCGAGCACTGGGGCGAGGCGGGCGCCACTGGCCCCGTACCCCTGAGCGGCTCTAAGGGAGGCAGCCACCGGGCACTTCGGGTAACTTTTCTGCCAGGCCAGGGAAAAGGGGGGCACGGCAGGCCCCAGGTGCGGAGAAGGTACCCCTCGGGGCTCCCCGAACCCCGCTTGTCGCACCCCACCCACCACCCCTCTGAGGCCCGGCGTCCTCCTGCCAGCTCCGCCTTAAGGCCCTTCCAAGTTTGCTCTCCTCACGAGTCCATCCCCTTTCAACCGCCGCCCCCCGACTGGTTCCATCTCCGGACCCCGAGCCTCCGGCGTCCCCATCCCGTCATCCCTCCCCGCAGCCCGGCCTGGCCCCGCCGGCCCTCCTTTACCTGGCGGCGGCTGCCGCTCGCCCTCAGCCATCTTCCTCGGAGCCGGCCCGGTCGCCCGCAGTCCCCCTCCAAGCGTTCACCCCGCACCCACTCCTCTTCTCCCCGATTCTGCCACGGGCTCCCAGCTTTCTCAAGAGAAGTGAGCGCCGGCCGTCTATAACCGAAAAATCGCGAGTTAAAGTCACCCCAGCCACACTGCCGCCATGCCGGCGCCGGGCGCTCAGGGAGCATGCCCACCAACGGCCGGCTTGCGCCCGGCGCGCCGACTCGCGGCGGCCGCCATGTCGGTGCGGGGCGCCCGGGGAGCATGCGCACCAACAGCCGGCCCGCTTCACGACCGCACCGGCCATACCCGCCCGGCGGCCATACCTGAGAGGGGCGTCAAGTCTGTGTGTGTCTGTGCGTGTGGGGGGGGGAGTGTTTGTAGGGGCAGTAGCCGTATTTCTACAAGTCAGTCCTGCCTTGTCATCTTAGCCATAAAATGATTAAGCATACATTCCCGTCATCGCTTGACTTCCTACCACTTAACTAGGAAGAAGCACATCACCGCTTCCAAGGACCTCCCTCTAACGCCTAGTCCTGCGGCCCCTGCACCCCTGCGCCCCACTCGGTCGCACAGCCGCTCGCTGACAGCTCTGGTTCCGACCCCGCCCTCCCGCCTGGCCCCGCCCCGAAACCGCTGCTTGACCGGCCCCATTCGTCATGGTCCCGCCCTGGACCTGTCGGTGAGCACGCCCCACCCGCCATGGCCCCGCCCCCGCACGCCGCGGCCCCGCCCCGAGCGAGCTGTTGGCCCCTCCCTACCCGCCGCGGCCCCGCCCCGGGCTCCGGGCTAGCCGCCCCAGGGCTGCGCGGCCGAGGCCCCGCCCCGGTGTCCTCCACCCCGGGCGGTGCGCCCGCCGCCCGACCGGCCCGGTAGGTGGGCGCGGGGCCGCCTCTACCGGTTGGTGGCGGTGACTCGGCGACCTTGGACCTGTGACTCTAGCGGGGGAACCCACCGGCCACAGCGGCCACGCGGACTTTGCCCAGTTCAGGGGGCGGAGCGGCCTGCGGCTCTGCAGGCGGACCGACTGCAAAGATGTTAGCCTTTGCCGCCAGGACCATGGTGAGTACGGCCGGAGCCCGGCCTGCAGGGCCCTTGGGCGGTCGGGCGGGCGGGCTGCCCCGCTGGGGCTCGGGCCTGGCAGCGGCGCGGGCGACCTGTGACCGGGGTGGGGTTGGCGAATGGCTTCCCCCCGCCTGGGGCGCAAGGTCAGGGGTCCCATATCGAACTCGCGTCCTGGGGACGCGCAGTTCCAACGACCCGGAAAAGACAGCGGGGACGTGAGCTTTAGTGGGCACCCCCTAGCACGCCCACGCCCCTCCACCGAGGCGGGCACTGTGACCCGGAGCGTCCCCGGTTATTTTGAGTCACACCCCTGGCGGCCGCGGCCGGCGGGCTGCACCCTCTCCAGTTGCTCAGCCTCTTTGGGTTTGTCAGTTGGCCCCTTCTCCCTTCCCGAGGATGCGTGAGTGGCCAGGGGGACCCGTGTCACGTGGGGACAGTGCTCGGGAGTGGCTGGAGGCAGCAGGTGGCAGCCCCAGTCCCTTCGCGGGCAGCTATCCTGTTCAGGTTCAGTTCCTGTGACCCAGGCACAGCCCTGCTGGTGCCTGGCTGGCTCAGCAAGCTGCAGGTGCATCTCACAGGTGTCCCAACACCTGGGGCCGCCCCACCTCTTTGCTCCCGCTGGCCGAAAGCCTTGTCCCTTCCCTCCCACAGACAGCTTCTAAGTCCTCCAGGACCACCAAACTGACCCAATGGCCAGATAGCCCCCTACTACCGCCAACCAGATCAGCCCAGTCCTCCACCCTCTGAACTCTGGCTTCTGGTTGAAACCTCAAGTCCTCCACCCTTGGCCCCAGCTCTCGGAGGCACAGCTGAGAAGAATGAGGCTTGGGGAGCGGGGTGGCATCCTGTGGGGGGACCACGGGGTGGGCAGGGCACGGGCGACCGCTGTCCACTGGCGGCCTTTGCAGGTGCCTGCTCCCCACATCAAGCCCGATTCCAGGACTGCGTTTGTAACCTCAGCAGCCAACCACTCTCTGCCCTCCAGCCAAGCTTTCCCACATCAGAAAGATCTCCGCCAATTTGGGCAGGTGGAATTTTTAATACCTCTTGGCCTGCCTTCTTGGTGCTGCGCCCACGTGGGGAAGTGTGTCCAGGTTTCCTCCGACTGGGGAACCCACCGCCAGTCCCCTGCCTGCACCTCTGTTCCTCTGCTCCTGGAAGCTGGGGAGGGTGGAGCGTAGCCCCCAGTCCCCGCCTGAATCTTGTCGTCCTGTTGCAGCCCAGGCAAGGGATTGCCTCTTGTTCTGCTCGCCGGCTCCGTAGCACAGTTAGAGACGCAGCTGAGACAGGCAGACAGGGCTCAGAACCTTGGGGCTGCCATGGAGGACGGGCAGCAGAACGGGAAGGTACGGAACGGAGCTTCTTGCTGCTTTCCTGCCCACTCTGCCAACACCCTGGAGCCTTCCCGTCATCCTCGCCTCCTGTCACCTCCAGCCTCCCCTATTCCCTCTCAGTCCCCCTCACCGTCTCTGGCCGCAGCGCCTCCGCTCCACCCCCACGCCCTCCCAGCCTCACCCCACAACCAAGAGAAAGCCCCAAGGCCTTAGCCCTGCCCAGAGGTGGGGTCACAGGCTGACTCCCCGATTTTCTCTCCTTCCCTTGATTTCTCAACCTGGAAAGGTTTTTAGGCGACGAGGAGGTGGAGGCCTGGGCACAGTCACCTCACTGCCGGTGAAAAGTGGGGCCGGGCACCCACACAGGTGGGAGGGACACACCCCTCCGCCACCTCGACAGGTGCACGCACCCCGACCTGGCTCCTCTAACCCTGCTCATATCGATGGCCACACCCTATGCTCTCCCCACCACCCCATCCCTACCTGAACAGCCGGGCCCCTGGAGGGCGGGGCCACCTCAGGCTCCAGCGCTGAGAAGCCTGGGCAGGCACCTCCCGCAGGAGGCCGTCTCTACCCCGGGGATGGGTACATAAGACCTGCGGCTCTCTGGCTCCCAGAACTGTGGAGAGAATGAACAAGGTGTTGTGTTGCCTGCAGGTGAAGCCCCTGGGCCTCCTAAAGCCCTCCTCTTTGATGAAGGTTTCCGGCCGCTTCAAGGCACACCAGGATGCACTGCCACGACTGCCCGTGCCCCCACTCCAGCAGTCTCTGGACCACTACCTCAAGGCACTGCAGCCTATTGTGAGCGAGGAGGAGTGGGTCCAGACCAAGCAGCTGGTGGAAGAGTTCCAGACCTCAGGGGGCGTGGGTGAGCGCCTGCAGAAGGGCCTGGAACGCAGGGCCAGGAAAATGGAGAACTGGGTGAGTATGGGGGCCAGGACAGGGAGGGGCATTTTCTGGTACCAACTGCTGGGACACTCAGTTTTCTTGTTGCACCCATTTCTTCGGCACTTACCCTGCGTGGCACTCAGTAGGGTTCAGGGTAGGCAAGAAGGACCCGATCTACCAGCCCCTGGGGGCACGTGTCGCCGGAAAGAGGGAGAAGGGTTTCGAGCAGGGAGTGAGTTGGCGGGTGAGGTCATACCAGGCAGTGGTGTGTGAGTGGCTGGTGGGCTAAGAGGCAGAAGCTGCTTATGGTGCGCAGGAGGCCAACGAGGAGGGGGCAGAGGTGGCACTGGCCTGCACTAACATGGGACAGAGACTAGGGTGCAGTACAAGTGCAGGGACAGCTAGCAAGAACCTGCACGTGAGCTTGGAGGGGTGGCTTTAGGTCAAGCGTGGTGACTGGGTGTCCTGCTTCCTTCCAGTCTGTGACTCACATTGCAAAATGGGTGCTTTCGTGTCCCAGCAGCAATGGGGAGGCTTGTGTGTGGATGCCAAGGCTGTTCTGAGTGCTTATAACATCACCCAGGTGCAGGCCCTACAAAAGCATCAACTTAAAAAGCAGCTACAGACTGACTTTGATCCCACCTGCAGGGGCTGCCTTGGCAAGGCCACACCAAATGACATTCCTGACTGCTACTGTAACCCATGTGTTTGACACCTTCACACCAAGATAAGACAGCAGCTGGCCTGGGCTGCTGGCATGGAGGAAGGTGGGGGCAGCTAGAGGGGATGGGGAGGCTGGCGCTGGCAGCCGGGGCCTGGCACCAGCAGGGAGTGGGGAAGTCACTAGGTGGAAGATTATTTCATAGGCAACGCCAGTGGTGACAGCGGGCCCAGGGCAGGAGGGGGGTCGCACGTCCTGGTCTGAAACAGCTGCAGGGGATGGGTGCCAAGCGTGAAGCTAGCTTGCTGGGCTGGCAGTGGCTCTCTGAAGTGCTGGGAGGTGGGAAGGGGCCCTGGAGTGTTACAGGTGCAGCTGTGACCCTAGGGCTTGGGCTGGCGGGGTTGCCCATGACAGGTGGGAGGCACTGCCACTCATGGGCCCTGAGACACAGGCCAATGCAGATTCTGGAGGTCCCCATCTTTGTTCTTTGTGGGGCTCCTTCACCCGAGAGCTTCTGAATGGAGGTGTTAAGTCTCCTGGCTCCACTCACAAGCTCTGAGCAGCTCTCACCCTCTTTGGGGAAGTGGGGGGACCTCCCATATCCACAGGCTCCCCACTGGCCTTTGGAGCTCCAGGGAGAGCCTTGGAGATGCCTTAGTGGAGTGCAGGTCCCTTGGCTGTGAATCTGAGGTGGGGGGGCACTTGTCTGCCCTTCCCCCATCTCCCAGTAGGTAAACTGAGGGCCTGAGAGGCAGGTTGAGAACGCAGCGGCACTGC
This sequence comes from Ochotona princeps, assembly GCF_030435755.1. Lineage (NCBI taxonomy): Eukaryota > Metazoa > Chordata > Mammalia > Lagomorpha > Ochotonidae > Ochotona > Ochotona princeps. Next base: position 4,131,279 of record NC_080845.1, read on the forward strand.
AGGAGGCCCAGTGCTCAGACCATGAGTCAACAGACCCGAGTCACCTGCTACACAACCTGGTCTCAGCTGCTTGTCTCTTAGCCCTTGCCAAGGGCCCAGGGCGAGTGGCCAGGTGCCACCAGACCCTGGCGCCTGTAGGGGAGGCACAGGGAGAAGGTACATCGTGCTGCTGACTTCCATGGGTGAGAGATTACTACGGGCAGCACAGGCCTCCTCCAGGCTCAGGAGGATGTGAGGGGACACAGGAGGCGGGGGGGGGCCGTCTATGCCAGGGAGGGGTGTCAGCCTAGCAGGCTTGGGCTGCCTGGCCCCCTGGGAGTGTGCACGGCCCCAGGTCGGAGCTACTGAACACGGAGTCCAGTCCCCTGAAGAAATACCCTGCCTGCCTCTGGCATGAGCAGGGAACTAGCCTGGCAGTGAGCTTGCCCTCAGGGTGACCTTGATCCAAGCAGGTGTCCACTGGGCCTGACGGGGAAGGACTGGGGTTCCACGGCCACCATGCCACCAGCTTCCCTGCCTGCTCATGGGGACAAGGCCAGAACCACATTCACTGGGCTTGGCGGTAGATTTCTTGCCCTCGTACCTGTCTCCAGGCACACGTCCCTCTCAGTGCCGTCCCAGTTCTTGCAGGAACACATGCCAGGCACAGGCTCACCTCCCCCACTCCTCCCTGCCCCCCACCCCAGGTTTTCTACCAGGCTTTTCTCTGGAATCTTCTTTTGGGCTGTGTGTTCTCTGCCTCCAGCAGCTCGGGCCGGGGGGCCAAGGAGTTGGGGATAGAGCGGGCTTGGTGGCTGCAAACATCGGTGTAGCACAGCCCACGCTGGAGGACTTGAGGACTCGGCAGGGTGCTGACAGGCTCTGGTCCTCACAGCTATCCGAGTGGTGGCTCAAGACGGCCTACTTGCAGTACCGCCAGCCTGTGGTCGTCTACTCCAGCCCGGGCGTGATGTTACCTAAACAGGACTTCGTGGACCTACAGGGCCAGCTGCGGTGAGTGGCGCGGGGCTCCATGAGTCCCTACCCAGGCTCTGCCTCCTTCCCTCTGCTCCATTCGGCTGGCCATGAACACGACCTTTATACATAGTCCCCTTTTCCACATTCGGCAGCCTCAACCACCCTGGGAGATAAAAATACCAGGGGAAGAGAAGGGATCTCCGGCCCAAGGAGCAGCCTCTCGCGCTGACACCTGCTTGTCTTAAAGGGCCAGGGCAGCACGGAGGGAGGGTGTCAGTCAGCCAGAACAGCAGAGGGGAGGCCCAGAAATTGGGGGAGGGACCCTCATGGAGCAGACCCCATGAGCCACAGTGAGGCTGCCCCCTGAACTGAGACACCTCCACCCTACACCCCAGCCCTGCTGGCAGCCTCGTGGTTCAAGCTATGGTTTGAGCCCAGAGGGCGCCTAGGCGGTCCCTGCCTTGCCCCAGGCCCAGCAGGTGTGCCTTGTCCTTGAGCCTGCCTCATATGTTCACACAGCTTCTAATCCCTAATCCATCTCTCCAGGTTCGCTGCCAAGCTCATTGAGGGTGTACTGGATTTCAAGGCCATGATTGACAAGTGAGCAGCCCCGCCCCCACCCAGGCCTCCTCCCACAGACTCTGCTGACCAGGGCAGGCTCAGTCACTTTCATTTCCTGCCAGGAGCCCTGCTGGCCATGGCCTCCTCTTCCTGGCTGGCATTGTCCCTCCTGAACTCAGCAACCTCATGGATGCCTCACTGCCACTGCTCGCTGCTCCCCCACCCCCAGAGGGGAAGGGAGGGAGTTCCCAAGTGGCCCAGAAGCAGCAAGGCATGGGGAGCTCATGCTACTTAACCCCCCCCAAGCCCCTCTGTGAACCCCCGGCCCTCTGCCCTGCAGCGAGACCCTGCCCGTGGAGTACCTTGGGGGCAAGCCGCTATGCATGAACCAGTACTACCAGATCCTGTCCTCATGCCGGGTGCCGGGCCCCAAGCAGGACTCAGTCATCAACCTCCTCAAGACCAAGAGGCCACCCATGCACATCACGGTGGTGCACAACTACCAGGTGGGCGTGCTGCGGGGGCTGTGGGGCTGCAGGGCTGCAAACTCCCACCCCGCAGGGTGGCCGTGCCGCTGAGGGAGCCTCCGCCCATTTCCATGTCCTAGGTAGCCGTCTGGAGGGTAGAGGGGGGAACTGGCCCAGACAAGTGCAGAAAGTGGGTCCTGGGTTATGGGGTGGCTGCTCAGGCCGGACGCCTGCATCAAGCCCGCCCCTCCCCCACCTGTGCCTGGCAGTTCTTTGAGCTGGACGTCTACCACAGCGACGGCACGCCCCTCACCTCAGATCAGCTGTTCGTGCAGCTGGAGAAGATCTGGAACTCCTCCCTGCAGACCAACAAGGAGCCCGTGGGCATCCTTACCTCCAACCACCGCAACTCTTGGGCCAAGGCCTACAACACCCTCATCAAAGGTGCTGGCAGCCGGGGCTGCGGGAAGACAGGTCCTCTGTCTCAGAAGCCTGCCCTGCCTCCACTCCCCCCACCATGGGACCCCAAGCAGCCAAGTCCTCTGTTGGCCAGGGGGAATCATCTGCAGCCCCCCGGGGCGGCCCTGGGCTTCGCTTTCCACACATGCAACGCCCCTGGGTGGGGAGCTGCCCTTCCCAGGGGAGAACTCCCTCCAGGTCCCCCCACCCCCAAGACTCAGCCCCACCTCACCCCCCCACCCCAGACAAGGTGAACCGGGAGTCCGTGCGCTCCATCCAGAACAGCATCTTCACTGTGTGCCTGGACGCCGCGGTGCCCAGGGTCTCAGAGGACGTCTACCGCAACCATGTGGCCGGGCAGATGCTGCACGGGGGCGGCAGCAAGCTCAACAGCGGCAACCGCTGGTTCGACAAGACTCTGCAGGTGAGCCTGCCTCCTGCCCCGCCCCCGCATCCTCAGGTCTCCCTGCCGCTTGTAAAGCAGGCGTGCAGCGTGCAGCGGCCAGCATGCTGGACGCGGCCGTAATCACCGGGCAGACACCCCATCATTTCCCAGCCTGCTCCAAGGCCCAGGAGCTGCTGGTACCCTGACTCACACACACACACACACACACACGCACACGCACACGCACGCGCACGCGCTTCTGGCCATCAGAGCTGACCTGGGACCCAGCCTCAGGCAGGGCTGCGCAGTTGCTGGCAATTTTTGCCTCCCTGCACCTGTGCAAGGGGGTGGTGGTGGGTCCTCCAGTACGGTGGCTTGAAGGCTCAGCAAAGCAGCGCATACTTAGAACAGCTGCTATGGTGGGAGGTGTCGGAGTTAGGGTTACAGCTAACTCAGCAAACTCCTGAGACGGCTTCAGGGAGACCCTTCCATAGGTCCCCAACCAGAGTGTGGCTGAGACAGGAGCCACCACCCTCCCCAGTCCCCCGCTCTCTGACCTGGGGCTAATGGGGTTCCCCCCACGCTCCCGTAGTTCATTGTGGCAGAGGACGGCTCCTGTGGGCTTGTGTATGAGCACGCAGCCGCGGAGGGGCCCCCCATCGTCACCCTCGTGGACTATGTCATGGACTTCACGTGAGTGGGGGTGCCCTCCCCCACCCCAGGCGACAGGTGTCTCCCAGGTGATACCCCTGGCTTGTGGGAGAAAATGCTGCCACTGGATTTTGGCCTGGGGAATCTTTCTTCTGAGGAAGCCCGCAGAAGGCAGGGGTTTTAGCGCCCGGGAGACTTTGGGTTCAAATGCTGAGTCCCGACCAGCTGCCCTGAAGACCCGGGTGGTGCCCTGCCTTCTGCAGGCCTCCTACATGGTGCCAGCTGAGTGCTGGAGGGAAAGCTGTTTTCAGTCTCCCTGGGCCCTCACCCACTGCAGGGAGCAGCACCCTCACCCCCCATCCCCACCTCCAGGAGGGACCCAACCTAAGCTTGGGACACCTCTGTCCCCTGCAGGAAGAAGCCAGAGCTGGTACGGTCACCCATGGTTCCCCTGCCTATGCCCAAGAAGCTCCGGTTCAACATTACCCCTGAGATCAAGAGTGACATCGAGAAGGCTAAACAGAACCTGAGCATGTGAGAAGGCCCTGGCCACCCTCCTGTCCCCACTCCCCAGAGGCCACTGAGCTGACACACCGCTGTGGGCCTCCCTTGGGTTGCTGGCACCTGCACCGCGCCCACTCCTCTCTCCCTGCCACCCCAGCATGATCCAGGACCTGGACATCACCGTCATGGTGTTCCACCACTTTGGGAAGGACTTCCCCAAGTCACAGAAGCTGAGCCCTGACGGCTTTGTGCAGATGGCGCTGCAGCTGGCCTACTTCCGGTACGCTGCCCTCCTGTGCCAGGCAGGGAGGCAGGGCCTGAGGGGGAGTGGCACCCAGCAGGGCCACACTCAGCCCTGGCTCCCTGACCCCTAGGATGTACAAGCAGGTGTGCGCCACCTACGAGAGCGCCTCCCTGCGCATGTTCCATCTGGGCCGCACCGACACCATCCGCTCGGCCTCCATGGACTCACTGGCCTTTGTCAAGGCCATGGATGACCCCAGCGAGACGGTGAGAGGCCTGTGACTGAGCAGGAGCGCATGGGGCACTTCTGACATGCCACGCCCTTGGGGAGGGCTCCAACTTCCTGTCACCCTGCTGTCCCCAGGAGCACCAGAAGGTGGAGCTGCTGCGGAAAGCCATCCAGGCACACCGAGCCTACGCGGACCGTGTGAGTGCCCTCCCCCCGCCCGCCGGTCAGTTCTCTTTCCTACAGCAGATGGTAATTTTGCTAGACCAGCCACCCTCCCTGCCGAGCAGTCGAGCACCTCCCTGCTTATTGCATTTTTTTCAAATTTTTTCCATATTTATTGTTTGGATACTCCCATTTCAGTCAGGAGAAACCCAGGTTGGGCCCACTGACTGCTCCGGCCCTGGGTCCTGGGTCAGCCTGATGCCAAGGGTGTGTACATGCCTGCAGAAGGCTGGCTTCCGGCCACCAGCAGCTCCAGGGACCCCTCCCTGCCAGCCGTCCCAGGTGCCCATCGGAGCCAGGGGCCCTGTGCACATTACTTACAGACCCCATCTGTTTCTGTCTCCCCACCGCCACCACCTCCAGCAGCCAAGGGACCTGCCAAATCCCACAGCCAGGAAGGCGTCTCGCCTCCCTGGACCTTCGGCTCCCCTTCCTGCTGTCCAGGGTCTGTGGTTTCCAGGGACATGTGACTGGGAAGGGCAGTGCTGCCCCCGAACCATGCGACAAGTTAGGCCTAGGGCTCTAGCTCCTGCTCCTGCCAGTTCACCCCTCCACACAGGCCATCCGCGGGGAGGCCTTCGACCGGCACCTGCTGGGCCTGAAGCTACAGGCCATCGAGGACCTGGTGAGCATGCCTGACGTCTTCATGGACACCTCCTACGCCATTGCCATGCACTTCAATCTCTCCACCAGCCAGGTAGGCACTGCCAGGGAGCTGCGTGCAGAGACATCTGCACCCTCCTGTCCCCCTCCCTCAGTGGTGCGACAGTCAGCTTCGGTTGGAATGCTGAACTGTGCCAGGTGGTGCTGGGAAACAGAAAAGGACAGGCCAGGGTCCCCTGTCCCCAGTGGCTCATAGGCAAGGTCCCCTGGGTCATGTCTTGGAAGCTCCTCAGAGAAGGTGACCTCAGAGCAGTCAGGGAGCGAGACTTCCGCTGCAGAGGGACAGAGAAAGCTGGCAGTGGGCACTGGGGGCCAGGGGTGCTGGGCACAAGCTTTGATGCTGCTGTCCCCAGGTGCCTGCCAAGACGGACTGTATCATGTTCTTTGGGCCAGTAGTCCCAGATGGCTATGGGGTCTGCTACAACCCCATGGAGACCCACATCAACTTCTCCGTGTCGGCCTACAACAGCTGTGCGGAGACCAACGCGGCTCGCATGGCGCACTACCTGGAGAAAGCGCTGCTGGACATGCGGGCACTGCTACAACAGCACCCCCGTGCCAAGCTCTGAGCTCTGCACCCCTGCTCAGGCTGCCCCCCACACCCCTCACCAGGCCTGACCAAGCCAGGGCCGGCTCTGGTCATCTCTGGTGGGCTCTGCGAGCCCAAGCCAAGTGCCTTCCGCAGGACACTCCAGGACCAGCTGTGGCCTGGCTTCTGAGGCCAAGTTCAGAGGTTGAGCAGGACCTCGGGCCCAGTCACCTGCCCAGATCTTCCCTAGGAACGTGACCCAGTCTGGGCTGACCCTGGCCAGCCAGGCTGCAGTCTGTGCCCCGCCAGCTTAGCTCCCACAGATGGGAGAAGGTCGGGGGGAGGCAGGCGCCCAGGGGCCCCAAGGGATTGGGGACGAGGTTTCCTGGTAAAGGGGACCCCAAGGCCTGGCCTTGACTCACACTGCGGGGGTGCATTGTCACCACTGCCCACAAAGCCACCTGCTCTCCTGGACAGCAGGGCTCACAGCCCCGGCTTGTACTCCACTGGATCCCGAACTGTGTATGTGGTCGTACAAGGCCCCCTTCTCCCCGTAGCAAGGTGACAATAAAAAGAAAAATACAACAGAGGAACGGGAAAGTGTGTTCGCCAGCGATGGCCACCTCACCTGCCCTACCTGACCCTGGACTTCTACCACACCAGGACTCCCCAAAGAAGGAGACTTCAGTGGGGCGGGGGTGGATCTGAGGGCCCGGGACAGTGTCAGAGCCAGGCCTCACACTTCACCAGCAACTCCCTGCCGGCCCTGCCTTGGGCTGTCCCAAGTCCCACAGGCACTGGACTGGTGGGCTGGATAGCATGGCAGCCAAGCTCAGGGCTGGAGGATACATTTTTCCCCCCACCCCACACACCCCGGCCATGTCTGAGAGGGTCAGGTCACCAGGATGCTAACGCTGGAGGAGGGACCAACACACACAACACCTGTGCCCTTCGGGGCAGAGCTGAGCCAGGAGGTCCTGACCACAGAGCAGGAGGGAGGACCAGGCCACAACCCATGCCCACCGTGTATCTGCTTGGCCTCCAACACGGCAGACTGGGGAGGACTGGCAAGGCAGTCCAAGAACAGAAAAACTGGCGTGCCAGGTACGTGTCAGGGTGCCATGGCCACCCCAGGCAAGCACTTGCTTCTGCCATACATGTGCGGTCCCCTCTCAGATTGCCTTAAGTGGGAACCCAGGAGCCGGGGGAGGGTGTCTCCATGATGGAGAGCAGAGAGAGCATGTTAGCCCCCAGCTCTGACTGTGCCTCACCCTGAAGCATGCAGCACACACACCCCGCCCCATGCTGCAGGAGCCCTGGGGAAGCAAGGTAAATGAGAGTGACTGCTGGGCCCAGACCCCCAGGCTGGGCCTTGGCTGGTAGGGGAGAAAGTGTGCTGGCAGGAGGGGGCTAGCCTGAACTCTGCCACACCACACCAGTGGGGAGCCCCTGGGTGTGTGGCCTTGACCATGTCCTCCATGCAGCCCATCCCACAGTCTCCTCCCAGGCTTGGGCTCAAGCTCTCCGAGTTTCAGAGTTTATTTGAAAATGATAGTAAACAATTTCATTGATGTTTCTTAAGTCAAACCACCTCACACTTGGCTTGTCTCAGGCAAAAAGTACAAAATAAAAATAACCAGGGAAGGGCAGGGGAGAAGGGGTGGGAGTCCTGACCTACCTTCCCTGGGCGAAGCCCCCGGCCGGGCGTCTGGAACGGCTTTGGGACGTTGTCTTCCACAAATAGGAAAAGAAAGCACCGGAACATTGTGCTTCAGCAGCAGAGAGGGACCTCCACCCAGAAGGGGCAGCAGCCACACAGGGACGGGGTCCCTTGAGGAAGCCCCTTCCCCAGACCGGGCTATGGGGGAGGGGCAGGAGGACAGGACGGCAGGTGTCCGCCCCCCCAGAGGCAGGACAGAGAGCTGTAAACAGCTGAAGCGTGCCCACCTGCGCGCATGGGCTCACTTGTCATAAAAGGGTTGTCATGGGGACGGGATGGGGGACCAGAGAAAGCCCTTGTGGCATAGGGTCCATGCAGGGTACAGCACACGCGCCCTGGCTCCATCCCCAGACAAGGAAACACTGCACAAGGTTCTGGAATGGCCATGGTGGGAGAGCTGGGGTGCTCCCTCCTCCTGCCCCACCCCACCCAGGCACCCTGAGGCCCAGAACAGGGCAGGCTGTGCCCTCAGGGCTTGGAAGCAAGGTGCCCAGGACACTGGCGGGGTCCTACTGCACACTGAGCAGGCCCCTTCCAGGCCAATCTCCAAAATCCCACTGGCCTTGGAGAAAACAGAAAAATAAATAGCAGGTGCTCACGTCATCATGCCACCTCACATCCCTGGCCTGACAGCAGAGGCAAGAGCTCTCATCCTCTGCCCCACACCTGGCATCCACACCAAGGGCACCGCCCGGCCAGCCAGGGGCAGGCGGCAGTGCAGGAGCAGCAATTCCAGGGTCCTGGCAAGGGGCTGACTCGGCCCTTTGGTCCATCTTGTTCATCCAAATTAAAATAAGAAAAAAAAAAGGCTCCACTTGGTGACCGGGGTCTGTCGAGGTCTCAGCTTCATCCCTCTGTCCGGCATCCCGCCTGTCCGTGCTCTCGTCTTGGGCCATCGTCTCTGTCCCGCGAGGCGTGCCACAGGCCAGAGCTGGAGGCCGGGCCTAGTGGTACCCACTGCTCACTGTAGCTTCGTCCCTAGCTTGCGCTGTCTGTTCCTGGAAAATCGAACGGGGCTCAGGTGTGGAGACAGCAGGGACCCAGGGGGTCATCCCACAGCTGATCCCTGTCCCATCCCAACCCACAGTTGCAAGGAAATGGGAAAATGCCAGCCTGGCAGTGCCAGGCCTAGGGAGGGTCGGCAGGGCCCAGGGTCAGGCTCAGGCTGGGCACAGCCCTGAACTCCTGCCACACCCACAGCAGGCCCAGGAACGCAAGGGGCTCACACGCTTCTCTGAAGCCCCATAGACCTGAGTGTGTGTGGGGGGGTGCCCAACTCTGGTCATCCCACCCCCACAAGTGGCTGTGAGCCTGGCTCTATGACACCAGTCACAGGGGTGCAGAGTGGATGGGGTGTGGAGTGGGGGTGGCTGTTGTGGCTCTGCTGCCAGCTAGGGCTGTAGCTGACTCACCCCAGGCACACACAGGTGCCCACTGAGTTCGGGTACACAAAGGCAGGTCTGGGGGTGCTGATCAGACCAGCTACGTTGGGGGCCACTGACAGTTGGTTCCACTGGGCCCCTTGGCTCATCGCCCTCAGGGCTGGCAGGCTGTGCCCTGAAGCGGGGCTGCTAGGAGGCCCTGCTCTAACTGCTCAGAAGCCTCTGGGGCCCCCTAAGACCCCAGACCCCAAGGAGGGCCTGCCCTGCCCTGCACGATGCAGAGACAGTGAATCAGGAGGCCTCAAAGCCCCATTGTTTCCTGGCTTGTGTGTGAGGTGTGCCTCAGTTTACCTGTTGGTAAGAATGTATCTAAACCATCCACCCCAAGGTGCCCGAGACACCCAGGACCCAGCCTTCCGGCTCCAGACACAGAAGGTCAAAGGTCAGAAATATCCCCTGCCCCCAAGGTCCAAGGAGGGCAGGCAAGCAAGTACTCCGTGCTGAGCCTTAGCTGGTGCCCTCGTCAAGTGAGGCCACATGAGCTGGCCCACAGCAGGCTCTGCTGATGGCAGCAGGGCAGCCACCCTGGGCACCACCATTCCCCAGAACTCACCTCGCTTCTGCCCGAGTCACCGTGTACTCAAACCAGAGCACGTTGGGAATGAGGCTCGTGTCTCGGATGAGGAAGAACTCGGAGATGGGCCTGGAGAGACAGAACCCCAAGCAGCCCAGCCAGTCAGGGCACGAGCCTCCACCAGTGCTGCTCCTCCCAGCAGGGCACTGCACACAGCTCCCAAGGTCAGGACATAGGAGGGTCCTGAGGCATCCGGGACTGCAAGGCCCCGGGGGATGCGGAAGCCAGCCCACCCCAAGCCCTATCCCAAGGCAGTGGGCCCCGTCAGTGAGTCTGTGCTAGGTCAGGGTGCCCAGGTTCTCCCATCAAGCTCCGTTCACCCGGGATGCTCAGGAAGGTGGTTACCAGGCTGCTATCCTGGGGAACAACGGGGTGAGGACCTCCTGGGTGAAGATAAACCAGGCGACAGCCATAAGACTTCCAGCGATGCCCCCGTACAGCACCTGGCTCCACGTGTGGTACAACAGGTAGACCCTGGGTTGAGGCCAGGAGAGAAGCTGGTGAACAGCAACTGGGCCCCGTGCCCACTGCCCACTAGCCAGGGCCTGACCCGCACAGTCCCAGGGCCCCGTGCCCACTGCCTGCCCACTAGCCAGAGCCTGACCCGCACTGTCCCAGGGCCCTGTGCCCGCTGCTCACCAGCCAGAGCCTGACCCATGCAGCCCCAGGGCCCCGTGCCCGCTGCTCACTAGCCAGAGCCTGACCCACGCAGCCCCAGGGTCCCATGCCCGCTGGCCAGGGCCCTGAGCATGCCCCCACGGAGATGGAGAGTTGTGGATAGTGCAGACTCCCAGGATTTGGCCTCAGACTAACTTCAAGAAGCCAGCAAGGACCCTGATGGCAGCTCCAGGAGTGAAGAGAAGACTCGGCTGCCGTCTGCCCTTGCCCACCTAGCCCTGGACCCGGGTCTGCTTGCGAGGGGCTCCCACAGGACGCTGGGAGCAGACCAGAGGTCCCACCAGAACCAGCTAGAGGAACTGCTGGAATCCTGCCCCTTTTACAGTGAGGCCTGCCTCCAGGCTCTGGGATGAGGGTCTGTGGGCATGTCCAACAGGAACCAGGAGCCCACAGGAGCCCACGGTGGGGAGCCCATCTCCCGCCCTCACTCCTTACCTGCTGTAGGAGACAAGGAAGGCTGCGGTGAGGAGCCCCAGCGAGAGCAGGTGCCTCCACAGCAGGTCTAGGAACCTGGCATTGTTTGTCTGGTGCATCCTGGGAAAGAGGCCGAGCCCCAGGGTTGCCTCAGCCTTCAGCCCAGGCCACCTGCATGGCCCCGGGGCCCCTGCAGAGGCTCACAGGGTGAGCAGGGTGTTCCTGGCCCCCCGCGCCCAGGCAGAAGCTCACCTCAGGTACAGGAAGAGGAAAGAGTAGACGGAGAAGAACCACATGAACTGCGAGTGACTGGAAGGCATCCCGTACTTGGTGCCCACAGCTGTATGGGGACCTGGGGGATTGGGCAGAGCAGAGCATCACAGGGGATATGCCCCGCCAGGGACCCCACCAGGCCCTCCAGCCTGGGCCCTACCTCCACAGGGCCGAGGCTCCTGGACGATGTGTTTGATCAGCCAGTTGACCCCCTCGTTCAGAGCTAGGCCCCCGAGAAAGGAGATCTGCAGGGGAGGGTGGGCACTTTAGCTGGGGCCCTGGGGACCTGCCAGTTGCCACCCAGGCCTGAGGCCCAGGCCTGCAAGTGGCTCTTGCAGCCTGACAGGCGAGCCAGGGAGGCTGCCACATCCAATGCAGGTGGTATGGAGGGGATGGGGCTTGGGGGCCGGGCGAAACTCACAGTGTGCAGTTCCCGCTTAAATATGATGAGGGTCACGAAGCCAGTGATGACAAACACAGGGCTGAGGCTCAGGTACGCAAGGAGGTGGCCAGAGAGATCACCTGAGGGAGACGCAGTACAGGTGTCGCAGGAGGACCAGGGAGCTAGTGCAGCACAGCAAGCTGCCGCCTGCAGCGCCCGAGGCCCATTTGCTCTGCTTCCGACCCAGCTCCCTGCTAATGCACTTGGAAGAGCAGTGGAGGACAGCCAAATGCCTGGGCCCCTGACGCCCACATGGGAGACTAGGATGGAGTTCCAGGTTCCCACCTTCTGCCATTTGGGGAATCAACCAATTATCTTCAAACAAGTAATACACATTTAAAACAAGGCGAGAGAAAGAAGATCCATGTCCAGTAGGGTTGGAGCCAGAAAGGACATAGCAGGGCCTGGAGCTCAGAGCAGCCACACCTGCGTGGCACCAGACACTAAGCTCACAGACCTTCCTTGCACTTAAACCACAGAAGAGGAGACCAAGGGGAGGGGGCAGGGCCATGCCCAGGCGGTCTCCGGACTACCACCCAAGTCTCTGGCCTGAACCAGAGGCTGTACTCATGTCTGGCTGAAGCAGGGCATCTGCACCCAGTGGGCCAAGCCTGCAGGTCTCCGAGCACAGCAAACCCCGCAGGGCCTCAGCCCCAGTAGGCAGGCAGCCTGAACCCCGACAGGCAATGATCCTGGCACTGAGGGCGGCAGCCTCCCTTCCCCCAGGCCTGAGGGCAGGGCTCGGGCTGGGATAGTCCAGAGACCCGCTCCACTCTAGAGTCAGAGGGCACAGTCCAGGTCCCATACCAGCATGTCTGTCTGCAAGAACTGGGGGAAGGGACTTTGCCTCCCGAAGCCCTGCCCCCTCCCTCATGGCCGTGCACAGGGACACCTGCAGGGTCTGGCAGACACCCAGCTCTGTGCCTGAGCCCCACAACACGCACACACTGGAGCTCGCACTGAGCCCCCGCTATCCCCAACGTCACACCAGCTGCCCCCAGGAAGCAGGGAAGGAGGCCTGACAAGACAGGCTCGGAGCCTTCTTGTACCTTCCCGGGGCGCAGCTAGCTGGAGAGCTGGCCCACGAGCAGGCAACTGAGACCCTGCTGGCACTGCCCTGGTCCCACAGCACCCAGAGCCAAGTACCAGGAGGTACTGGGGGTGGGGTAGAGGAGAGACAGTAACCGGCAGGCAAGCACCTGGGGCCACATCACCTCAGCTCACGCCCTGGGTGTGAGCACAGAACCCGGGGGGTCAAAGTGCTCTGGCACACTGCCCTGGGGCCCTGCACGGCAGGCCCAGGTTCTCGGGTTTTCCTGCCCAGGTACGGCTCTGGCCTCGCCCTGCAGCCAAGCCTCCTCGGTAGGGCAGGGTGGTGGGAGCTGGCGAGCTGCAGTTGCCCTGCTGGGCCCTGCACTTGGGGGTACCCCCTCAGGTGCCAGGCCTCAGCGGATCCCAGACACGTCCTCGCCCCATCGCCCCACTCCACTTGACAGCCTCGCGTGGGGGCCTTGGCTAAAGGGTGGGTGGCCCTGCGCTGGCGCACGGGAGGCGTGTCTGCCCGCTGCTCCCTGGAGTGCCCCCTCGGGCTGGGCACCCACACGGAGCCCCGGCCTGGAGTGGCACACTCCGGGCCACAAGGGAATCCTCCAAAGCGCCCCCCTTGGAAGGAAGCAGGCATTCTCTGCACCCCGGAGGGCGGGGACAGCCTGACCCTGGCCAGGTCTGGCCGGGGACCCCACCCGCGTGGCCCCGGCCCTCCGCGCACCCCGCGAGTCCGCCCCGGCTGCGCAGGCGCACGGCGGCGGGCCCGCGGCTCCCGAGGTGGCCCGGCGCCTGACCGTCCCCTCCGCGCTTGCGCGGCACGCGTGCCGGCCGAGCCCCTCCGCGGCTCGCGCTTTGACAGTTCCCACCCGGGTCCCCCCAACCCCGAACCCACCGAGTCCCCGCCGCGCGGCCTCGCGCGGGGCCGGGCGCACGCGCCGGCGCGGTCCGGCCCTGAGAAGGCGCCCTCGGCGCCCGGGCCGCCTTTTACCTGCAGGATATTCGACGTGGGTGAGGGTCACCGGCCGCCATGAAGCGGGGAGCGAGCACTGGCCGTCCGCTGCCATCTTACCCGGAGACCGGGTTTCGCCCAGCAGCCAATGGGGAGCCAGGGGGCGGCGGCCCTGACCTATCACGCCGGGGAGGCGCCGCGCACCCAATCGGAGGCCGGGACAGGTAGCGGCGCAGCCATTTAGCGTGCAGGCCGTGGAGGGACGAATAAGAGAGCAGAGCCCTCAGCCCAGGCCCAATCCCGAGCAAGCACAGGTAGGCGCCTGGCCAATCAGAGAATGGGAGGGTTCCGGCGCCGAGCGGAGGGCTGAGCAGCCAATCACAAGAGCAGGTTAGCTCCCCAGTGTGGGCAGGACGAGCCAATCAGGCACTCGCTCGGGGGGCGTGTTGAACTTTGGTGGGAGCTTTGGTTCGGCAGAGACTGCGTCCCGAGAGACGGCGGCCGAGGTGCCGGGAACCCGGCCTGGACCGGCGCGCGCCCGCTGCCGCGCATGCACACACAGGGCCCCGCGGGGCCTGGGCTGACCCATTTCCAGTCAGCTGAGTCCAGAGACCCGGGAAACGCGGGGGCCTCTCGTGGGGCACCCGCAGAGTGCGCCCTGCCGTCGCCTCACGGAACCGAGGCTTGGCCCCGGCTGCGGGCGCCTTACCGTCTTACTCATTCAAGCGTGTCACGCGTGTTCCGCTTAGCGAGTCACTTTGGAAACGTTCTTGACCCCAAGACGGCTTCACATCCAGCCCTCCGCTTCCCCAAAACAGCTCCCCCGACTCGCCACTCTGGGTGACCCCGGCCAAGGGGCTCCTTGAAGCAAATCTGACACCCTGCTAGAAACGCTCGATTCCTTGGATCCCGTGGAGGCCGGCAGCCTTCCTCCTGAGGGATGGGGTGCCGAGGAGGCTGCAGAGCGAGCAGGGGCGGACAGGAGCAGGTGCATGGCCGGGAGCTGTGTGGGTCCCTCCTGGTTGGTTGTGGAACCCGGCCCCCCTCTGCCTGGCCAAGCCCACGCGCCTACCCAGCTCTGTAGTGACTCCCTGGATGTAAGAACCTCCTGGGGGCAGAGGGACAAGCGGGAGGGAAACTGCAGCTTCTGTCGCAGGGTGACCGGTCCCTGGCCTCTCAGTCGGAGAAAGGAAGTGGGGGGATGCTTTCCCCACAGGATACAATGTTCATGGGCTGGGTGACAGGTGTTGGTTTGGGACTGGGAGCTGGAAATGGAGTGGGGGAAGACGCCCTGCGCTGCACGCAGTTTGTAGCGGAAGACAGGCCCAGAGCACCAGCCATCTGCATGGACACTGGGCTGGAGCAGCCAAGCACAGCTCCCCCATTCCTCGCCTTGCAGCGTTTGCTGAGCTCCATGGCATAAATGGTGTTTGCTGGAGAGGCCATCAGGGAGGCCCTTTGGAGACGCCAGCACACGGGCTTCCTGAAGCCAGGCTGCCCCACAGGTCCAGCACATCCCTCCACTGCGCTGTGGGGGAACACAACAGGTGCATGCAACGGCCATCCCTCCTGTCGCATTTGTGTGCACGTCATGTATTACTGTAACTGAACCGCGGCTGGTGGGGCATCTGGTATGTCATGTCACAGATGAGGACAGCGTGCTTTGGTGGTGGTGTTGAGGTATATTCTTACTGCGGGCCGTGCAACAGCTCAGCAGGCTCCACCCTGCAGTGCTGGTTTGTGTCCTGGCTGCTCCACTTCCCACCCTGCTCACTGCTTGTGGGAAAGCAAGAGAGGATGGCCCAATTAGTTCTATGAATTTCTAAAAATAAATCCTTATAAGAGATTTATTTTTATTGGAAAGGCAGATTTTACAGAGGGAGAGACAAAGATCTTCCACCCACTGGTTCACTCCCCAAGTGGCCCCAACAGCCAGCATTGGGTTAGATTGAAGCCAGGAGCCAGGAGCCTCTCCAGGTCTCCCCCATGGGGGCAGGGCCCAAGTACTTGAACCCTCTTCTGTTGCTTTCCCAGGCTCTCGATCAGGATGCCAGTAGCACAGGGTGCAGCCTGTGGAGAGCGCCCCATCACAGCTGCACCCAGTGAGCAGAGCTGTGCGAGAAGCCCCATGCAGCTGCTCACAACCTGGTGGGAACCCTAACTACTTCAGGGGGGAACGGTGGGCTCATGTCATGCTGGAGCCCCCGCACCCTCCCATGCCCGGCCTGTGGCAGCTGTGGGCCTGCAGCTATCCACGTGGTCCCTGGGGGCCAGGTCTCCTAAGGGGCAGTCCCATCAACACAGCAAGCTTCTTAAGCCCTGCTTGTCCCACAAGATCAGCCCATGCAACAAGGGGTTCCACAGAAAACTCCCCCAAAAGGCTGACAGAACAGTCGCTGGCAAATGGGCACTGGGATGTTTGGGAATGTTTTTTCAAGACTTGCTTATTTGAAAGCCAGAGACCCAGCGGTTGCACTTCCTCCACTGGTTCACTCCCCGAATGGCTGCAATGACAGAGACTGGGCTGGCCTGAGCTGAGGCATGTGGGCCCCCACCCAGGTCTCCCACATGGGTGCAGTGTTTGCTTTTCTAGGTGCATTAGCAGGGAGCTGGATGCAAAGTAGAGCAGCCAGGACTCAAACAAGAACCCACGTGGAACACCAGCACTGCTGAGGCCGTCTAACCTACTGTGCTGTTAACATCAGCCACAGAAGTCTAGAACCACAGTGTGGCAACCAGTATGCCTGTGGAATACACTGTGAGGCAGTCAAGCAAGTGCATGTTCTGGGACACCATTATGCACCCGGCACCGCAGGTAACCAGCTTGGCTTCCGGCCCTGTAGAGGTTGCCCAGGAGGCCCCCACCCCTTTATCTGCTGGCTCACAAGTGAAGGGGTGAAATGTGTCTGGAATTTGGTCTAGCACTTCAGAAATACACAGAATAAACATGACCACACAGCAGTCACTGCACTGTCAGTCGATGTTCTTTATGCAACTCCTTCGCCTTCCTTCTGCACACGGGAAAACATGTTGAAAGAAGCTAGGCCTCTCCAATGCAACTTCTGATTGCCACCTGGCCGCAGGCACATCCAGGCCCAGGCAGGCTGGGACCACTCCGCAGTCCAGCCTACAACGTATACTTCAAAGACTTTTCAGGGAAGAGATCTTCCATGCACTGCTTTACTCCTCCAAGACCCACGGCTGCCAGGACTGGCCCAGGCCAAGCAGGGAGCCTGCAACTCCATCTGGGTCTCCCCTGTGGGTGTCAGGGTACTTGGGCCATCACCTGTTGCCTCGCAGCCTGGATGCCTACACTGTTCACCATGTGCCAAAGTAGGAGCCCGTCCCAGGTGCCCACTCACACCCAGGGTGCTCCTCACTACAAACACCCAGACCTTCATGCTCCTGGAACCTTCCCAGGTACCCGTGCTCCACCGCACCAAACTCAGAAGCTGTGACATGTTGAGTGTGAGAGGCAGGACGTGGATGTGTAAACAGTTAAAATGGAAATGCCACTTCCGCGTGACCTGAAGCAAATCAGAGCAGACCAGGTCGGCCGGGGCTGCATTCACAGCGCAGGGGGAGTGCAAACGAACGGAATGTGGGGTGGGGGAGGGTGCCTCATGCTCATGGTACCGTCACCGTCTCTCCTCCATGTGCCCTCCCACCCAGACCCTCTCCCTTCAGCCTGGGGTACCAGAGGAGTAATTCCTGCTGCCGGTCTCACAGCCTGGAGAGGGTGGAACCTCAAAATAAAGGTTTAAGGCAATAAATTAAAGTTCCCATCACAGGTGAGGGACACTAGCGAGTCTGCAGGCTCTGGGTGGCTCCCCGTGCCTGGCTCCTTGTGCGTTAACTGGCGGCTAAGTGCTTGCTGGACCCGCCCTCTTGCTCCAGAGAGCAGGGGTTGGTTCAGCCCTGCTCATCCTTACTGCGCCCTGCTGGGCCACAGGGCTGAGGAGCCCCCCACTGGGGCTGCAGCACGTGCGGGAGGAGACATGAAGTCTTTGGAAAGACACGGGAATGTCCTGGGGCAGCATCTTGGTTGGCTGCTTGCGTTTGCCAAGAGCCCACACAGCCACAGTGGGCACACCAGGCTTGGGTGGCCACCAGCTCCTGGTGTGGGGGTGGTGAGGCTTTCAGGTCTGGCCAGGGTACAGTTGGCTCCAAGCGCACACAGCCATGGGAGACCATGTCCCTCACTGCAGAGCCCACAGACCCCATCTTCCTCTGCCCCACTGCTCTGAGTCCCTCGTGGGCAGCCCTGGGGTATGCATGTCCAGATCCTGACCCTGCCTATCCCAGCCCTGCCTTGCCTTTGTCTCCTCCGGGCCTGCTGGCCACTGGGGGCTGTGGCCCTGCCTGAGATGTATCCTTGGGGCCTTGGGCTTCCCAGGTGGGGGTAGGGACAAGGTCAGAGCCACCCCACCCTAGAAGGACGGGCCAGGCCTCTCACGGGCACCTGGGCCTGCTACTGCACCCCCCCGAGGGGCCCGTTCTCCTGGGGCAGTGCCCCATTTAAGTCGACACTGCTGGCCCCTGGCGCACCCAGGTATCCCAGTAGGATCTCGCTGCGGCGCCGGGACAGCTGCAGGATGTCGTCAGCTAGAGCCGACACCGACGTGTAGCGCACGTTGTCCAGGTCGAACATGTCACGCAAGTACTGCACGATCTGGTGCTGGGGGTAGGTGAGCAAAGCGGACATCAGTCTAGGCCATGTGCTGTCCTCCCCAGTGTCACCCATCCCTCGCAGTCCCCAGGAGCAGGTGCAGCCCCTCCTCCTGTGGACCCTGTGCCATGGGCAGGAGAATAGCTTCCCCTTGGCTCACCTTGAAGAAAGCACAGACCTCGGTGAGCTGGGGCTTGGGGCCGAGGAAGCCGAAGGCCAGGACAGGGCTAACGTGCTCCGATACGGAGTAGAAATGAGAGATGAAGCCGTCGGGCACCTGCAGCAGGTGGCAAGGCTAAGGTCGGGCTCATCTGGGCTACTTTCCACCCGACCAACAAGCCGGGGCAAAGGACTCTGGACACCCCACTTTTCACTTCTGTGGACCACAGGGCTACCTGTGGGGACTAGGCACTGGCAGATGCCCTGCTACCAGGGAGCGGCCCTGCCTCAGAGATCCACTTACCTCACCCGGGGCCTGGCCACACTCTTGCACCTGCTCTATGTTGGGCCTTGCGGGAGAAGATGCCCAGCTCAACGCTGGACAGGGGCAGCAAGCTGTGGGCCAGGGGCTCTGGGCAACAGGCAGACGAGTCCGGGGACCCTGGAGCCTGCCCGTCACTCACCATCAGCAGCCTCCTCTTGGCTTTCAGGACTGACCAGCACGCGGTGGCTAGGGCCTGCATCAAGGAGAAAGGATGCCCGCCTGCTGTCAGGTCATGCCTAGCCTGTGGTCCCTGCATGCCCCCCAGCCCTCGCCCACCCCAGGGCCTCGGCACCCAGGTGCAGACATCTCCCTCCCCTGGACGTGGAATCAGATCTGGAAACTGGAACCTGGGCTCTGACCCTGGCCGCCAAGGTCCCTGGCCAGAGCCACAGTCAGCCTGAGGTGCCTCTCCCACTGCAACAAAAAGCTGGTCACCTCCAGTGGGTGTGTGGGTGACCGGGGCGGGCCCTGCTGACTCCACTCTGCTTTGTGCTTCCCTGTCGGGTTATTCTCTAACTTGGTTTGGCTTCATGGAACCGAGGAGCACCAGCAGCAGCACGCACAGGCAGGATTCCGGAGCGAGGGGCACCATGAGCGGAACGCATGCGCACTGGAGCAGAGGGTGCCCCCTGTGGGGTGCCCAGGGGCTGGGGGCGGGAGGGGCGCACCGTCTCCTTGAAGCTGTCCGATAGCCAGCGATTCCTCAGGACAGCCAGCACGGAGGACGGGGGGCTCTCCAGGTCCTCGAAGGCATCCATGAGGATGAAGTCGAGCACGATGTCGAAGAAGCTCATGCATACCACCTGTGTGGGGCAGGCAAGAGGTGCTGAGGGCGTGAGGGGGAGGGGCAAGGGAAAGGGTGTGAGGGGAGGGGCGGGGAGAGGGTGTGAGGGGGAGGGGCGGGGAGAAGGCATGAGGGGGTGAAGCAGTAGAATCACATGGTCTAGATTGATGCCCCCTTTGCCCGTGCGGAAGGGCCGGAGGAGGGGCGGGCATGAAGAAAGTAAGAGCTGAATAGGGCGGCCCATGAGTGAACAGGAGCCAGGGGCCACTGGCCCCACCCCTGCCAACTCCCTGGGCCTTGGCAGGAACTGAGCAGTGAGGGTGTCCTCCCAGCCCCCTCCCCGAGCTGAAATGGATCCCAGTATGCCCGCCCCACCTCCCCACCAGAGGGCTGGGTGCAAAGGGCCCAGGACAGATGTCGGGCTGCAGGCTACACACTCACCCCACGGCCCTCCAGCTCTAGCCGGGTGGTGGCCCAGGTCTCGGGCCGCAGGGCGTAGCTCAGCAGCTCCTCATAGCTTTCCAAGAAGCCTTTGGGGCTCTGTGGGGACAAGCACAGCCCGTCCAGGTCACAGGGGAGGCCTTGGGAGCCACAGGGAACCTGCCCAGGCAGCAGCAGGTACAGGAACATTGAGACAGGGCAGTAACTCCCACCCACCGCACGGCACTCTGCCAGGACACCCAGGCGCGCCAGCAGCGTGTCAAGCCGGCTCCTCATAAGGGCACAGGCTGCAGGCTCAGCCTGCACACCAGCCCAGGAGACACTGGCGACTGGAAGGGAAGTGCAGGACAGCAAGAGCGCAGGGTACCTGCCAGGGACCCGTCACCCAGGGAACACCACGAGGACCTTGCTCCGGCCGGCTGGGCGCTGGGCCTGGCCCACAGGAAGGGAGAGACTGGCTGCTGTAGCTTTGCAGAACAAGCAGCTGGCATGGGACAGGGAGGGTGCCAGGGGCTGCCAGGGTC
This sequence comes from Ochotona princeps, assembly GCF_030435755.1. NCBI lineage: Eukaryota > Metazoa > Chordata > Mammalia > Lagomorpha > Ochotonidae > Ochotona > Ochotona princeps. Next base: position 4,151,590 of record NC_080845.1, read on the forward strand.
ACCCAGCTCAGCCTCCTGATTCAGTGCCGTGTCAGCGCTCAGCCAACCCAGTGCACTTTTCACACTCTGCTACAAGTGTGTGAACTTTAAAAAACGACCTGAGGAACAGAATTCTAGATGCAGAGGAACCAGCCACACAAAGGCGCTGACTTGGCAGGAAGCCGGAATGCACGTGCGTGCCCAGGGAAATGGGGGGCACAGCATGCGGGAGCTACAGAGCCCCAGTTTTCACACCGTGGGCTGAGGGGTGAGTGATATGGGGGGGGCTCTGTGTTCTAGAAATACTCCCCAGGCATGTGAGGAGAAAGGAGTTGGATGGAGAGGTCTGGTGCAAAGCTTGGCTCCGATCCACAAAAGGGAACTGACAGGGTGGTCCACCCACACAGAAAATGGGGCAGCATCGCCCACGACCGGAGAGCCACAGATCCCCGGCCAGGCAGCACGAGTCGAAAGCAACTGTGAGCAGCAGGTGCTGCAGGCGGGGCCTCCGGGAAGGGCAAGCTGGCAAGGCCCAACATCTGAGCTCAAGAAGACTCCAACATCGGGCCCAAGAATACCTCAGCACGCCCACAGGGTCTGTACAAGGGTAATGGGTGACGACAGCCATGATGGCAAAGTGTCGGGTACCATCTGAATGTTCATCCTCCAAAGAACCGGACAAACCACCCTTGGCGGAGAGCACCCAGCGAGCTGGCCAAGATGGGTGAGATAGGCTGTCAGGCCACAAGGCAGGGCAACAGGCCACCGAGTAGGCATCTGCTTGGGCGACTGGGTGACTATGTTCAAAGGTGACAGGATCTGTGTCACCAAGCATGGATGGGCACGGGAGACCTCTGCAAACAGGGGGTGCGTCTTGTCACTGGTGGGTTTTGTAGAAATGTCACACTGGAGTTAGGGACAAAGACACGACACCCCCCTGTCACTCTCCACCTCAGCAGAGGCAGGCGGGTCTCAGCTCCCCCAGCTCCTCTGTGACCCAAGACAGGAGCCAAAGATCCCTGACTTGGTTTCAGCATCCTGGCTCAGTGAATTAAGCCAGCATCCTATGTGGGTGCTGGTTCAAGTCCCAGATGCCCTGCTTCCGCTCCAGCTTCCTGCTAATGTGCCTTGGGAAGCAGTGGAAGACGACCCAATTACTTGAGCTCTTGCCGCCCACATGGGAGACCCAGATAGAGTTCCTGGCGCCTGGGCCTCAGCCTGGTCCAGCCTGGATCATTGCGACTACTTGGGGAACAGAGCCAGCAAATATAAGCTCGCCCTCGCCCTCTCTCCTCTCTGGAACTCTGCCTCTCACGTAAACAGATGACCCTCCACACACTCAGCTACAAAAGCCCTACCTTTTCAGCCTTGGTCATCAGGCCCGCCACCATCTGCCGGCCAACCTCCCCAAAGAACAGCTGGTTCTGCTTCTCCTCCAGAAGGCCCTGGGGAGTGAGGAGGAGGAGGGTGTGTGAGCTGCAGGGCGGAGGGCAGCCCGGGAGGCTGAGGCACAGGGGGGCGGGGCACACGTACCTCAAAGGCTTGCCGCACGCAGTGCAGCTTGGCAAGAAAGTCTTGGTCACCATAGCAGCCCAGCAGCTCTGTTCTGGTGGGGAGATCGGGGAAGCAGAGGGTCACACCACCTGGCCCTGGATGGTGCTGGGAGGTTCTGGCTTGAGCCCTGATCAGCCTAGCAGTGGGTGGGTCTCCTGGCATGGGAAGCAGGGCTGGCCACAGGGTTCCAGGCTGAGCTGGGTCTGTTGAGCCACGAGCACTCCCACACCCTCGCACAGAGGCACAGCAGCCAAGGCCGCCCCAGGCCGCCCCAGGACGCCCACATCCCCCAGTGAGGAGGCCTGGGTTCCGTTCTCAAGTCCCCAGAGGCGGCAGCAGCTGGCCAAACAGCTGGGCCCACCACCATGTAGGAACACAGGGTAGTCCCAGCTCTGCCGCTGGCACTCAGAGATAGGTTGGAGACTTTAGTTCCTGCCTTTTTCTCCAAATAAGTAAGTAAATAAAATAATACAAATCCAAATTATACAAATCTCAGTATGTACTGTGACAGCCCCACACAGGGGGCAGACACTGGCCCGGCAGTTAATATGCCCCCAGCCTGCATCAGAGGGCCTGGGTTCAATGCCGGAGTCCTGCTCCCTGCTGACACAGGCCCTGGGAGGCAGCAGGTGACACGCTGAGGGCCCAGGTCCCTGCCACGCTCAGGGGAGACCTGAAGTGAGTTCTTGGCTCCCGGCTTCTGTCCTTTGGGCACCTGGGGCTGACCACAGCTTGGGGGAATTCCCTCTGTTTGCCTTTCTGTCTCTCAGAGGAACTAATTAAACAAAAAATGTCAACTCTGCATACGTTTCCAAAGCTCCACTTCCCGTGAATTTTTTCCTCCCCCAACCACTATCAGGAGACCACAGCTGAGACAAGGAGCTGTGCAGGACCCCAGGCTACCCTGGCTGCCCATCCCCCTGTGCTCCTTGGCCTTGCCAGAGAGAGGCTGTGGAGACCCGGGCTTAGGGACAGCACCCGCTGGGTTGCATGGTCAAAGCTTGCTAGGAACACAGACAAAGAGTAACTTGATAAACCAACAGCTCCAAGTAATGTACGTGCAGTCCTCAGGCTCAGGGCCATCCAGACAGGAAGTAGCTGCCTATACTCCCTGGGGCTGGTCCTCCCCACCCGCCACCACCCGCCCACGCTCACACCTGAGGGTCCGGCAGGGCACCTTCCCCTCCTTCACCAGCTGCAGGGCTTCCTCATAGGCGGCTGCGGGCCTGGACAGCGGGACTGGGCAGTCTCCAACCTGCAGGGACTCAAAGAGCTGGGGAGGTGTTAAGGGGGCAGTGGAGGCCTGTGTGTGCAGCAAGCCCGGGGGACAGCCCGAGGCGCCTGCTCTGGGCTGCAGCAGGGCGGCCCAAGGCGCCTGCCCACGGCCACCTTCTCAGAGGGTCAGCAGGAACGATGGCTGAGCTAAGGGACCACAGGACTGGGCCCCAAGCCGGCCAGCTCTTTTTACACTTGGGCCTTCACAGCCCAGCCCAAGCCTCCCGTCCCAGCACAGGCACCTGAGTGAACTCACGCCAGGTGCAGGCTGCTGTGTAGAGCAGCGAGGGGGCAGCACAAGGCCAAGCCAGCAGGGCAGGGCCTCTGCTCTCTCACCCTCTAGACCCACAGTCCAACGTCCCTGTCCCCAGCAACCGTGCCAAGTCCCCCAGGAGCAGCCCTTGGAGATGGCCCAATTCTGCTTCCCAGATCTCAGCGCCCTTCCACGGCCCCACAGCCACGCAGGCCCTCAGCCCGCCCGACTCACCTCAGTGGCAGAGAAGAAGGAGTCCTCCGAGGTCAGGCTGTTCTCGTCGTCCGCCCGCAGTCGCAGCGAACCCTCGGTCAGGGGCAGCATGAGCGTCCTCTCTGGGGAAGAGGGTGTGGGGTGGCAAGAGGGGCAAGGGCCAAGACGCCCACCCGCACACGCAGGTGTGCCGAGCCCGGCTCCCAGTCCTCGCCGTGTGCTGTGGGGGGCATGAGGATGAGGCAGTGCCTGGGAGCCCAGCATGGAGGGATCCAGCCCGCGGCCGCTCACCAAGGTCCAGCAGCATGCTGTCCGAGGGGAAGGTAGAGCCGAACTCCTCCTGCAGGTGGTAAGCGCGGTGCAGCAGGGCCTCGAGCTTCTCAGCAAACTCCCGGCGCTGTGACTCGGGCTGTGGAAGAACAGAGAAGGTGACCTTCAGGCCCTGGGCTCCCAGGGACCAGAGAGGGCTCAGGGGCCCGAACGGGCCCTGTGTTTAAGCACCCCGGGGGCCCCACACACTTCCTCTTTACTGCGTGTTGAAAGAATCCGATTCTGGATAATCCAAGCTATGTGCAGTCTGTCGGCCTGTTTCCTCTGCTTTTTTGATCACAGGATCCAGAAACCACTCCAGTGGAGGCTCGTGCCGCAGTACAGTCTGTTAGGTCACCTCCCATGACGCCTGCGTCCCCCTGGGTGCTACTCTGTGTTCCAGCTACTCCACTTCTGATCCAGCCCCCTGCTAACGTGCTTGGGAGAGCAGTGGAGGATGGTCCAAGAGCTTGGGTCCCTGCACTCATGTGGGAGACATGAAAGAAGTTCCTGGCTTGGGTCTGGTCCAGCAGTGAACCAGCAGCTGGAAGTTCCCTTTCCCCCTGCTCCAGATTCAAGCACACCCAGCTCCGATTCCGGCCCCGTGCATTCCTGGGCACGCTTGGTGTTTTAGGTGTCACTGGCTTCGGTGACACTGTGGTGTGGCGGATCCCTGTGGATGAGATGTGAGCAGCCAGGCAATGCGAGTATTTATGCTAACCACCATAATCACTCCCGTGGCCAGCTCAACGGAGCAGCCAGGGCAGTGCTAAAATCCACTGTAGGTGCCAACCGGGCTCCAAGGCGCAGCCCTGGGAACCCCGGGGCTGCCCCATAGCTGACGCCAATGACAGGCACAGGCCCAGCATGAGGGGGAGCAGGAGCGCTGGGTGTGAAGTGAGGGGGACCACAGCAGAGACCCAGGCAGGGGCTTGTAGTGTCACTGGGCAGTGTGCCCGCTGGTGGCCTCTGAGGCCTTGGCACTGTCCTGGGGTCCAAGGTCAGGCATGGGAAGAAAGGGGGGTACCCCTGCCATCCCCAGGGAGAGGTGGGTGCTGACCTGGCTTCTCTGTTTTCCACCACAGCTGCCAGGGCCTGCACCTGAACGTAACTGGACTCCGGGGAGGAGACCTAAGCTGCCTCCAGCCTGAGGCCCTGGGGGAAAGGAACCAGGAGGGGGTGCGGGGGAGGCGGCTGGGGCTAACAGTGGCTGGTCACCATGGGCCACCCAGAGCCAGGGAGCTCACTGCTCAGCCTCAACACATCCCTCTGAGACAGGGACCCATTTTGTGAGCAAACCCAAGCAGGCTGGGTGGGTCGGAAGCCACCAGGCTGGCTTCTCTAGCTGGGATGGCCCCCTTCACAGGACCAGCAGAGCCTTACAAGTCCAATCAAGGGGTGCAGCTCTTCCTGCCCCGTGAAATGATCGCAGGGCAGGCGACACACCAGACACACAAACACAAGCAAAAAGTGGACACAGTAAACTTGTAGTTAACGCTTTTGTGTGGGGCTGGCCACGCGGCACAGCAGGTAATGCCACCACCTGTGACACCAGCATCCCATACAGTGCCAGTTCATGTCCTGGGTACTTTATTTCTGATCCAGCTCCAGGTTAATGGCTTGGGAAAAGCAATGGAAAATGGTCCAAGTGTCTGGACTCCTACACCCATGTGGGAGACTTGGAAGAAGCTTCTGGCTGCCAGCCTCGGCCTGGCCCTGCCTTGACAGAGCCATCGCAGTGAAGCAGCAGATAAAAGATCTCTCTCTCTAACTTTGAGCTTCAAATTAAATATGTCTTACAAAGTAAATGAATAACGCCTCAATGTTTCAACATACACAACCAAAAAGGGGATGGGGACTGGTGACCAGATGAGGGGGGCACCCCCAGGCCAGCCGGGCCAGCACTCAAGGCAACAGGGTCAACCCAAACAGGGTCTCTGTGGGTCTCTCCAGGGAGGCCCAAGGACACCCAGGGAGCACGTTTGAAAACACACTTGATATCACGGATGTCCGCCCCACTAACACAGGACGACATGTGGCAGCAGGTGAAGTCACACCCTCGGCCACCCACATCCCTTATGGATGTTTAAGTCCTGGCTACTCCACTTCCTATCCAACTTCCTGCTAATGCTCCTGAGGTGCAGTGCCCGACCGATAGGGGCATGAAGAAAATGCAGTCATGTTTGGCGCACAGGGCAAGAAGCTGGTCACATCAGGCTGTAGATGGCAGACCCGGTCTGAAGAACCAGCACTCAGCGACGCCGCTGGCAGCACCTGAGTTGTACCACCAAGAGGAGTGGACTGGGCCCGGTGCGATAGCATAGTGGCTAAAGTCCTCACCTTGCACATCCAGGATCCCATATGAGCGCCGGTTCTAAACCCGGTGGCCCTGTTTCCCATCCAGCTCCCTACTTTATAGCCTGGGAAAGCAGCTGAGGACAGCCCAAAGGCTTGGGACCCTGCGCCCACGTGGGAGACCCAGAAGAGGTTCCTAACTCCTGGCTTCGGATTGCCTCAGCTCCAGCTGTTGCAGCCACTTGGGGAGTGAATCATCAGACGGAAGATCTTCCTCTCTGTCTCTCCTCCTCTCTGTATATCTGCCTTTCCAATAAAAATAAATAAATCATTAAAAAAAAAAAAGAGGGGTGGATTTCATGGCACGTGGACTCCATGACAAGCAGAAAGCTGCCTGGAGGGAGAGGGGGTGGTTCGGGCTGGCTGCCAGGTGACAGGTACATCCCGTGGTTGCCACTGGGCTCCTCTGGGCATGCGGGCAGCTGACGCCCCACGCTCAGACTAGGTTCTTTCCTACCAGTCGTGTAGTGCTGACCGTTCTCTGAGACTATCTGATCGCTTTTACAGTAACGGGATCCACTTTCCACAGTACATACAATCTGGAGAGACTACCGTCTTCCTCGGTGCCCTATCCCCAGTGCTCCCCTGCAAGTGCCTGTCTGCCCACATGCAGACCAGACACAAAGTCACCATGCCACGGCCACGCATGGGCCGTAGCACATACAAGCCATACTAGGCAGCCCAGGCATTTCCCTGCCCTTCACCCCAGCTGGGGTAGACTGCCTGGACACCTCCAGTCTGTGCCTGTGTGGCCAGCCACATCCCTGCCCTCAGGCTGCAAACGGTTTCCCAGGCTCCGCTGCCAGCTGGCTCCTGGCTCATGGGCAGCTCAGGTGCAGGGGCAAAGGCAGTAGAGGAGAGGGCAGAGAAGCACACTCCCATCCCCACAGGCCAGCCCCTGCAGGCCTGCCCTCACCTGTGCAGCCAGCCCTCGGGGTTAACACCCGACGGTGTTCCCACTCCCTGACTGGCCTCCACTGATACGCTGTGTCCAGCGGCTCCCTCGCAGGTGTCAGGGTGGGAAAGGGGCCGGCGCTTCCTTTCCTTTCCCTTTCAGTACAGAAACACGCACAGAATAAAACAGGGGCTGGCAGTGTGGCACAGCAGGTTAAGTTACCATTCAGGACACCACCGGCATCCCAGTTCAAGTCCTGGCTGCCCATTTCTGATCCAGCTCCCTGTTCACACACCTGGGAACACAGCAAAGGATGGCGCAAGTGCTTGGGCGCCTGCACCCCCATGACACTTCCGGATGCAATCACAGGTCTGACCCAGACCCAGCAATTGTACATATGCGGGCAGTGAGCAAGCAGACGGTTTCTCTCATAACTGTAGCTAAAGTCTCCTGTTCAGCTTCTCCTGGAGACCCAGGCACGCGGAGGGGTCTTGGGAGGTCACATAGGCGCCCCCTCCCCCGCAGCCCTGCCCTCAAGGGTGCCAGCAAAGGAATGCACAGCCCGCTGCTGCCATACCCCCTGGGGCTCTGGCACACTCCCTTGCTTGCCACCCACCTGCAGCCCACAGCCCAGGCAGGCGCAGCTCCATTCCCACCTCTGTTGACTCGTCGTAGCAGAGCTTCCTCATCCGCCACGACATACATGTGATGGGCTTTGCCTATGTTCAGGTGCACTGTTCTTTCCTCATGCTGGGGTACACGCACGCATGTGTATGCACACAGACACCATGCGCCTCTACAGGGCACACCCCACAAGACTGAGGCAGTCAGCACAGCGGGGACCTGGGAGCGCAGGGGCCAGACACCACGGGGCTCCACTCACCAAGCGCCAGGCAACAACACTTCATTAAAACAAAACCCCCAGGGTAGGACAATGACTGCCCCACACAAGTGCGTGCTAGGAGGGCATGGGCCACCTACCTCAGACAGGGCCGCTGACGCAGTCTCAGGGTCCCACCGGCTGTCCCCAGGCGTGGGGGTGCTGCCCCCGTCCCCCTTCTGGCCCACGCTCAGAGCCTGTTCCCACTTCTGCAGGGCCTCCTCAAATAGCTCCATGCCTTTGCAAGGTGGGGGAGAAGGGAGTCAGGCCCCCAGGCAGCGCCAATGTGGGAGCGCCCAGCGGAACCTGGGCAGTGTGTGCAGGATAGGGCAGCACCCAGGCCATGACCCGTTCACTCTTCCCAGCCACCCTGCCCTGCCCAGGCCGCTCGCCCAGCCCGCACCTTGCATGTAGAGGCTCTCAGCGTGGCCATCGCTGGTAGTTATAGACTCCTCCATCCCTCGGGCGTCCCATGACCCCAAACATGTGGGGCTGGAGGAGTTCGCTGCCGCCATCTGGGCACCACGTGGGGCAAGGTCAAGCAGTAAAGCTTTTGCAGACCCAGCCCGCCCAAGCACCAGCCCCGAGCTAGCCCAGCCACTAGGCTCACAGCCTCAGGAGAGCCAGACCCACCAACAACTCACAGAGACCACCAAGTGGGATGGGCTGGCAGCAGCCCCCAACCCATCCCACATTCTGGCTGCAAGCCGGCCTCTCACCCACAGGAATAACCACCTGCCCTGAGCAGGCTGTGGGCCCCCCAGAAGAAGGGCCATCTTTGAGCTGCTCCTGGGTCCCCACGGCAGGGCCTGGCTCGCAGCTGGGATTGGGGGATTACTGAGTGAGGGAAGGAAGGAAGGATGGATGGATGGATGAAGGAAGAAGTGAAAGACAGTAATTCACTGAACAGCTTCTTCCCCAAGGGTCACCCACACTTCCAGGCCAGTGCCAACCCCCCTTCTCCCTGCCAGTCTGGAAGCTCTGGCATGAGCCCCCAGTGCAGGTGCGCAGGCCTGCCCTCACCGAGGCCAGGCTGTGGGAGGAGCCGGAGCGCTTGCTCGGCTCGATGGAGGAGATGCCACTGAGGGTGTCATTGCTCTTGCTGCCCGGGCTCTGCACCCTGCGGCTGGAGTAGCCTGCGGGGAAGGCGGGGGACAGTCAGGGGTCACTCCAAAGGAGGGGTCCAGCTGAGAACCAGGCCTGGCCACTTCCTGCCTCATCGTTCAGCCACCCCGCCCTTCCTAAGGGGTCTAAGGGAACAGCATTTGAAAATGCCCAACTGACAGTATATTCGCTGAGAGGGGAGGGGACAAGACCAAGCAGAACTCAGTGACACAGCACAGCAGCTGCTAACGAGAGGCTGTGGGCTCACGGGCTGCCACAGCTGCAAAGACAGTTCCTCGGTGTGCCTGGGGCCGCTCTCCACCTATCTAAAGTCGTCCCTTCCTAGCCATGGAGGGGCTTTCCTGTGCCATGACAACTGGCATGCAAAATGTCCCTCCATGGGCGCCACTGCTGTCCCGTCACCTACCCCGGGACCCTCCCAGCCTTGGCAAGAGGTGGAGGGGTGTGGAGGTGTGGCCACCAGCTGCGCTACCACATCACCAGGGCAACGCAGGGTGTGGCCCGGCAAGGCTAGGGTCAGCAGAACAGCTCTCTCTCTCTCCCCTGTGAGCGCTGCTGGCTGCACGTGTTTATATGTGCGCGCGCACGCGCGCACACACACACACACACACACCCACACACACACACACCAGTCCAGCAAGCCCTGGCTGCCTGCAACTGACCCTTAGCATAGGGAAGGGAGGGAACAGGGGAGGGAAGACCCCACCCTCTCCAGGTCTGGAGCCACAGCCACAGTCTGACACTCACCAACCCCTCCCCATGCATACCCACCTTTCTTCACTGAGGGCATCTTCCTGGCCATGAGGATGGGCAGGGGCACTGTGCCCAGCTCAGGGCCCACTTGCTTCTTCCGCCTCCCGCGCCTCTTCAGCTGGTGGGCGGCCAGGGCCAAGGCCACGGTCCCGAGGGCAGTAGCAAAGAGGACCTTCCGCAGGCCAGGTGTCAACCGCAGCTGTGAGAATGCTGACTGTGGGGGAGAAGGGGTGGCGGCCAGTCATGTCTCCCTCAGGAAAGGCCAGGGCACCCAGGGACAGGGGACCCTAGCTGAGTGGGTGAGGGACACAGCAGCCTGCCCTCTGAAAGGTGCAAAGTGCCCTAGCCGAGAGGATGGGGGCGTCAGGGGTCCCTGACACCGTCTGTCACAAGGTTCAGAGTAGCCAGAGTGAACAGATGCCTGTTATGCCAGGCCCTGTGCTCCCCCCGAAGGAGGGACCAGTGGCTCACAGGGGGCACACACCCGCTCAGCAGACAGGGACCAAGCTCCAACCAAGTGTGCCACCCCCACTTCCTGAAGGACTCCTCGATGCTCCTGCCACGCTGCCCACTGGATTGGGCTGTGGGAGCACTGGATGTGGGAGCAGCCAGAGGCCTGGGTACCACAAACACTATATATGGCCAGCACAGCAGGGAATCAATCCCCATTATAGACCGAATCTGTGCAGCCTAGAGAGGCAAAGAGCAGGCCCGGCTCTCCAGGACCCCCAAAGACCCAGGGTTCAGAGGATGTACCTGTCCAAACGTCGTGTACAGGAACACGGGGATCTCAGCCACGGTCATGGCGAGGGCCTGGATCACAGACATGCCTTCCGTCCGCCGGAACGCCATGGCAGGCCCAGCACCCCCGGAGACGAGAGCCGGGAGAGTCGAGAGCTGGTCCAAGAAGCCGGCCTTCACCTGGCTGCTGGCTGGGTCTCGGGCACTGGCCACGCCCTGGCACCATAGGAACACGCATCCCAGAAGATCCCCCCACAGAGCTAGGAAACAGACGACCACGTGAGGCACAAGAACACGCACATGCACATGGCAGGGATGGCCTCAGCCGCGGCAGCCACGACAACAGCAGCCAGGAGAGAAGCCCAAGGCCACGCGGCATGCGGAGCTCACCTTAAAGCTGGGGCTTCAGGCCTCATTCTAGCACCTTCCACTCACCCCCTGGTTGGGAGTGGGAAGCATCTGCTAACCCGATCTCAGGCCAGGTGAACCTCCCAGCAAAGTCCAGACGTGTCACCCCAGGAGCGGCTAGCTCCGTCCGTCTTTCCCCCACCCCACCCCCCACTTCCCAGGGAGTCCAAAGTCACAGCGTCAGCCAGTGAGGCCGCACAGCTGGCGTGTGGCCTCCAGCCCTCCAGCGCGGTCAGGACTGGGGCCGGAAATGGGCCCTGCACAGCCAACACAGAGGACCCGGGCACCGTCCCTGGGATGTCCTGGGGCGACAGCACAAGTCCCCGGACCAGCACACAAGGCAGCTTACACAGCAAACACACACAACCTTCCCGTCCAGCTCCGGCCTGAGGGCCGACTCTAAGGTCAAGGAAAGGATTCCAGGAGACACTCCTCCCCCCTACCCCAGCCGGGGCAGCACCCTGAAGAGCCCACTGCAGCGGGGCCTACAGGCTCCCAGTCGCCCCCAGTGAGTAGCCCCACGCTCAGGACACGTACTGAGGACCTCAAGCTTGGGGACACCAAGGAGCCAGTGAAGAGACAGAGGATGTCTCCCGGGGCTGCCCCCTCGACGCCATCCCTGCAAGGACATGGCTGGAATGCAGGACTGGGAGGCGGGGCCTGAGGCCTGATGCAGCCCCTCTCCTCCCCGGCCGCTGACCAGGCCTGGGGATCTGTCCCCTTGAATCCAGGACCCCAGGGGAGAGGTCGCCAGCTCTTCCCCCAGCACGCTGACACCTGTGACGCTGTACGGGGGCTGGCCCCACCTGTCCTAACCCTACACTGGGAAAGACGATTTTCCTCGCGCCACCCCTGCCGCGGCACTCAACACCTCAGCCCCCGGCGCCCGAGACCCCACATTCCACCCCGGACCCCAGGGACGTCCCGGCCCTGGCACACTCCTCCCTTTCATCCCGAACCCTCGCTCGCACCTGGCAGGGCACTGAGCAACCCCGCAAAGGTCCTCAGGCACCCCTGGGGCAGGCTCCGACTGTGACCCCCGCAAAACCCCCAGGTGCACAGGCCCGCACCCCTGCGCCCTTCTCTCCCCCAGCCCCAGGGCTCGGTGCCTGCGCTCCCGCGGTGACCTCCTCGAACGTTCCAGGCCCGGGTATCTCTTCCCTGATCCGAGCCCCTTCTCGGCTCCTTCCGACGGCGACAGCGGCCCGGACAGCTCCGGCCGCTCTTCCAGCCCCGCTCCCTGCCGCCTTGCCCCGCTGCCCGCCCGGCCGCCCGCCGCGGCTCACCCGGGATCCCATCGCCGCGGAAGGGCAGCGTCTCCTTCCCCGGCCTCCGCGCAGCCAACCGCGCAGCCGCCGGGAGGCGTGGCCTCTAGGCGGTAGGGCGTGGCCTCGCGCCCGGTCTGCCCCCTCCTCGGCCAATGAGCATCGTTGAAGCTCCGCGCGCAGCCGCTGGGGCGTGGCCTCGAGCCCTACCTGCCTCACCTCGGCCAATGAGCATAGCCGGAGCTGCCCGCGCTGCCGCCGTGGCCTCAGACCCAGGAGGAGGATCACGTGGCCGGACCCGTCCCTCCTACTTTCTGCCCCGCCCCGTAAGTGCGGTTGAGACGCGGGGTCTCTTCTCTCTTATGATTGGCCACCGGGATTAAATTGACAGGCGCGGCTCACGAGAGGGGGCGGAGCCACCCTGAAAAAGCCCTCCATGGGGGCGCTGTAGAAGGACGCCCTTAGGGGCCAGCTCAATAGGCTGATCCTGCACTTTCAAGCGCCAGCATATGTACGCTGGTTTGAGTCCTGGCTGCTCCACTTCTAATTCAGCTTGCTGGTTATGGACTAAGAAAGCAGCAGAGAAGGGCTGGAGTCCTTGGGACCCTGCACGTGCGTGGGAGCACAGGGGTGGCAGGAGACCCGCTGACTGGGGGTGGGGAAAAAGAGAGCAGGGCACCCAGCATTCCGGGACATGGGAAGCAGAGTCAAAGTCACAGAGAAGGAAGCTGGAAGGAGAGGCAGCAGAGCCAGGTAGACAGAGCATGCTTGTCACAGCTGGGCTGCCTGGGTCCACCCACATCTCCCCATGTGACCTTGAGTGCTGTCACAGCGTCACCCTGACCACCACCACAAACACCACCCCCAAAAATACCAGACACAGTGCTGGGACCGAAGCCAGAAGGATGATAACACGCCCACTGCCCACGAGTGCTCCCTTGCTGTGTTCTGATGTGTCCGGAAAGGGAGAGAGAGGGGCGCCCCAGCACCTAGGACAGCCCCCACAAACAAGTGCCCAGTAAGAGTGAGTGGCCAAGGGCTGCGCAGACGTGGCAGGACAAACAACTGGTGAGGCAGCCAGTGACACGTGTCAACCACCAGCGACACACCATCACCAGGGGTTACCGTGGGGCCTGGCACACTGGGTCAGCATACCTTGCATCTGCCTGGATCCCATATGGACACCGGTTCATGTCCCAGCTGCTCCACTTCCCATCCACTCCTTGCTTGTGGCCTGGGAAAGCAGGCCCCAACCAGCACCCGTGTGGGAGACCTGGAAGAAGCTCCTGGCTCCTGATCAGCTCAGCTCCAGCCATTGCAGACACATGGGGAGTGAACCAGAGGATGGAAGATCTTTCTGTCTTCTCGCTGTAGATCTGTGTTTCCAATAAAAATAAATAAATCAGGCCCGGCATGATAGCGTAGCGTTTGAAGTCCTTGAACGTATTGGAATCCCATATGGCTGCAGGTTCACATCCCAGCAGCCCTGCTTCCCATCCAGCTCCCTGCTTGTGGCCTAGGAAAGCAATCAAGGACCCCTGCACCCATGTGGGAGACCTGGAGGAAGTTCCAGGTTCCTGGCTTCGGATCAACGCAGCTCAGGCCGTTGTGGCTGCTTGGGGAATGAACCATCGGATGGAAGATCTTCCTATCTCTCCTCCTCTCTGTGTATCTGACTTTACAATAAAAATAAATAAGCATTTCATAAATCAATAAGTAAATATATATATGTATGTATATAACTGCAATGCCATGAATGATCATTAACCTTTTGACCTGGGAGCAGCTGGCTGCAAGGTGGGCCCATTCACTGCAGCCTGGCAGAGCACCTCCTCTCCCCTTATGATGACAACCACTGCTCTCCCCAACTCGCTTTTGGGACTGTGATTTAGTGGGGGCCACCCACACTTCCTTGTCTCACTTCCTTCCCCTCAGCCCCACCCAAACCCTGCCTCCTCTGGGTGAAGCCCTGACCTGAGCAATGCAGAGGTGACCCCAGCCTGTGGGGGTGACTCATTATCTGGCCTGTGGTAACCTCACTGCACTTCCTCTGTTCTCCAAACTCCCAGCCCTCTGACCCCACCCCCCAAAACCAGCGTCTCCTCCTCCTTTTCACCCCACCCTTCTGGGCTTCAGCCCCAGGAACCTCCCCCCTCCCTTTTTAAGATTTATTTATTGTTATTACAAAGGCAGATATACAGAGAGGAGGAGAGACAGAGAGGAAGATCTTCCATCCAATGGTTCACTCCCCAAGCGAGCGCAACGAACGGTTCTGTGCCGATCTGGAGCTAGGAGCCAGGAGCTTCCTCCAGGTCTCCCACACGGCTGCAGGTCCCAAGGCCTTGGGCCGTCCTCGACTGCTTTCCCAGGCCACAAGCAGGGAGCTGGATGGGAACCGGGCCCGCTGGGCCTGAATGTGCCCCCGGCCATGACATTTCTGCAGTCCTCCCGACAGCCCCCACCAGCCTGATTTCAGCTTCCCAGAATGCCCAGTGGGAGTTCTAGAGGCAGAGGGCAAGTCCCCAGCTGGCGGGTCCCTGGCTCAGTGGCCCCCAGGCTAGAATCTGGAGAGAAGTGAAAGAAAAGAAGTCCCGTGGGAAGCGTGTGGAGGAAATGGGGAGACAGAAGCAGAAGCGTGCTGCAGGGCCAGGGTGCAGAAGGCCATGGGGACGGGCCCTCCAGGACTGCAAGAACCGCACCAAAGACGACGTAGACGTGCAAACTGCCAAAAGCTACGTGTGTTCTGTAGAATGTCTCTTCATCTTCATTTGAAAGGCACAGTGACCAAAACAGAGATCGTGTGTCCATTGGTTCACTGCCCAAATGCCTGTGATGGCCAGTGTTGGTCCAGGCCCTGTCCAGGCCTTTGCAGGCCCTCACCTGTCCAAGTCGGCAGTCCTGGACTGCGTGCAGGATACCCAACTCCTGAGCTATCAGATGCGTTGGAAATGGGGGTGCTGTGGCGTAGCAAGTAAGGCAGCTACCTGTAGTGCTGGCATCCCATGTGGGCAGCTGATTTCTGTCCTGGCTGCTTCATTTCCCATCCAGCTCCTTCATAAGGTGTCCAGCAAAGCAGTAGAAGTTGGCCCAAGTGCTTGGGCACCTGCACCCACGTGGGAGAAGAGGATGAAGTTGCTGGTTTTCGCCCAGTCCCGCTCCAACTATTGTGCCCATTCAATGTGTGTGTCTCAGTCTCCGAAATTCTTTCACATAAAATCTTTCAAAAAAAAAATATAGGGATGTAAAGAGAGAGAGAGATGTCTACTGTAGTACAAATAGATTTTGAAATCCTTGCACACAAAATCAAAACATCACCGTGGGCCCCATTAAAACATTGAATTATTGCCCACAAGAAATAGAACTCAAGACACCTTAGCAAAATGGCAAACAGCTTCAGCTCGGTGTGCACCTGTAGTGAGGTGTCAGGTGCACCTGTGGTCTGGGGTTTAGTCCCGATGGGAACCAGGCAGAGGCCGGCTCAGGGGCCGGCTCAGGAGGCGGTGGCCAGCGGCAGTGGGCGGCAGTGGGCGGCAGTGGGCGGCAGTGGGCGGCAGTGGGCGGCAGTGGGCGGCAGTGGGCGGCAGTGGGCGGCAGTGAGCTCCTGCGGCTTTGCCAGGCTCAGCCCGGTTCAGCCCGGCTCGGCTCTGTTCGGCTCGCTTCGGCCCGACTCGGCTCGACTGGGCTCTGCCCGGCTCGCTTCGACTCGGCTCGGCCCTGTTTTGCTTGCTTCGGCTCGACTCTGCCCAGCTCTGTCGGACTCGGCTCGGCTTGGCTCGGCTTGCCTCGGCTCGGTTCGGCCCTGCTCGGCTTGCCTCGTCTCGGCTCGGCACGGCTTGGCTCGTCTCGGCTCTGCCCGGTTCGGCTCGACTTGACTCGTCTCGGCTCGGCACGGCTCGGCTGGACTCGGCTCTGCCCAGCTCTGTCCGACTCGGCTCGGCTCGGTTCGGTCCTACTCGGCTTTCCTCGGCTCCGCTCGGCCCAGCTCGGCTCGACTCGGCTCGGCTCGGCCCGGCTCTGCTTAGCTCTGCCCGGCTCTGCTCAGGCCGTCCCTGCAGGCTCCGCCCCAGGCCGCCGCGGCCCGCCCCGCGTCGGCTCCCGCTGGGCGGCTGGGGCGGCGGGCCAGCGCCAGGGACGGCGCGGGCAGCAGGTGGGCGGGGTGCGGGCGGGGTGCGGGCGGCGGCGGGGCCCGGGGCTGCCGGCTGCGCTCGGGCCGCGCCATGGACTTCAACATGAAGAAGCTGGCTTCGGACGCCGGCATCTTCTTCACGCGGGCCGTGCAGGTGAGGCGTGGAGCCGGCGAAGTGCGCCCGGGGCCCGGATGTGCGGCGGCGGGGAGCGCCCTGCGGCGCGGGGCTGGGGATCTAGCCTCCCCAGGGAGCGACCCCCGGGGTCCCCCACCAGGCCTTGTGTGTGTTGTGGGGGGTCGCAGGGGCCCCCATGGGGCCGCCCTGCAGAATGTCCTCCATGGCTGCCCTAGCCCCCAGTGCTGTTCCCGCGGTGGCCCTGACTGGGTCCCGGGACTGAAGCCCCCGCACAGCCTGAAGTGTCAGCTGCTGCCCTGTGCCAGGGGTGGCGTGTGGCAGCGACTCCCCTGAGGACCCGCTGACCCGCTGGGCTGGTCAGGAGTCCCTTCCTAGCGGCTGCAGGATCCGGCCTGCCTCCTCTCCTTTCGCTCCTGGGGCTAAGGGACAGCGTGGGGTCAAGGGGGATGGCGTGCCTTGTGAGGTCCCCTGGCCTCTGATGATAAGGACATTGCTCTATGCCTGTGAAGGCAAAAGAGGGGCTGGAGAGACTGAGGCATCCTCCTGTGACCTTGGGAGAAAGGGGCTTGGGTTTGTGGCACCTCGGTGTCCCAGTCTGTAAAATGGGAGGGGCCGTCTTCCAGGCCGGGTGGGCTGAGCCTGGGACACTGTCCATAGGGAGAAGCAGGTGGTGGCAGCTAATAGGGTTACCTGGGCTGCACGTGACCTTGGGCCAGCCTCCGCCTGCCCCCCAGGGCTGGGCGTGGGCCTCTGTAGGATTTGCAGGCCTGCGGCTGGCCCCTGTCCCTGCTCTGGTCATTGGCTCTGTCCCCAGTGGGCCTCCCTCCCCGGACACCAGCCAGTCCCTCAGAAGCCCATGCATGTGGCCCTGTTTACTAGCAAGCACCCTGGACCTGGTGTCCCAAGCCTTGTAGGCCACCCTTTCCCCTCTCCCCCCACCCAGTCCCTTCCCCCTGGGGAGTGTTGCTATGGCAACCGCACTGTTGGCCTCTGGAGAGAACCTGATCCACCAGTTTGCTGTGGGTGCCCGCAATGGAGCCTGGCTCCGCCCAGCACAGACAGACCCACAGGGTCACTACACACGGGTGGCATGGCTGCCCCGGCCCTGGCTGCAGGGTGGAGGAGGGAGCCACAAGCTTTATAAATAGAGGCTTTCTCCTCTGCACGCCCACCCCCTGCTGTTGCCATCCTGCAGGGAGCAGGCTTGGACCCTTTTCTGCCTGCCAGGAACAGGGAGGCAGGGGCCCTGGAGGGCACCTGCTGAGGGGGCAGCCCCTGGTGGGAGTGCCCGTTGATTCTGGGGTGTCTTTCTGGCCTGGGGGTTCAGGTACTGAACAGAGCCTGGAAAGCCAGAGCGTCGTGGTAAGTTGTGGCACTGGTGCAGGTGGCAGCAGCAGCAGGCCACAGAGGGCTGCAAGCCTCAGGGCGGGGTGCGGATACCGCTAGTAGCAATGGCGGTAATAGTAGGGTGGGGAGGCAGGGTCAGGAACCGAGGGGCTGGAAGGGGCTGGGAGGGGCTGGGAGAGCCTGGATTTCCCAGTGTTTGGGCAATGCTGAGGGGGCAGCAGCCTCCTGAGTGCCCAGGGAAGGGCTTTAGAGGCTGGGGGTGGGGATGTCCCCACACTGACAGTATTCTCTTGGGTGAAACTGAGGCATAGGAACGCGGGTACCACTGGAAAGCCTGAGGTTGAGATGAGTCTGGCTTGGGGGCGATGAGGTGCCATGGAGTCCATTGGGGGCCAGGCAGGCCTGGCCTGAACGGAGCCTGCAGCCTGGGCCAGCTGGCCCCAGAGGGGGGGGAAGTGTGGGAGGCAGGACCCTGTTTGCCCCTGTGCCCAGCCCTGCAGCGAGAAACCCAAGCCCTCTCTGCTCCATAATTGATGGTGCTGAGCGGCCTGGCTCTGCTGGCTGCCGTCTGGACTCCCTGCGGCCTTGGGCTGATTCATGCTGTGAGGCCAAGTACTGTGTCCTTCAGGGAAGGGTCCTCAGACCACACCAAGCCCACCACCATCGGGCCTGGGGTGGGCGGGGGAATCTTTATCTGGCTCCTGCAAGTCTTCACCCTTGTGGCCATGTATGGGTGCTGCTGCCCTTGGTGGTACCCTGTGACCTCCTGGGTCCTGGGTGTGCCCTGATAGGCTGGTGGCAAGCCCAGACCACCCACCCTCTTTCCCTCCCCAGGTGTTCCTGCCCACTAGCTGTATGTGCGTTGGTGGTGCAGGAGCCCAAGGACTTGAGCCAACCTCCACTGCTTTCCCAGTCCGTAAGCAGGAGCTGGGCTGAAAGTAGAGCCACTGGGACTAGAACCAGTATCCAGGGGATGCTGGCACTGCAAGACATTAAATGACCTTGTTGAGCCAGCATGCCGGGCCCTGGGGTGCTAGGTGCGCCCTGAGCCTGTGGCCCAGGTGCTCTTGCTAGCCCCAGCTCTCAGCTCAGCAGAGGAGCCCCACCCCCATCCAAGGTCCCAGAAATAACTCCAGAATCCCACCCCTCCTGCTAAGGGAGCCCCGGGCCTCCCTCATATCCCTGTGTCTCCCAGAGGTCCATTTCCCCTACAGGTGGTACCAGATTGTGGGGCCAGCTGCATGCTCAGGGGGGAGTCAGGGAAAGGGGTCATGATCCCAGGCCCAGGTTCAGCCACGGAGGGCTCCCCAAGGAGCACCCCAAGGCCTGCAGCAGGCCTGCCAGCCTTGGGCGTGCCCTGGGAATCATGTGCAGGCCAAGATCCTTGACTGTCACCTGCCTTCCAGTAGGAAGCAGGGTGCGGGGGACAGAGGAAGCATCCCCTTTTCCCTCCTCCTGAGCCCCTTCCACCCCGCGCCCCAACAGTTCACAGAGGAGAAGTTCGGCCAGGCAGAGAAGACGGAGCTGGACGCCCACTTTGAGAACCTGCTGGCCCGGGCAGACAGCACCAAGGGCTGGACTGAGAAGATCCTGCGGCAGACGGAAGTGCTGCTCCAGCCCAACCCCAGTGAGTGTGCGCCAGCCGGGGCTGGGCTGGGGAGACTCAGGGCTGGGCTCCCGGGGGCTCAGACCGTGGTCTCCCCACAGGTGCACGCGTGGAGGAGTTCCTGTATGAGAAGCTGGACAGGAAGGTCCCCTCGCGGGTCACCAACGGGGAGCTGCTGGCTCAGTACATGGCGGAGGCGGCTGGCGAGCTGGGGCCCACCACCCCCTATGGTGAGCAGGCCTTCCCAGGGGACCAGCACCGTCCCCTGCCAGCTGTTCCCACCACCTGCTGCTGCACCTCCAGGCTGAAGCTGGCGGCTGCCTCCCCTGAGCTCATTCTGAATGTGTGAGGGGATGAGTGAGATGTAGCTTTTCCCGATTCCTTGGAGAGCAGCAACCCAGGCGCTCCAGGGATCTTGTTTGAATTTTTTGGGCATGTAGGTCGTGTACTGTGTAATACACCTGCTTTGGGGGTAACAGTATTTGAGCTTTTCTTTTTTTAAGATTTTTATTGGAAGGGTAGTTACAGAGAAAAAGATAGACAAAGAGGGAAAAATCTCCCGTCTGCTGGTCCACTCCGCAAATAGCTGCAATGGCTGGAGCTGAGCCTTGGGCCGTCCTCCACTGCCTTCCCAGGCCACAAGCAGGGAGCTGGATGGGAAGTGGAGCAGATGGACACGAACTGGTGCCTATAGGGGATCCCAGCGCATGCAAGGATTTAGCTACTAGGCTACTGTATTGCCCCTCCCCCAAAATCTTTTTAAAATAATCCTGTTCCTTTTATTCTGAACCTTAGCTTCCCAGGGCCCATCCTGGCATCAGCATGAGCCCCTGCATGGTCAGAGAGGACTGAGACTCCCGCAGCCACTGGGGCTTGGCCAGGAAGTATGGGAACGGGACCCACAGCTGGAGTTGAGGGGATTGGTGCGTCCGCCCAGCTGTCACTCCAAGGGTGTGCAGGGCGCTGCCCGGCTGAGGGTGGGCACATAGCTCGGACTGCCTCGCTCCTAAGTGTGCTCTGGCCAGGCCCCCCCCCGGTGGCTGTCCCCCCACCCCCGACCTGCCTGCACGGCCACTCTGGCTCAGCCATGTGGGTTCTGTGAGTTCTCTGCAGGGCAGGAGGGCCCGTGCGGAGCCGCAGCCGCCCTGGAGCCCCGCAGGCGCATCCTGCACCCGCAGCCGCCATTTTCTGGAGTAGATGCTTCTCCCTTTGCTTTTGGCCTTTGATCCACTCAAAGTTCAGAAATGGCATTTTTGGCAATCGTTACCCCCCCCCCCATCTTTTTTTTTTTTAAGATTTATTTATTTTGGGCCCGGCGGCGTGGCCTAGCGTCTAAAGTCCTCGCCTTGAAAGCCCCGGGATCCCATATGGGCGCCGGTTCTAATCCCGACAGCTCCACTTCCCATCCAGCTCCCTGCTTGTGGCCTGGGAAAGCAGTCCAAAGCTTTGGGACCCTGCACCCGTGTGGGAGACCCGGAAAGAAGTTCCTGGCTCCTGGCTTCAGATTGGCACAGCACCGGCCGTTGTGGCCACTTTGGGGAGTGAATCATCGGATGGAAGATCTTCCTCTCGGTCTTTCTTCCTCTCTGTACATCTGCCTTTCCAATAAAAATAAATAAATCTTTTTTTTTAAAGATTTATTATTATTGGAAAGCCGGATATACACAGAAGAGGAGAGACAGAGAGGAAGATCTTCTGTTCGATGTTTCACTCCCCAAGTGAGCCGCAACGGGCTGGTGTGCGCCGATCCGATGCCGGGAACCAGGAACCTCTTCTGGGTCTCCCACGCGGGTGCAGGGTCCTTGATTGCTTTTGGGCCTTTTTTAAGTTTACTTATTTATTTTTTATTTGTGAGATAGAGAGGTGTTTCTTTTTCTTTAAAAAATTTTTTTAAATTATAAAGTCAGATATACAGAGAGAAGAGACACAGAGGAAAATCATCTGTCTGATGATTCACTCCCCAAGTGGCCGCAATGGCCCGAGCTGTGCTGATTCAAGGCCAGGAGCCAGGAACTTCTTTCTGGGTTTCCCACATGGGTGCAGAGTCCCAAGGCTTTGGGCAGTCCTGGACTGCTTTCCCAGGTCACAAGCAGGGAGCTGGATGGGAAGTGGGGCTGCCAGGATCAGAACCTGCGGTCATATGGGATCCCAGCTCATGCAAGGCAAGGACTTCAAGCGCTAGGCTACCACGCCAGGCCCAGAGGTGTTTCTTATATCCACTGGTTCTTTCCCATCCAGTATTACAACAACTGGGTGGGGCCAGAAACTCCAAGTCTTGCCCACAGGTGGCAGGGACTCATCGTCCCCAGCTGCCTGCCTGGGTGCTGGCGAGTAGGAAGCGGGGTCAGAAGGTGTCAGCTTGGGTCCCAGGCACTGTGCTGTGTGGACAGGGTCCCTGTCTGCCCCCTGCAGCTCAGGGCAGCTTCCGCATTGGTGTTTGGTGAGCTGCTTTGTGGGACCCAGTCCCCACTGGACACCCTGCTGCTCAGCAGCCCACC
The DNA here is from genome assembly GCF_030435755.1 of Ochotona princeps. NCBI lineage: Eukaryota > Metazoa > Chordata > Mammalia > Lagomorpha > Ochotonidae > Ochotona > Ochotona princeps. The sequence continues at coordinate 4,173,308 of NC_080845.1, forward strand.
CCCTGCTCAGCCGCGCCCATTCCCCAGGAAAGACGCTGCTCAAGGTGTCCGAGGCCGAGAAGCGCCTGGGAGCGGCTGAGAGGGACTTCATCCACACAGCCTCGCTCAGCTTCCTCACGCCGCTTCGCAACTTCCTGGAGGGGGACTGGAGGGCCATCTCGGTGAGCGACCCGGGCCACCTCCTACCTGGCACCCTCAGCTGCCCAGGCTCTGCGCCATGGTGTCTTACCATTCCCACTCCTCCTCCCCGCCCCCAGAAGGAGAGGCGGCTTCTACAGAACCGGCGTCTGGACCTGGATGCCTGCAAGGCCCGGCTGAAGAAGGCCAAGGCTGCCGAAGCCAAAGCCACGGTGTGTGTCCCCGTCCCTTCCTGGAGCTGGGGTATGTGGGGGGGCCCAGTGTGGCATGCCTCTCGCCCTGCCCTTTCTGAGGGGGCTGGACTAGGCTAGCCATTCAGGTGTTCCCTCTTGGTACCTACCCCGAGAGAACTTTGGTGGCCCCTGAACTCAGGGTTGGGGGTTCCCCGCAGGGCCCAGCTAGGTGCAGGCTTCCTCTCTCCCCCAGCAGTAGCTGGGATTCTCGCATGCCATCCAGTTCCCTGGATGCTCCCCACCTCAGCCCGAGCATGGCTGCTGCTCACTAACTCCGCCACCTACTGCTTCACTGCTGGGCCCCCACCTCCCCGCGCTCAGTCCTCCTCCCTCTGCTGGCCCACGGAGACCTGTTCAGCCTGACCAGGTCTAGGGACATGGCCTGAGAGAACGGACCAGGAGGGGAGCGCAGCTCCGAGGCCAGGCTGCAGATGCTGCAGGCTACGTGCTCATTCCCCAAGGAGGAAGGCCCCAGTCTTTGTCCTCCCAACCTGTGAAAAGCTGTGGAGCCCTAGGTTGCCCAAGGGTCTGCAGAGCCCCTAGCAAGAGTGGTCGGTGCTCAGGTCTGACAGCTGTGTGGAAGCCAGACGAGGGCAGCATGGCCAGGGTGACCCCACGCCAGCAGCCGCTCCTCCACCAGCCAGGCCTGCATTGGCACCGCCTCGCCCCTGCCTTCTGTTAGGCCAGGCTGTCCACTCTAGTTAACCTGTGGGCAGCCCCCAGTGTTTTGCAGCCACGTGTACGTGCCGGGGCCTTTCACGCGGGCTGGAGGGCACTGTGTGCCCTTCGTCCACCCGTGTTCCCACTCTTCCTGCCGGCCGGGACTCCTCTCCTGCCTGCGCTGTGGACTAACTCTTTGTTTTGTTTCTTTCGATCTGCTTTGGGTAACATGGCTCAGTGTGAGGGAGATGTGAGTATATGTGTCCCACGTGCTGTGCCGCTTCTGGTCTCCCAGGGACACCTGCCACAGTCCAGGCCTGGAGGCCTTTTGCAAGCAGCTGGTCTCCCCGTAGAGCCCCCGCTGTGGGGAGTCTGGTTTGGGGGTGCAGGCCTTGGAGCCTGGGAGGCAGCTTTTTGCAAATGTTGACAGCCTGTCTGTCCATCCATGCATTTGTCCCCTCTCATTGTGTGAGCAAGGGCCTGGGGCGGGCGGCTGTGGGCGGGAGCCTGTGGGTCTAACTGGGGATGGGGCACAAGGGGCCAGTGCCATGTGCTCCCTGGCACGCCCACCTGCTGGGGCCTTGCTTGGCCATTCTGAACCATTACATGTGCCTCATCTGCAGGTAGCCAGCCTGGGCACGGGGGTCCGCACGGTGTTGGTCCCACTCCCCCATGTCCTGGGGCTGGGCCTCTGCAAGCTGCCCAGGGAGACCCCGGGGCGGCCTCCTGGCCTTGACCCCCAGCCCCGGCCCCAGGTGACCCCCTCCCCTTCCGCTGAACTCTTCCCTGCCAGACGGTGCCCGACTTTCAGGAGACTAGACCTCGTAATTACATTCTCTCGGCCAGCGCCTCCGCGGTAAGCGCCCCGCCCCGCCCCGCAGGAACCTGGCACCGCCCACAGGCTTGGGAAGCAGCCCCTGCCTGTGTGCCCCAGCGCCTCAGCATGCTGAAGATGGCACCTTGGGCAACTGCACACGACAACCCTCTCGCCTCCCTGGGACGCCCGAGTGTCTGCCTAGCACTCCCCCCTCCATACCCCCATCTCCGAATGCCTTCTCTACCTTGTAGCCTCCTAGGCAGGCGATAGGAAACAGGTAGCCAGCTGCTCTGCAGCACTCCAAGGGTGTCAGGGGAGGTCTGTGCAGGCATGGGTGCCTGGGTGGGGCCGGCACACTGTGAGGGCCTGGCCCCAGACACGTGCTAAGTGGTAGGGGCAGCAGTGGGCAGGCCTGGCTTGGGGAGGTGTCAGCCTGGTCGGGGTCCATGTTTAGCTCTCCCTCTGCCTGTTCCACTACACTGCCCCTCCCGAGTGTGCCTGGAGTCCCTTGTGCAGCCACTCTGTGCTGCTAGGCAAGGAGCCGTGTGTGCAGGCTGCTCCCCTAGGGGGCTTAGACGGTTGGGTCTGCCGTCTCCTGAGTTGTGGCTGGGGAGGGGGGTCTTTCTCCTGTAGGACACTGCCCACCCCCCTCCCCGGGCCGAGCGGAAGGAGCAGCAGCCTGGAGGGTGGCGGCCGCCCTGTGGCTTGCTTTGGCCACTGGTCCCCAGTGTGACCCAGGCCCGAGGCTGCCTTTCCCTGCCGGAGGACAGACAGGTTCACACACATCCCGCCAGGATTCTCAGAGGCCCCGCCCAGACGAGCGGGCTGATGCTGAGCAGCAGGACTCCTCCAGCTGTCTCCTCCCTGCATGCGGCATGCCAGCCCCCGCTGCCATGCCCGGCCTCGTGCCAACCCCAGCTCCTGGGCAGGGCAGGGTGGGGTCCCTGGGCCCCAGCTGCCTCCCTGCTGACTGTGCTGTGTGGTCTCTGCAGCTCTGGAATGATGAGGTAGACAAGGTGAGTGGGGCCTGGGCTGCTGGGAGTGAGGGGTGGGGGCCCAGGCATGCCTGCCTGCTGCCAGGCTGGGTGCCAGCCTGGGTTGGCTTTGCATGCGCCAGGAGCTACTGCTGTCCCTCTCTGCCCGAGCCCCCTCTGCGGGGAGTCACCCCACAGCACAGTCAGCCCTTGGGGCATAGCTGGGCATGGGAGAGGGAAGGTCGGCTGCCATGGCTGCCCGTGGGAATCCTCGTAGGACACCGATGTTCTGCAGGGCTCAGGGTTTGCGGGGCACAGGGTCCGCTCGAGCCCTGGGTGGGAAGCCGGTGTCCCACGGCACTCATCTCGCGCTGCCCACCCACCCAGGCTGAGCAGGAGCTCCGAGTGGCCCAGACCGAGTTTGACCGGCAGGCAGAAGTGACCCGTCTGCTGCTGGAGGGAATCAGCAGCACCCACGTGAGTCTACCCTCCACCCCTGACCCGCTCCCGAGTGGGCCTGCCACCCAACACTGGGACGTTGGGCGTTCTCGACCCCTTGGGGGCCCCCCTCCCCACAGGCAAACCACCTCCGCTGCCTGCACGAGTTTGTCAAGTCGCAGACAACCTACTACGCACAGTGCTACCGCCACATGCTGGACCTACAGAAGCAGCTGGGCAGGTGCAGACAGGACCCGGGTCCCCAGGGTGCATCGGGTCAGGGTGGCTGGCTTTGTGGGGGAGCACAGGGACGGGGCAGGACCATCTCACCTCTGCCCACTCTGCTTCTCCCTCCTGCTGCCAGTTCCCAGGGTGCCATGTAAGTACCTGGGGAGATGCTGGGCGTGTGGGACACCCAGGGATCTGGCTCCTGAGACGCCCACCCCACCCCCACAGATTTCCAGGCACTTTTGTGGGCACCACAGAGCCAGCATCCCCACCCTTGAGCAGCACCTCGCCCACCACTGCTGCAGCCACCATGCCCGTGGTGCCTTCAGTGGCCGGCCTGGCCCCTCTGGGGGAGGCCGCACTCTGCCTGGAGGAGGTGGCTCCTCCGGCCAGCGGAACCCGCAAGGCCCGAGTACTCTACGACTACGAGGCAGCTGACAGCAGTGAGCTGGCCCTCCTGGCTGATGAGGTGGGCCTGGGGCAGTGGGGCAGAGGGCTTGCTTAGCATGACCACTAGGTGTCGCTGACCCAGGTGCTGGGGAAGAGCCCAAAGGGCGGGCCAGGTTTGAGGCTGAGGAGTGACAGCCCAGGCGTGCACACACACACCCCAGGAGGACTTGCCCGGCTGTGATTGAGCTGTGGCCAGGGCCTGAGCTGGCCTCTCCGCCCTCCACAGCTCATCACGGTCTACAGTCTGCCTGGCATGGACCCTGATTGGCTCGTCGGTGAAAGAGGCAACAAGAAGGGCAAGGTCCCTGTCACCTACTTGGAACTGCTCAGCTAAGCATTCCCTCCCGGCCTGGGCAGGAGAGCACACGGAACAGCCCAGCCACCCAGGCCCCTGGTCATCTTGCACAGAGGGAACCAGAGGCCCTTCTGCCAGTCCCGCTTCTGACCTGTGGTTCTGGAGCTCGGACCCTGCCTGTACCCCAACACCCCAACCCCCCCAGCTCCTGCTACGGAGGGAGGGGCCCTGGCACTCAATGGAGCAGCTGTCAAGCACCTAGGAAGTTGGGGGATGGAGGGGCGAGGGCATTCTTGTTTGCCAAATGCTGAGAAGGAAAGCGGCAAGGCTGCCAGTGCTCCCCAGGAAGGGACAGCCCCCGGGAGGGGACAGCCTGGCAGGAGACAGGCTGGGTTGGGCCGGAGCCGGCCCCTCCCCCACCTCACAGCGCACGCCAAGCTGGCAGCTGCAGCCTTGGCCTCTTCACTTTTTACCGGATGTTTTTACTTCTGCCTGTCTGCTTGCTCTCAGCTGATGGCAAATAATAAACCATCCTCCGTGTGCAAGTGGCCTGGGCTCCTGTTGGGGACGAGGGTGTACACGAGCAGGGAGCCAGGGCCTCACCCAGGACCTGTTCCTTCTGGCTGATGGTGACACTCAGACTCTGTCGGCTCCCAGAAGCACGGGCCAAGGCCGGGGCTGTGTTCAGGGCTCTGGGATGCTTTCCTGTTCGCCCTTACCAGGCGTGCCTGGGCCTCTGCCCATGGCCTTGCCCAGCACACACAAGAGGCGTGGTCTCCTTAAGGCAGCAAACCAGCTGAGGGCCTAGTAGGCACTCTAGCCCAGGCAGCCTTGTCTGAGATGCCTGCCCCTGGAGAGCCAGGTCCCCAAGCTATTAATAGAGATACCACATCTAGTGACAGGCACAGCCAGCTGAGGCAGGACCTGGGCAGGCCAAGGAAGGGAACATCCCAGGCTGGGGAGCCTACCAGCAGGGCTCCAAGGCACCATCACACAGCTGTGTATGAACAGCATTTATTATCTGTATAAATAGACCACAGTGTTACCAAAAAACCGCAACAACAGATCCTGGAAAATGTCTTTCTACTGAGGCCCCAGCTCGGCTCTGGACGGCTGGGACTGGGGCTGGCTGCCCTGGCTGGCAGCTTGAGGAATGTTCCACGGAAAGGACCGCCCCTCCGTGGTACCCGAGAAGGCCGAGCGAGCACAGTGGACACGTGGCTCCCATCCTGCTGCTGACCTCTTTATGCATTACAAAAATAACTTCAGCAGGCGGGTGGCAGAGTCCTGGCGACTGTGGGGAGGGAGGTGGTGGGCAGGGGCTGCCACCCTATCTCTGCACGTGCCGGACAAAGGCCTGCACCAGCTGGATGAGCGGCTCCTGGCTCTCAGGGCTGCCCTTAGAGGCAGAGGTGGACTTGCCTTGTGGCGAGGGCAGGACGCCAGCAGCAGGAGAGCTGGGAGCTCCACGGCGGAAATAGCGCGAGAGGCTGGAGAGCAGTGTGCTCTGCAAGAAAAGGCCACCTGCTGAGGCCCAGCCCCCCCCCCCACCCCGCCTGGCCCCCTGGGGCTCCTCCCGTCTGCCCAGACCTACCAACTCAGAGCTGAGCTCCTGCTTCATGCGCTGTTTGTCACGAGGGTGCACAGCCGGGTCCCGGAGGTAGCGCATGGCCTGGGAGATGAGCAGGTAGAAGCAGTTCTCCATGGTGAACATCAGGAGGGACCTGGGAGCAGAGCGCTGTCAGGGAGGCCCGGCTGGCACAGCCCCTTAGTCAGCCCAGAGGGAGGCCTTGCTCACTTTAATGTCCTCGTGCCTTCTGCCTGTGTGCCGAGCCCCACAGCCTGGGGCAGGGGCTCCTTCTTCTTGTCCAGCTGGAGGAAGAGAAGCAAGCTGAGAATCCCAGCTCAGTCATGGCCTGCTGACAGCGTGCCCGACTTGGCAGGGCCTGTGCTAAACAGCTTCCCTGTGACCTCATTTCCTCCTCACAGTGACTGTTACAGGAAGGTTGTCAAGTTCATCTTAGGTAGAGCAGCAGGAAGGCTGGATAAAGTGCGCAAGGTCCCTGGGAAGGGGGAGCCTGGCAGGCAAGGCCAGGTGGGGGCCTGCATGCGGCAGCCTCGGCTTACCTCCCCGAGCATGTTGAGGGTCACGTTCACTGTGGCCAGGAGCGTTCCAAAGGAGGGGGCCACTTCCGAGTCAAAGGTGGGAGTAGTGAAACTCAGGGCAAAAAGGAAGTTGTATTCAGCAAGATCCAGCGACTGCAAGGTGAGGAAGCAAGCTGCACAGCCTGGCCGAGCACCTGGGCAGGCTGCGCGGCACAGGGGCTGTGGCATGGCGGGTACCTGATCCAGCAGGATCTGGCAGACATCGGGTGTGAAGTGGCGCAGGGCTGCCAGGGTCCTGCTGAGGATCTTGAGCAGGCCGTACTGGACTGCATGCAAGGCGTGCTGCTCCGAGGCTTCAGGGTCGGCGGCAGGCTGCTTGGAGGAGGGGCAGGAAGGGGCGGCAGTGGAGGCAGTGGGGGGCCGCTGAACTCGAGGTGCAACTGCTGAGGGAAGGCCATCCCCATTTTTGTTCTGGGGAGAAGGAAATGATGAGGTGAAGGCCAGGGAGCTGGCGCGAGCGGCCTGGGCGGCCCCGGGGTGAGGGGTGAGGGGCTACTACCTGCAGGTAGTGCTGCAGCATCTTGCGGCTATGCAGCAGGGAGGTGCAGGCCTGACACAGGTAGCCAAGGTTGACCTGGGACAGTGGGGAGAGAGCGCTCTAATGGCTACAGCCCCAGGCAAGCCAGGAGACCAACGGAACACATCCCTCCACCCGCCCTGGCTCCCGGGTGCTCCTCCACTGCCTCTTCCCCTCCAAGCACTCCAGCCTGCTGGCGCTGGGCAAACCCCGGATCCCCAGGGCTCCAGCCAGGACCGACTCCCTGCGCCTCAGAGTGTGGCACACACCAATATCCTAAGGAGGGAAGATCATGTCTTCATATGACAAAGAAACAGAGGCTCTGAGGGAAGTGAAGTGAGTCAGCCAAGCTCCCTGGGCCAGTAAAAGTCACAAGCCAATGCCCAGGGCCTCTATTCCCCACGGTTTGAAGCCAGGTTTAGCTGGCACAGGCCCTGCTTGCGAGTGAGCCAGCTGCCCTGCATCGTGAAGGGAAAATTCCAGCAGGGGGAGAACAGGGACAAGCAAGAGCCAGAAACCAAACCCTGCGTGCTTGCCAAGCTAAAGACCCCTGGCTCAGGAATGACCGCTAGCCCAGACCCACCGGAGGGGCCCTGGGCATGCCCACGGCCTCCCTGCTGTCGGAAGGACTCCTGTCTGAGGCCTTACCTGGATGTCGCGCATCAGCTGTGGCAGGTGGAAGTGCCACTCCTTCATGAAGCTGGACAGCTGCAGGATGAAGCCCACCGTGTGGTCAGCCTCCTCCAGGCAGGCCAGACTCTGCACCGTCCTGACTGCATTGAGGCACTGGGAACAGAGGGGACATCAGGGAAGGATCGGTAGGTCCCCTCAGGCCCCACACACGATAGTGGCTGTGCAAGAGGTGGCAAGCCTGGGCTCCTGAGGTTTCAGAGCTGACCTGAGCCCAGCCTCTCGCTCAGCAGATGCTCAAAGGCACCTCAGAGAGGAAGGCACACTGGCCCACAGCCCTGGAGGGGGCAGCTGCTCACCTGCAAGGTTCGCTCCTGGTGGACACCCACGAAGTCTAGTGCCTCAGTCAGGAAGTTGTAGCGCAGAGTCTTAAGCAACCGCTCCATCAAGGACATGGACAGGCGATAGACCCCCGGCCACGAGGGGGCATCCAGCGACTTCCGAGAGGTGCTGGGTGCCTAGAACAGATGGCAGGCAAGTTCAGGATATGGCATCAGAGAGGCCTAGCCAACACATGTAATACAGGGCCTGGACTGGGCATAGCCACGGCTGGTGATGGACAGGGCCAAGAGGGGTCCAAGGCCAGCGGATGTAGCACTATGAACATGTATGAACGTGGACATGTCACTGTCCTGCTCTGGCCCTCCTGTGTCTCCTCTTCAAGGTAGCTGCACTGAAAGACCACAGGCTCCATTCTGGGGTATGCAAGGAGTGGGGGAGACGGCTCCTGCAAATGTGGAGTGGCCTGTTCAACTAAGGAAAAGCAAGGCACACAAGAGGCTGGGCACAGAGGCTCCAGCTAGCACTCAGTCACACGCATGGGGCTTAGGAGGAAGCAGGGAGGACAGCTGCCCTGGCCGCGGGCTGGTCCCAGCACCCGCTGCAATCTGGCCTGGTACTCCTTACGGCACTCCTCAAAGCTGTGCCTGGGGACCAGCTGCCGCTGTCGGTAGCCAGTGTCCCTAGAGAGAGATCCGCCAGGGGACTGGAGAGATGTATACCCAACAAGCTGAGGTACCCTTGGGCAGGTGGGAGCACCAGGGGAGGGGCGAGCATGGCCCCTGCAGCGCAGACGTCAGGCCTGCTCTCACTAGGACGGGAACTCACCGAACCATTGGAGCTGAGCTGGTACACACTGACGAGAGGCAGACAGATGCTCTGTGTGACACCAGCTCCAGCCACGGCCGTGGCTCCCTGCGGGGGGAGACAGTGAGCCAGAGCCCGGGGCTGCCGGGGCTCCCTGCGGGGGGAGACAGTGAGCCAGAGCCCGGGGCTGCTGGGGCTCCCAGGCTCGGCCCTCTGGCCCCTGGCTGGCCTCTTACCTGCTGGGTGCGAGCCAGTGTGAGGAGCAAGTGTAAGGCTGCCTCTGCAAAATGCAGGTTCTGCTTCACTCGGAGGCTCACCTCCAGGGCGGTGAGCAGGCTGGGCAGGACGGGGAGCCTGCGGGTCACCTGCAGCCACGAGTCCCCATCCTGGTCCACCTCACACAGCTCTTTGGCCAGATGCAGACCCAGAACACACACCTGATTGAACCAGAAAGGAAATGTGAATTAAAAAGGAGGCGAGCAAGGTCAGTCCGGGCTGGCTGTCCGATCCTCCTGGTCACATAACCCTGCCTGTGTCATCCTGTCAGCAGTTCTGTTCCCCTGACCTGACATTCCACTCTGGCAATGTTGGCCCCTGTCTCCTCAGCCACCCCACCCGGCCCTGCTGCAACCGGAGGACCCTCACCTTAGGCTGCAAACCGCAGCCACACACCTTGACCCCTCCTGGAGCTGTGCACATGCTTACATCTGTCTTCTGTTATGCAAAGCACAACGGGCTTTATAATTTATGATATTTCATTTAAAAACAATGCTGGTTGGAATCAAATGAGCTAATGTCAAGGGCCACGCGTCATGACTTCTAGCTCCACAACCACACTTGAGCACCACATGCAGAATGGCCTCTCAGACCATGGAGGACAGCTCGGACCGCTCTGTCCTGCTGAGCACTGCCAGAGCAGCCCAGAGGCTAGCCCCTGGAGCTCAGCCCTCTCCCTCCGGTAGCCTGTCACATTTAGTCCCCACACGTGTCTAGCCTGCAGAGGAGCTGCCACACGTTCCTCTTGCTCTCCGCTCCTTCCCGGGACCCTCCACCTGCCCTATGCCTCCAATCATCCAGGACTTCCCCAGAGAGGTACTTGATCCTCTCCAGACCCAGGCAGATCCTAAGCCTAGGTTCTCCCAGCACCTGTCTCCACATGTCACCCTGCTACCTGGCTTGGCAGTCCCTAAGCGAAGTGACTAAGCTGTCTTGCTCAGTGGTCACCCAGAACCAGCATGCTGGGACACGCCCTCACCCCGTCACGCTGGTCTCTGTGCGGGGGCCTCGCGCCATCATCAGTCTCCATGCTGTCCTTGTCCTCCGGGGCGCTGCCCGCTGCCAGGCCATGGCGGGTCTGGTCCAGGAGTGCGATCACCTCTTCCTGCAGAGTCCCGCAGACATTCAGCACCAGCTGGGAGTACTGGGGGATGTCACCAACTGTAGGGCAGGTGGGGGAGGGGACAGCCTCAGCTCAACAGGCCACCAGCCAGAAACTGGGCTGCAGCAGGTGCTAAGCAGGCTGGCTGGCTCATGTGTGGGGAAGACAGGTGGGAAAGAAAAGGAGCCCTATGGGGCAAGAATCCCAAGAGTGAGAAAAGTCCCAGAAGAAGCATGCGGTCCCGGCCAGGGCGGCCCAGCAGGCTGGCTGCTGGCAGGCTGGGCTGCCGCTGCCCTCACCGTGTAGCTCCTTCATTTGCAGCACAGTGATGAATGCCGAGAACACCTTGGCCTTGGTCCTCTCCAGGAGCCGTGGGTCTGCCTGCAGCACTCCTTCCAGGATCTCCGTCAAGGGCCCAAGGATGTTGTCCACGGGACCCAACTCTCTGAAAGCGGTCAGGTGTGGCGGGGATGGGATGGGGCAACGATTCAGCCCTGCTCCATCCCAGGACACCCACCTGGCTGTTTGCATGCTATGCTGCGAGGGAAGCCCATGGCAAGGCAGAGGCACGGGAGAGGGCCCTGCCACGGCGCTCACCTCTTCCACTGCCGCAGCAGGATGAGTAGCAGGGTGCACATCATGGAGCCGAGACGCAGGCAGTTCACCGAGGTGGGAACCAGGAGCTGGGCGATGACAGAGCAGTTACCACAGCGTAGGGAGACACCTGGCCCAACCAAGACAACCCCAGGTAGGCTAATGTTTCAGCTGATCATTTTGTGAATGAAGCTGTCAGGACCCAAGGCCTGCTTGAGTGAGGAGAGTGGCTTCCTGTGGGTAGACAGTGGGAGGACTGGGCTCTGGCCACTGGGCATCTGTGGGGTTCATGCTTTCTTCCCCAGCAGTGAGCGCTCAGAGATGGAACACGGGGCAAGGGAGGAGGCTGGCAAGGCAGCAGCAGAGCCCTGAGCTCACCACCTGTGCGGTGGCTGGCCTGTGAGAAAGAGAACATCCCCCAGGGACACTCACTAAGGCTTTGGTCCCATCGAGCACATCAAGAAAGAGCTGACGGCGCACTGTTGAGTCGGTCAGTTGCATGACATCTGGCTGCAAGGATCAGAGAAAGTATTACTGTGGAGACGACGGTCATGGGATTTCTCGGCATTGAAGCTCTGGTCAGAAACAAGTCCCCCTTCATTCCTGTCCTTCCTCTGCTTATAGCACTTCAAGTGCCAACGGGTCATCATCTCCAGCTCGAAGCCCACTGTTCAGCCTCCACTTCCCCGGGTACTGGTTCCACCTGACTGGGGCCCTGGGATCCAGGCCAGGCAGCTATGGCCGCCACCCTCACGCTCACCTGAGCCCCCTCTGGACCTCTGGGCCTGTGAGTCTACCTGCCTAGACGGTCCTGCTCTGTAGCCTGCCCAGGAAGGCCTCCTCAGAGCAGCTTTCTCCGACTGCCTGCTTCTCCTGCCTCACAAGTCTACTGGTGCCATACCTGGACTATTTCCTGCCCACCAAAGGGTCACAGTCTAAAACCATACTCTTCATTTATGAATTTGTTCACCATTTATCTCCCTCACAGGAGGTTGTTATTACATGAAAGACAAATAGAGACAGAGACTTTCCACCTGCTGGGCTTCATTCCCAAATGCTTGCCATCACCCAGAGCTGGGACAGGCTGCAGGTAGTGACATGGTAAGCAGCTCACTCACAGTCATTCAATGAATACATGAATGAGTCATTCATTGATATTCTCGATCTAACTAGCTAGGCTTCTTAGGGAGAAAAAACAAGGTGGAAGTTGGAGAGCTACAGCTTGGAAGGGCTGCCTCCAGAACGGGTGACGGTGCTCACAGCCTGAGGCAGCCCCTGGGACCACACTCCCCACCCATCTCTCCCTCCTACTCTCAGCAGACACACAGGTGCAGATAGTGGCCCTAGTCTTCTTCGGGGACTGAAGTCCAGGTGCTAGAACCAGCGAGAACAATGACTCTCTCAGGTCCTCAGGGGCACACAGGCCAGAAAGGCCATTGCTGGGCAATGGCACGAGTGGCAGATGGAGCGGGAGAGCATTGTCCATCTACCTGAGGTCCAGAGGTCGTTAATGAGGCTTTTGTAAATTACATCTCCACACATCCAGGAGTGTCCTGTTGGAACTGACACCTCTTGGCAAGGAACCAGCAATATTGTGACTCCCACGGTCATGCCTGATTTGCCCTCCCCCTTCAGGAGCTGTGTCCATGGGCACCCCACCACCTCACGGCTAAGAGACCGGGTGACTCACGTGGCTGGCAGCAATGATGAGCAGGGTCCGCCAGGCAGACACCAGCAGCTGGTGCTCTCCCCAGGAGGTGCAGCTGCTGCCCTCGCTGGCAGCCGTGTGGATGGCCAGGGACTTCACGTACCCTGACCAGTAGGCAAAGCGTTTCTCACCGGAGAATCTTTTAAGTGTGTCTGTTAACGACTGGTCTAAGGAACCCCTGGGATGCCGAGAGGAAACAGAACACATGGTGAGGGTCCTACAGCAGACAGGAGCGTGAGGGGCACAGACCCTTGCTGAGGCAGGGAAAGCAACCTCACATGGGCTTAAGGCAGCGGCTCCAGGATCACCTCCAGTGAGGGGGTCACACTTCTTGCTCAACATAATGGGTTAGGCTGAGGCCCTTCCAGGGTTCCTCCTCCAGGAAATCCCGGTCACAGAGAGCTCGCTTCACAATAACTCTTTCTGACAATCACAAATGCCATCAATGGATTGGCCAGGACTCACTGGCCCTCCACAAATGGATCCAAACCAGCTCTCTCCTCTGCCCTGGCTCACACAGCCACGTGCCCAGTGGTAGGCCACTGCTGTCTCCCCCACTGCCCGACCTTTACTGAAACTCTCCCAAGATCAAAGGACTAACTTCACGACATAGTAGATCTCCAAGCAAATGATCTTCATGATGAGGGCACAGGTTTCCAGGATGCTGGGCTGTGGAGGGAAAGCACAACAGTCAGCATGTGGTGGAACCTCGGGAAGGAGCCAGCTGCAGGGCCACACTGCCTCCGAGCCACCCGTCAGATCAGAGCAGACCACTTTCTTCCCAAAGCAAGACAGCACATGGAGAAGCCGCAGGCCCGGCCCTGGGCTGGCTGGGCAGGCATCATTCTGTCCACCCCCGCCCCAGCCCGGCTTTCCCCCAGGGACTCGCAGCAGCTTCCGGCATCCCCTGCACCTCACCTCCGACGTCTCTGAGGGAGGGGGAAGGGTTCCAAACAGCGGACTTGTTAAATTTTCCCAAAACTTGGGCCTAGCAAAAAAAAAAAAAAACACATCTTGGAAACCTCGTCATTTTCCTCTCCTGCAGGCATCTCCCCGTTTGCAGCCACTCTGGTGGGCATCTCCCCGTCTTTACCAGTCACAACCCCCACGTGGCCACAGGGGCCAGCTGTTCCCACACACAGGAAAGGGGTCCCACAGACAACATGACATTTCTCCTCTTAGGAAACAAACCTACTTCTACTGCACATCTTTGAAAGACTCCCAAGAATGGGGAACACAATGACGGCAGACTCCCAAAGCTGGCCCTTTAAAGATTTAACTATATATGCATGTAAGCGCGTATGCATACAGCAAGGCAGAGAGAAGTCTCCCACCCATTGGTTCAGCCCCGACACGGACACACGCCAGGACTGGGCCAGCTCAGAGCTGGGACCTAGGGACCCAACCCAGGCCTCGCACGGGGATACTGAGCCATCACCACTGTCTTTCAGAATGCGCCTCAGCCAGAACTTAAACGCAGGGACTCCACTATGGGCTACAGGCATCCTAACTGCCAGGCCAAACACCTCCTGCCAGCTTTGCCTCTTGTTCATCTTTCCCTTTGTTCCTGTGAGGCTCAAGGCAACAACGTTGAGTCTAGCTCAACAGCTGTGGCCACTCTCACAGGCATGTACTGTTTATCAATGAGCTTTGGGGCGGGTATTGTGGGACAGTAGGTTAAGCTGCCATGCGGTATGCCAGCATCCCATATTGGAGCTATCTGCTTCCAACCCACCTTCCTGCTAACACGCATGGAAACAGGAGATGATGGTTCAAATGCTTAAATTCCCAGAAGACCCAGGGAGGATGTCACTAGCGGCTGGCTTCGGCCTGGCCGAGCCCCAGCTGCCATGGTTATTTGAGGGGGTAAATCAAGGGATCCAAGGCTTCTCTGTCTCTGTGTCACTCTGCCTTTCAAATGAATGGACGAATGCTGTTCACACCAACCCAGCAGCCTAAAAGCCAGTGGGTTTTCATGGGCTTGGGAGAAGGCGGGAACACAAAACCAGTTGAAGAGGAGACTTATTGGTACCATGATTTTTTTAAAAAGTGTAAAACTCTCCTATATTAAACTAGACACCTAGTGCTTTTTAATGCATGTTGTGAAAAAAACTATGACCCCAGACCTCAGAGATGGGCAGTCCTACCGACAGTGAGCAGTGGGCCGAGCCGAGAGGCAGACCTACTTGGTTCTGAGGACCAGCATGGCACTGTCCCGACGGTCCTGCCACAGGGCATGCAGGAAGGCAACAGCTGCACGTTGCAGGAGGGGCGGGCACCAGTATCGCCCCTGTGGCTGTGTGTCGATGAGCTCCAACACAGAGTGGAGACAGCTCCACTCGCCCAGGCTGAATTCCTGCAAGGGAGTAGGGCAGGCTTCAGTCCCACAGCAGCCACCACAACTGCACCTTCTGGGAGCCAACCCTGGCTCCATTCGAGGTGTACCTTGGAGCCGTCACTGCCGTCCTTCACCTCCAGGTTGAGGAACAGCTCGATGAGGCCTGGCTGGGTCTCCACCGCCACGGTGAGGAACTCCAGAATCATGACTTTGATGCGCATGTCCTCCAGCTTGCTGTGCAGGCGGATCAGGAAGGCATCACGAATGGCTGCTGCGTCGTTGCCCAAGCATGCGTACACTGACATTGGGGCCACCTGGGGGAGACCAGGACACACAGGCTTAGGGCTATTTCAGGAAACCTCAAAAAGCTGCAGCAGAAGGGCCCGGAGAGCCACAGGAAATGACAGGAAGACCCAGGAGTCAGGCTCTGGGCCAAACAGGACATCATCCCCGAGAGCAACCAATGGTGTCCATATTCATTAAAGACACAGCATCAATAGAAAAAGGCACTCAACCTCTCATGGTTAAATACAAGGTTAAAAAAAAAAAAAAAAGACAGAAAGAAATACCAGGTAAACCATGAGAAACTGTTTTGCCTACTGGCAATGTCAAAAAACTGTTGCTGTCACAGTGGCAAGGATATAAAATTTGGCATCAAGAACCTGACAGCTGTGATCCTTCCTGGAGGGCAATTTGCAGAACTCTAACAAGAACTAAACTGTCACTTATGTCTGTCCTTGAGCGGCTGTAAATAAAAGCTTACACGGTTCTAAGGTGTGCTGCAGCACTGCTTCTAATGAAAGCAAGCGGCCGGCACAGAGCAGGCCGTCTCCCTTCCACAGCAGCCACGCAAGCGTGTACACACACAGCACTGTGACAGCAGCAGGTCTCGAAACACTCCACGCCACGGACAGCCGTGCTTGTCAAGAGAAGTGCACACGGGCCCGGCGGCGTAGCCCAGCAGCTAAAGTCCTCGCCTTGAAAGCCCCGGGATCCCATATGGGCGCCGGTTCTAATCCCGGCAGCTCCACTTCCCATCCAGCTCCCTGCTTGTGGCCTGGGAGGGCAGTTGAGGACGGCCCAATGCTTTGGGACCCTGCACCCGTGTGGGAGACCTGGAAGAGGTTCCTGGTTCCCGGCTTCGGATTGGCGTGCACCGGCCCGTTGCGGCTCACTTGGGGAGTGAATCATCGGACGGAAGATCTTCCTCTCTGTCTCTCCTCCTCTGTATATCCGGCTATCCAATAATAATAAATCTTTAAAAAAAAAAAAAAAGAGGAGTGCACACACAAACTCCTTTACTGAATGCAAGCGTATACATAAAAAGAGCAACCTGGAGCTATGTGTGCAGGGGACCACAAGGTTCCTCAGTTTGCTGTGTTACATTAATCTACAACGTTCAACTAACCATAACAAGTGTGCATGCCACTGTAATCAAAACACACACGGGGGTGGTGTCCATGTTACTCCGAGTCAGCCTCTGGGGTAAGGTCGTGAAACGTGTAAAGCATGAAAACGCGCCCCCCGAAGGTCTTCCTGGTTCAATGGGACCCTACCGTGGCCAGACGCTTCAGGAGCTGAATGGCAAGTCGTGGCAACGCAGGGTCATGTTTGTGGTAGATGTACTTCGCCAGAACAGCAATGAGGTTGTTTCCGTGGGCACCTAAAGCAGCAGAGGATGCAGGTGAGGCTCAGGGCTGCCTGCTGCAGGCTCCTGAGGCAGTCCCTCCAAGAGGCTCACAAGGCTGCAGGTACTGGCCCTTGTGTACAGGGGCCACAGTGAACCCTGGCAGCCATCTTGTGCTTTTACCAGGAGCAAGGGCAGAGTCAGGATTTGGGAGTCAATAGTCAGATCCAATCCATTAACAGCAAAGATACACTTCAGAGAAAACAGGTACTTAAAATCTTCATTTTCATTTCTTTCTTTAAAAAACAAAACAAAAACAGGCCTGGTGCCGTGGCCTAGTGGCTGGAGTCCTCACTTTGAACACGCCAGAATCCCATATGGATGCCAGTTCTAATCCCGGCGGCTCCGCTTCCCATCCAGCTCCTTGCTTATGGCCTGGGAAGGCAGTCGAGAATGGCCCAAAGCCTTGAGACCCTGCATCCATGTGAGAGACATGGAAGAGACTCTGGGCTCCTGGCTTCGAATCGGCCTAGCTCCAGCCATTATGGCTGCTTGGCGAGTGAATCATCGGACGGAAGATTTTCCTCTCTGTCTCGCCTCCTCTCTGTATATCTGACTTTGAAATAAATAAATAAATCTTAAAAAAAAAAAATATTTCAAAGGCAAAGAGAGACAGCTGTTTCCACATCTCACAACAGCTGGAGCTGGGCCAGGTGGAGTCAGGGCCCAGGACTCGATCTGGACTCCCACAGGTGTCATCATCCCAATGACTTGGGCCACTCCTAGTTGCCTTTGAGAGCGGACATAGCTGGACTCAAACCCAGGGACTCTGATACAGAATATGGGTGTAGCTAGTAGCATCTGTATGGAATGCTTGTCCCCCAAACACACACTCTTAATCAAAATAAAACTTTCCCTGCCTTTGCTCCAGTGCCATTGTCATGGCCCCCTCCGCACCATGAGAGCTGAGTGGAAGAAGTGGGAGCGCAGCATGAAGCGCCACAGGAGGACAAGGGGACCCGGGACGACATCGCTCACTGTCCTGCATTGCCTGCCTATTCTGAGAACCCACCTGGCTGCCCCTCCTAGGGTGTCTCAGCACATGACATCCACACTGCACCCCCGTCGTGGCCTAGCAGCACATGTATATCAAGCCCTCTCTGCAGCTGTCTGGGCCAGAGGATCAAACCACAAACAAACAAGCACGGAAAAATTTCCCCAAGGAGGTCCTCAGGAAGTACTGTGGATGTTGAAACACACTGCCAGAGAGCTGTGCACACGGGCAGGCGTGGTGCTCGCTGAGACACAAGGACATACCGTGCTGCGTGAGCGCCTGCTCCAGGGGGGACACCACGTTGGAAGGAGGTTTCAGCCGAATGACGTTGTTGGTGACGGAGAAGGCCAGCTTCACAGTCTTGATGAGCAGCTGGCCCTGCCCCTGGCCCTCTGCCCCATCACTAGGTTGCCAAATGGAAACCAAAGCCAAGTCAGACAAAGGACCTCATTGGCAACATGGGAGTGCCTATGATTTAGATTCCAGTAACAACCCCAGACCGCGACAGCTTTGTTTGTCAGGGCCCCATGTGACCATGTCAGTGTAATCGACTCCCCCAGCTACGTGCAGCCTACACAGGAGAACTACCTTCCAGAAAGAACAGGGTCATCTTACAGAGCTACTATGGCAAGTTAAACTACACTGGAATTCTAAGAACATGCAGCCGCAGCAAAGGTGGAAGGGAGCCCACCTTCGGGGCTGAGCAGCCATCACCACGTCGATGGTGTCCACGCCGATGCCCATGATGTTGACAACTGTCTGCCCCGCTTCTGTGTAGGCCAAGCTGCAGATGCAAAGGGACTGCAGGCTGGGCGCGTGGCTGCAAGACAGAGGTGTGGTCAGCTACGGCGAGCTGCCAGGGCCACAGCCGCACAGCTGGCTGGCCTGGGAAGTGCACCCAGGACAGGGCTCCTGCACCTCAGCTCTCTCCAGGCAAGAGTTTCTGGGCCAAAGGTCATCCCAGAAAGCAACATAAATGCTCAACCACTAATGGACACACGTACTGAAACAAATTGGGATACATGGACACACGTACTGAAACAAATTGGGATACACCAAACCAGTAAAACAAGACCTATATGTAGTAGCCTAGAAACAGTCACAAAGCAGTCAAAATCAGTTGCCTTCAGGAAGGCATTCTGCACTGAATGATTGTGCCAACTGGGCGTAAAAGTCAGAGACAATGATGAACAATGTGTACACACGTCCAGGCTCATTCCCACTGTATTTGTTCCTATCTTTGCACAGTGAAAAATAACCAGACCAATGGGAAGCAAACCATAATCCTGTAATTACTGAGCTCTGGCCACTGCCAAGTGAGTCTTTAAGAAGAAATGGGACGGCTTCACCCTGCTGGAGCCTGCACCTGACCCTGGCGAACCCCGAGCATTAGCAACCGCCTCCTCATTACCTGCTGTGGAGCTCTGGCTCATGGCACAGGTTCAGGATCGCATGAATCAGCTCCAAGATCAGGCAACCTGAACTCAAAGAAAGCCCCAAGGAATGATGCGGCCCTCATCCCAGGAAAGGAAGCCAAAGCCCCAGGCCTCCCCTGGCCCGCACCTTACCGATCTGCTCCCTCACACCGTGAGAGTTGTAGCGCCACTTGTGGTAGCTGGGAAGCATCTCTTTCAGCACAAACATGACACAGGGCACGAGTCCTTGACTCTGGGTACTACCAAGCTGGCCCTGTAAGAAACCATGCTGTGAGATACTCTGTCATTCAACATAGATTTTACCCCTAAACACCGACGAGTCCAAAGGAAATCTGGGCAAACTATGACCAACAGTGAAAACAAGGACTGCCTTACATCACTGTGGCTCAAATTGTGGGTTCTGGAAAAAGCAACTAGAAAGAAACGCTGCGAAAGGGGACTACTGAAGACGGGCAGTGAAGAAGTCCCCACAGGACTGCTGGGACTGAAGGATGCCAGCTTGGCTGTCAGGACTGTCAGCTGTCCTAGCCTCAAGCCCAGCATGGGTACCAGCTCCCTAAACTCCTCCTCCCAACAGTACCTGCCAATGGCAGTTTGAGCTTAAAAATAGAGACTCCTTGTTTAAAGGCACTCTGTCTCCATCTTTGTCTCTTCTCTCTTTGTAAGCAGCACTGTTCTGCAAGCACAAAGTATTCTGGTGATCTTCACCTGACTCTCAGTCAGCAAGGTGGGGCCCCGATATCAATCCTATGTGAGAGACTCTGAGGTTATGCAGCTAGTAAGCTGCCTTGAAAATCCTGGCATTGAAGCTACACAATATTTTTCAAGCTAAGTTATGATACACGAATTAATTACATGAGCAGCTTATGTTCACAACTTAGAAAAAAAAATAAAACCACACACTAAGAACTGCATGGGAAATGTCAAAGGGGCTGGAACTGGGGTAGTGGTTGAAGCTACTGCTTTGACACTGGAATCCCATACGGGTGCCAGTTCCAGTCCCATCTACTCCACTTTTAATTCTAGGCCCTGCCAATGTGCCAGGGAAAGCAGAGAAGAGGCGCAAGTGCTAGGGCCACTGCCACCCATGAGGGGGACCCAGATGGAGTTCTGGGTTCCTGGCGTCAGCCTGAACACGCTCCAGGGTTGGGACGATTTGGGGAATGAACAGCAGATGGAAGATCAATCTTTAATTCTCTACCTTTCAACTAAATTCTTTTCTTTAAAAAAGTGCATATTAGGGCCCAACATGATAGTGCAGCAGTTAAAGTCCTCGCCTTGAATGCACCGGGATCCCATATGGGTGCCGGTTCTAATCCCGGCAGCTCCACTTCCCATCCAGCTCCCTGCTTGTGGCCTGGGAAAGCAGGTGAGGACGGCCCAAGGCCTTGGGACTCTGTATCCGCACAGGACACGGAAGAAGCTCCTGGTTCCTGGCTTTGGACTGGCTCAGCTCCAGCCGCTACGGCTGCTTGGGGAGTGAACCATCAGACAGAAGACTTTCCGCTCTGTCTGTATAACTGCCTTTCTAATAAAAACTTAAAAAAGAAAAAAGCGCATATTATAGAGGAAATGTGATTCAGACACTTGGCTTCTGAAGCATGTGTGCACACAGGGATCTAATATAGAATGGCTTTTAGTCAAACTATTTGCTTCACAATTACCACACTACCCATATGGTTCTTCAGTTGTACCTCGTAAGTTTCTGAGGACTGAATGAATTCAGCTAGGCAGGACTACAGAAGCCAGTGGCCCTTACCACATGGAAGCTGTTACTGTGACTTCCAGGCACACGAAAGCAGGAGCAGGGGCCAGGAAAAGCCTTCAGAATCTGTCCAGGCCGTACCTTGACAAGAGTGGTGACCAAGCGCAGAAAGGCCATCGTGACCCCGTACTCGCCCTGGGGCTGCTCGCTGTTCATCAGGAGGCTCCCGTACCCTCCGGCATCCATGCCCTCCGCACTGAGAGAGACCACAAGGCAGAGCAGAGAAGGATGGCTCAAGGCTAGGCGTCCAGAGAACAACCAGTAAAATCTGGGTGACTGATGGCCCAGTCAGCATGAAGTACATGCTTTCGTGATGTACAACCGCCAGAAGTTTCAAGTCCAAGAACCGGGCTCTGTGTCTCACGGCACGAGAGGACACGGTGAGAACACTGAGGGGAAATGGGGTCCCACGGACAGGGTACGTACAACTTGAGCCCGGCCGATGCCCTGGGCGCCGCCACAGCAGTTCCCTAGGCTGGAAAGAAAACTCGCACACACCTAAAGTGGCTTCAAGTGAAAAAGAAACGTCTCTCCCCTCAGGCTTTGACAAGGAAACCACCAGAGCTGCCCCAGGACAGCGGCTCTGGGCTGTGTCCTCTCTTCCCCTTCACCTTGTGCACACTCAGCACAGAAGAGATGGAAAGAAACTTCTCTGAAATGAAGTTACGCAGAGCTGGCTCACCTAATCATTTGACTCATGTTGGAGACAGGCTGGGCCACAAAAGGTAAAAAGCCTGTGTGACGAAGATCGGTCCAGACCTAGGAAGAGAGAGCACAGCGTCCTCACAGCTCCGGGCACACAGCACGGCCACGCGTGGCGGAAGGAGGGCCTACGGGCTCACCTTTGCTGGGTTCCGAGCCGCCAAGACAGTCAAACAATTGACACAAGAAGCAATGACATCCACAGGCGGAGAGATCACTGCTGTTAGCCTGGTTGGAGGGCAGGTCATCAACAAAACAAACAATGCCATCGGTTCCAAGCATCTTTCCATTCTTTCTTCCCGAGTCCCTCCTCCAACAGGGACATAAACCAGTAAAGAAGGGGTGGGCTCTGAGCCAAGTGACTTGTGATTGCATCACATGGCACAGGGCAGATACCAGCTCCAGTCCCACCTCCCACTCCCTGCCACCAATGGAGACCTGGGTTGCATTTCGGCGCCCAGTCCCTAGCTTCAGCCAGAGCATCTGGGCAGTAAATCTCCTCAGAAGCTCTCTGTCCCTGACATATACAGAGATAAAAACTAAACACGCAAGCCAACAGCTGTCATGCCAGAGCTTGCCAGCGGTGAGCACACTAGGACATGAGCCCAGCGACTGAGGGCAAGCACTGTGCTCTGCCGGGGGACTCACCGCTGTAGCAGCATGTAGATGCGGGACGTGATGGGCAGGAGGCAGTCCGCTATGGAGAGATCGGTGCTGATGACCCTGTGCACCAGATCAATGATGGGCTTGACCCGCTGGCAGTGCTGAAGCACATCTGGGGGAAAGACGGTCTAGGACTTAGGGCAAACTGCCCCTATCAGATTATGGTGTAAGCAAAGCCAGACAAACCCCAATCTTGTGGCTCCGAACTTCTGACATTCTTCCACTCGGCCCTCGTCCCTCCCGTGGCCATGCCTCCCACAGCAGACCGCACCTGCAGTGGACACAACATGCAGCAGCATCTCCATCTCACAGGTGAAGAGGGTCCAGCTGCTGTATGAATACTCCCAGCGTACCAGGTAAGCACGGTCATCCAGCATGACTTGGCCCACGGTGCCCTGAGGGATGCGAAGGTTGGTGGGACCACCTGAGTGGGGAAGAGAAACAGCTGCACCACCTGAGGCCAAGCAGAAAGAAACGCTTCTTCCTAGCACCAGACAGCCATGTTTAAACACACAGAGATCCACAGACCCTTTCTGAGGAGCTAAAGTTCCTACAGCTGATTCCACTGAAACACCTGGGGAAGCTGAGCACAGAGGGCGGCTCTCCATGGCAGTGACAGCCCCAAGAGGCCCATCCAGGGGGACAGCCGGACCAGCCAGCCAGTCATGCTGACAGGAGGAGCAAGAGTCAGGCTGTGGGCTGGCATCAGCACGGTGCCTTCAGCTACCACCTCAGATGCTGGCACCCTGTATCACTGCCTCTTCAAGTTTCACTTGCTCCACTCCTAACCCAGCTCTCTGCTAACGTGTCTGGGAAAGCAGCAGAGGATGGTTTCAGTGCTTGGGCCCCTGTTGCTCTGACTTTCCAATGAAAATAAATAAATCTTTAAAAAAAAAAAAAAGGTGGGCAGAGGGTGCTATGGTGTAGCGGGTAAAGCTGCCCCATGCAGGCCAGCCTCCCATACGGGTGCTGGTTCAAGTTTCCAGATGCTCCACTTCCTATCCAGCTTGTGCTGATGGGTCTGGGAGAGCAGCAGAGGATGGTCCCAGACCTTGCCCCACCCTGCACCCACCTTTGGAAGAAGCTCCTGGGTCCTAACGTCAGGCCATCGTGGTCACTTGGGGAGTGACCAGCAGATGAAAGGCCTCTCCTCTATCTCCCCTTTGTTTCACTCTGCCTTCCAAATAAACAAACCCTGACACATAACAAGCAAGCACGAGGTGGCCTTGTCACACACCTGGAACACACAGCGCAAGGTGGGAACCCATTCCTCACAGAAGGGAGATATCATGACCTTCTTCTAGAACTTCATCTGGCATAATCTGTTCTGAAAGTTTTTTTTTTTTTAAAGAATTGTTTATTTTATTACAAAGTCAGATATACAGAGAGGAGGAGAGACAGAGAGGAAGATCTTCCGTTCCATGATTTACTCCCCAAGTGAGCGCAACGGGCCGATGCGTGCCGATCCAATGCTGGGAACCAGGAACCTCTTCCGGGTCTCCCACGCGGGTGCAGGGTCCCAATGCATTGGGTCGTCCTCGACTGCTTTCCCAGGCCACAAGCAGGGAGCTGGATGGGAAGTGGAGCTGCCGGGATTAGAACCGGCGCCCATATGGGATCCCGGGGCATTCAAGGCGAGGACTTTAGCCGCTAGGCCATGCCGCCGGGCCCTGTTCTGAAAGTTTTTAATCACTTTTTTTAAAAAGATTTATCTGTTTTTATTGGAAAGGCAGATATACAGAGAGAAGGACACAGAAAGATATTCTGTCCTCTGGTTCCCTCCCCAAGCACCTGCAATGGCAGGAGCTGCGCCAATGCGAAGTTAGGAGTCAGGAGCCTCTTCCGGGTCTCCCATGTGGGTACAGGGTCCCAAGGCCTTGGGCCGTCCTCGACTGCTTTGCCGGGCCACAAGCAGGAAGCTGGAAGGGAAGTGGAGCTGATGGGACACGAATCAGCACTCACATGGGATCCTGGCGTGTGCAAGGTGAGGAATTTAGCCACCAGGATATTGTGCCAGGCCCCCTGATTCTGTTTTTCTGTGGTTGACTTGCTTGCCCATTTCTCAGGCTGCAGGGTGAGCACATCAGCACACGCACACTCGGGCACAGTGGTCACGGTTCAACACTGACTGGCCCATCTGCAGTGAATCTCCGTCCCTTTCGCCACGAGCTCCCTGCTGGTCCCATCCCGAACCCCAGACACCCATCAACTTCCTGTCTACGCCAAGCACTGCATGTGAGCAGTTTGGCATAGTGCATGTCTTTTCCTGACTAGCAGATTCACTTCACGTCTTACTGTAAATCATCTCACAATTTCTCAGGCTGAATAATATTCCATTGTACGTACATGCCACATTTTGCTTAATGATTAATCTGTCAATGGATATCCATTAAAAATTTTTTTAAAAATACTTATTTTTTTTTGAAAAGCAGATTTTCAGAAAAGAAAGGCAAGTCTTCTAACCACTGATTCATTCCCCAAATGGCTGCAAAAGCCAGAGCTGAGCTGAGCTGTAACCAGGAGCAGGAGTCTCCTGCACTGCAGGGAGCCAGATGAGAAGCAGAGCGGCTGGATTAGAACCGGCGCCCCTATGGCATGCCGGCACTACGAGGTGAATGATGAGTCTGTTGAGCCACTGTGCCAGCCATCCTTTTTAAAATTTAAACTGTATATATATCCTACTACCCAAAAATATCACACTGGGGAACTATCTGCCCATAAAAAAGGTACCAGTACATAACAGGGTCTGAAATCCAATGGGGTTTTTTTTTTTTTTTTTTTTTTTTTTTTTAAGATTTATTTGAAAAGCAAAGCCACAGAGTAAGGAGAGAGTGAGCAAGAAAGAGCTCTTTCATCCTCTGATCCTCAAGTGGCTGTAATGGCTGGAGCTGGGCTGGTCCAAAGCCAGGAGTTTCTTCCAGGTCTCCGATATTGAGTACAGGGGACCAAGGGCTTTGTACCATCCTTGCTACCTTCTCAGGCTATTGGCAAGAAAGTGGGTCAGAAATAAAGCCTTTGACAACCCAGTGTCCACATGGGATGCTGGGCCACAGGTGTAGGCTTATTCTGCAACAGACCCAGATAATATGGTATTATCTATGGTGGCAAAAACCCTGCTGCTTTAAAGTTCTTTAGGGGATAATGCCAATTCAGGTCCCAGCTTCCCCAGTCCCGATGTAGTTCCCTGCTAATGCACCTGACCTTGGAGGAGGCCTTTCCAATTTAAACAAAGAAGGAAAGAAATAGTAAAGAAATAGGAGAAAGGACATATACCAAATTCTCAATATTAACTGAAGAAGACAAGATTAAAGAAAGTCCAAGTTTTAGAAACATATTTCTAGGTCAATTACCTTGTTGCAACAAACAGTGTAGTGATATTTTCAAAAGTAAAGAAGAAAATCTCACTCATCAGTCAGCACACAGAGCAGAGGAAGGAGCAGCAGTGATGAGGCTCCCACCAGGGAACCTTTCTCTTACCCAGGGGATAAAGGAGTTTGGGCGTCTGCCGCCGCCAAAGCGTGCCGTCTTCATGCGAGAGGACATCGTGGGGTTTGTGCTTATACAGTTCATTGTAGAAGGACATCTTGTCCAAGAAACTGTACACCTGCCACGGTGCAGAAACACACAGTCAGACCCTGGGCATGGACACAGAGACAAAGGCCAGGTGCTGCTGGCTAGAGCATGTTTCTCTGGGGAAGCCATCCGGACGGTGGGCCTGCCCCTGGGAGCAGCTGTCTCCTGTCCACTGCACAGCCTTCACACGCCCAATGACACACGCCACACATCATTTAGCGACCACCCCTCAGTCTTCCATCTGCTGTGTGCTTCCAGCTGTAGATATACCACACGCACTTGGCACAACAGGGAAGATGCTTCTGGGATAGCCACATCCTACATTACACAGCATGAAAGTTGTTATCCATTTCTGCTTTTAATTTCTTTTAAGATCTATTTTATTTTCATTTTGAAAGGCAGCATTACAGAGGAGAGATAAAGAAATTTCCCTCCAACTGTTTAATCCCCAGATGGTCACAACAGCCACAGCTGAGCCAATTCAGAGCTAGAAGCTAGGAGCTTCTTCCAGGCATTTCCCAGGCAAAGCCTCAGGGCTTTGGGTCAGCCTCGCTGCTTTTTTAGGTCATCTTCAAGGAGCTGGATCAAAAGTGGAGCAGCCGGGACATAAACTGGTGTGTCCACTTGGGATGTCAATGTCGCAGGTGCAGGGTTATCCTATTACACCACCACACTGTAGGCCCTGGTCTCCCAAGGGTTAACTCCACAGCTTAGCTTGTTTCTAAAGGGTAACAGGATGGGCAATCTTGGCCTAATGCATTTTAGCCCCTGGCTTGACTGCAAGTTACTCTTCCCGGCTTCCTCTTTGTTAAGATGCCCCCAGGGGAGCTGAGGAGTTGATTGAGCATTGGGATAATACTGGGAGGGACTAGGCAGACTATAAAAGATGCAGGCTGACCCCAAATAAACGGCATTCTGTTTACAAGAGTGACCCACTGCGTGTTGTCTTGTGTGTTGTCTTTTTGTAACCCTAAGTCCCTCGGCTCCGCTCAGGTTACACGGTGACACGGGCGTTGCCGACACCACACCAGTCCTTCTGTTTCTAATTCTAACTCCCTGCTAATGCAAAACCCTACAGGCAACAGTAAACAGCCCAAGCACTTTGGTCCCTGACGCCAACATGGTGTGAGTGTCAGACCTAGATTGAGGTCCAGGCTCCTGGCTTTGACTTGTCCAAACCCTGCTACATATTAGATATTTGGAAATGACCTAGTGAATTGATTTTCCTCTGCCTCTTATATCTTTGCCTTTCAAAAAAAAAAAAGGAACCAAGGCACTACATTTTTACATTTTAACATCCCTCATTCAGGTTCAGACTAACTCTTGCATTAACAAAACTTCAACCCGGAAGGTAAAATGGAGTCCTAATGAACGCTCCCCAGTACCTCTCTGTTCC
This sequence comes from Ochotona princeps, assembly GCF_030435755.1. Classification (NCBI taxonomy): domain Eukaryota; kingdom Metazoa; phylum Chordata; class Mammalia; order Lagomorpha; family Ochotonidae; genus Ochotona; species Ochotona princeps. Next base: position 4,200,234 of record NC_080845.1, read on the forward strand.
CTTTAAGGCACCCGCCCGCACAGCTTACCTTTTTGGCAGTGGACTTTCCAGACACGAGGGCTCGGAGTAACTGCAGGAGCGGGGAGAGGAGGTGAGGAAACATTCCACACACGCTGTCCAGGATGATGCCGAGGCCAGAGGTGGGTTCCTGCGGAGGGAGGAAAGTCGCTGTGGGTCCTGCCGTCCAGCAGTCACTACTCCCTCAGGAACACAGTCCCCTTTCCTATCCACTGGAAAAGGACATTAGACAACTGCTTGTCAGGGTCCCCACTCACTGTCTAAGAAGATAGCACTGCTGGGGTGGACAAGTGCCACCAGCACACTCATCTCCTATACCAATGTGGTTACATTCCCAGCTCTACTTCCAACCCAGCTTCCTGTCAGGCAGCCAGGGACGGCTCAGGTCCTGAGGGATTCACACATAAGCCCAGGCGCAGAGCTTCTGAAGGACCCAGGCCAGGCTATTGGGGCATGTGAGGAGGGAGCCAACAGCACACACCTGTCTGCCTTTCAATTAAAATGAAAATGGAGGGACAACACAATGTCCCACTGAATGACGTCTATACTAAAATCAACATGCACTCAACATACCTGCACACAGGCACCCCACACTAGCAGGTCCCCTATGTACACACAGCCACTCCTCAGGAAAAAGAGAGCAAGACACACAGGAGCACAGGAGTGCAGTGCCGCCGAGCACAGGGAGAATCAGACCTGCTCGCCAGCCAGACCTCAAGGCTGTGGTCACTGCTAGGACCAGGGCCTGGTGAGAATCACTCCTCTCCCAAGCCGAGTCCTCACTCACACATTAGAATACTCTGAGGACTGGTAACATAGCTACAATCCTTTAGGAATTTTCTTTTTAAGATTTATGTATGGGCCCGGTGGTGTGGCCTAGCGGCTAAAGTCCTTGCCTTGAAAGTGCCGGGATCCCATATGGACGCCAGTTGTAATCCCGGCAGGCCCCGCTTCCCATCCAGCTCCCTGCTTATGGACTGGGAAGGCAGTCGAGGACGGCCCAGGGTCTTGGGACACTGCACTTGCATGGGAGACCCGGAGGAGGCTTCTGGCTCCTGGCTTCAGATTGGGGCAGCACCAGCTGTTGTGGTCACTTGGGGAGTGAATCATGGAACGGAAGATCTTCCTCTCTGTGTATCTGACTTTCCAATAAAAATAAAATAAATCTTAAAAAAAATTTATGTATTGCCCGGCACGGTAGCCTAGCGGCTAAAGTCCTCTCCCTGTACACGCCAGGATCCCATATGGGTGCCGGTTCTAATCCTGGCAGCCCCACTTCCCCTCCAGCTTCCTGCTTGTGGCCCGAGAAAGCAGTAGAGGCTGGCCCAAAGTCTTGGGACCCTGTACTCGCATGGAGACCTGGAAGAGGCTCCTGGCTTCTGATTGGCTCAGCTCTGGCCATTATCGCCATTTGGGGAATAAACCAGCGGATTTGTTCCTGTCTCTCGTTCTCAGTAAATCTAATCTGCCTTTCTTCTTTAAAAAGAAGAAAACAAAAGTGGTGGAAACAACAACTGGTTAACTGGTTAATGACGTGGGCTGGAGACTGATGTCAGGTGGAAATGGCTCCCGGCTGGGTGGCCCTGGCTGAGCGAGCCACAGCTCCTGGCCTCACCTCTCACCACAGATTTTCTTGAAGCTCCACGGGGAAGACACAGAGTGTAGCACATAGTAAGTGACAAAAGCGCTGGCCCCAGGGGAGTCACAGCACACCCCACCACACTTACTGTTCCCCAGAAGAGTTCTGGAAGAGAAGGGTCTGCCAAGACTTCACAGGCTGTGTCGATCACATCCTGTTGGAGAAGGGGAGAGAAGAGTTCACTTTCCCTGGCTACATCAGTCTACTTTCTTGTTCAAATAAAACCACCAATAAACACCTTGATATGGTATGAGAAAGAATTCTGAATTTATAGGGTTCACACTTAATCAATCTAGAATATACGCACTGTTGGTTAAATGACCACGTCAAACCCACCTCTTAGAACTTCAAATTTTGTCTATAAATGAGGACAATAAAAGCAGGTAATATTCTGCTTTAGCGTGTGAGAGTGAGACATCAATTCAAAATGCTACACAGCAGGGACAACCTCATGGTGTGGTGCCGGGGTCCGTGTGGTGGATGTGGAACACAGGAAGGTGTGAAGAGCATTGTTCCATTGCAGCAGGGCAGCAAGGAACTTCCCGCTGAGGCAGGGCTCCGGCCGGATGTCGCTTTGACCACCTGAATGCAGCCCGCTTCCCATTGCTGGACACCGGACTTCCCCACTGAGTCTCCAGTAATCTATCTAGGCACTGTCTGCCCCTGCGGAGTTAACGTGTCGTATCTGAGTGAGCTTGAAAGTTGATGTTGCTGATATTCGCTTTTAGCAAAAAGGTTTTTACCAATTGCTGTCACAGCTGCCTTCACTGGCAATATACTGACCAGGGTGTTAACTCCCCCTTTGATCCTATGCTAACCAGAGGCACAGCAGTTACCTTTGCTCAGAATCCTCTTCCCCTATTGACCATATGCTAATCAAGGATGCTAACCCTCCAATGTAGAGAAAACCCTTTCTTTCCCTCCTTCCTTGATCTTCAGGTCCTGCCTCCTGGACACATTTCTCTCCTTAGCTGATTCTAGAGATACCTGCTGATACTTTGCCTGCCCTAAGTGAAACATACGGCAGAATTAGCCATAGTAACACCCACTTGACCATGACATAAAAAGTCTGAGCCAGAGTGACTGATTCTGTATAAATAAAGCAGACAGCTTTATTGCATCATCCACTATCATCAAGGAATCCTGGTGGTCTGTCTCCTTCCTTATTCTCTCTTTGCGCCAACTCCACGCACCCTTTGCGAGTTCCGAACCTCGGCGGAGCTGGACTCCGGCAGTGTGGTTGAGTTAACTCTGCTGTGATTCATCCAGGCCCAGCCCCAGCTGCTGCAGCCATCTCTGGAGTGAACCAGTGGATGTAAGGTACCCTCTCTCTAACTCAAATAAATAAAGCTTTGGGCCTGGAGCTGTGGCCTGGTGGCTAAAGTCCTCGCCTTGAACATGCCCCAGGATTCCATATGGGCGCTGACTCTAATCTCGGCACCTCCACTTCCCATCCAGCTCTCTGCTTGTGGACTGTAAGGGCGGTCAAGGACGGCCCAAAGCCTTGGGATCCTGCACCCGTGTGGGAGACCTGGAGGAGGTCCCAGCTCCTGGCTTCGGATCAGCACAGCACCAGCTGTTGTGGTCACTTAGGGAGTGAATCATCGGACAGATGATCTTCCTCTCTGTCTCTCCTCCTCTCTGTATATATCTGACTTTGCAATAAAAGTAAAATAAAATAAAATAAAATAAAATAAAATAAAATAAAATAAATAAATAAGGCTTTAAAAAAAATAAAATAAATGCTATGTAGATCAGGGTAATCCCCTAGTCACCCAGTGGCTAAGACACCCAAAACCTGCATAGGAGTCCCAGGGCTTAACCTGCCCAGTCTCCTGGTTCCTGCTAATGCAGACTCACGGGGTCCCTGGTGATGGCCCGGGGGCGAGCTCTGGTTATCACTCCGGAGATTTGGCTTCCCCAGTTCCTGGTTCAGGACGCTAACCAGACCACTGCAGGCACCTGCGGGTAAACTAGCAGACAGGAACTGTCTGCCTATCCCTGCCTCTGTCTCTCAAAGCAACACATTAAAAAAAAAATTCAAAGCTATGTAAGTCAAAGGCATTACTAGATTTTTCTCAGCAATAATGGGGAAGCTTTCTTCTGCCAAGAGCCACTTGGATACAATAATATTCTTTGTGGGCCACTTAGAATTATCATCAATTAGGGGTTGGCATTCTAGAGGAGCAGGTTCAGCTGCCACCTGTACACCACATGGACAACCTTTCAACCCCGGCTGCTCCACTTCGGCCCTCACTCCCTGATGATGCACCCAGGAGAGCCATGGAGCAGAGGCCACTGCTCTCACACGGGAGACCCAGGGGAATCTCCTGGCCAGGCCAGGCCAGGCTGTAGCAGCCATCGGCAGCTCCCAATTTTGAACAGCTCAGCTCTGAGCATTGTGGCCATTTGGGCAGTGAATCAGTGGATGAAAGATCTCTGTCTCACACTCCAGAACTCTTTCAAGTAAAAACAAATCTTTTGAAAAAAAAAAAAAAAAAGGAGCTGAATTAAAACATGGCTACTATGCTTCAATCTGTGAGTTCACAATCAAAGGAAAGACACTGAAAAAGTAAATGGGGGTAAACATCTTTTCTATAGACATGTTCCCATGGGCCTGGCAAAGTAGCCTACTAGCTAAAGTCTTCACCTTGCATGCACTGGGATCCCATATTTGCACTGGTTCATATCCCAGCTGCTCCATTTCCCATTCAGCTCCCTGTCTGTGGCCTGGGGAAGCAGTCAAGAACGTCCCAAAGCCTTGGGACACTGCACCCGCATGAGAGACCCAGAAGCAGCTCCTGGCTTCAAAACAGCTCAGCTCTGGCTGTTGAGGCCACTTGGGGAGTGAACAAGTGGATAGAGGATCTCTCTCTCTGTCTCTTCTGTCTATAAATCTGACTTTCCAACAAAAAGAAATAAATCTTTAAAAGGAGAGAAAGAAATGTTCCTATGAGCAGACAAAACACAAAAGACAGAATTCAAACAGTGGTATTCTTGAGCCTAGGAATTAATAAACTTAGACAATGATTTTTAATGGCTGCTAACATGACGAATGTCATACACCAGTCTCAGTAATGTCTTATTTTTACAAACTGTTACAGAGGGGCCAGGTATGACACCCCCCTGAGATGCAGGGACCCCACTGAGCCCCAGCTATTGCGGAAGTGTATTTATTAGCTCTCATAACACAACAGATGTACTGTAAATGAAGCACAAGCCTGCCAACAGCAGATACACTGTGATCCCACTTGGAGCAAATTATATTTATGAGTGTGCATTTCCTGGTTTTTCCAAATGAATACGTATCACATATATAACACCATGGAAATGAACAGCAATACCCAAATACACAGGCGCAGGGAGCTCCTATAGGGAGCTCCTGCAGCCAGCCTCAGGAGAGCCGGGCACTGACCTGCTGATGGCCCAGGGTGTGCAACTCCAGCGAAGTCAGGACGAAGGACAGGAGCCCGTAGACACACATGCATGCGGTGCTGGTGGTGCACTGTAAGAGCAGAGGAGGCAGCAAGTCCCTCTCCACCCACAGCACCTCCCAGCACATCCCATCACACAGGCACCAGGCTCATCCACAGGTGGCAGAGCAGCTGGAGCTTTCCAGCGATCCTCACTGACTCACAGGATCAGAACCCAGATGGATAAGAAAAGAAAGAACCACAGACATTACAACACACAACGGTAAAACCAAAAGTACTTCCAAAGGATCCAAGCGAATGTGGTCAAGAGAAGCATAACCAGCAGACATCGGTGCTGAGCAGCGCGCTCTGGGCTGCCTCCCGACACCCTTGGTCCAACACGTACACCGGCCCAGCCACCCCATCTGTGCAGTGTGGGCAGTCCTATGTCCACCATCACAGCACAGATAAAGTGCCCATTCCTCAGAGTTGGCCCATCGCTCCCACCCAGGCCCTAGCAGGCACAGTTATGTTCTGTGGAAGTCACCTGCGACACCAGCATCATTGCTATTGTACTAATGTCCACGGTTCTGTCTGCCCCTTCTCATCCTCAACCTCCAAGAGCTGTAGACTCACATTATTTCCCCCACTGGCAAGCGAGCGGAGCAGTCGGGTCAAGTACTGGAACACATTCTGTTGGATGGCAGTGCCTCCCAGCTTGCGCACCACAGCACTGCATTCTTCTGGCTTCAGGGTGTGACGGAGCAGAGCCCAGGCCAAAAGCACTGGGGCATGATGGGGAATGTCCCCAAAGGTCAACATCAAATGGTCCATGTCCTAACAAAAGGAGAAAACACATTGGTGTCTCTCAACAAGAAGGGTTCAGATTGCTAAAGCAGGGACAGGTACCTGGTGTGGCATTTGGGACACTGGCAGGGGTGCCAGCCTCACACAGTAATGGGTTTGAGTACAGGTCCTAACTCCCCATTATGGCTTCCCATCAATGCATGCCAACGCAGGTCATCAACGGCTCAACTGCTGGAGTCCCTGACACCCAAACAGATTCAGTTCCTGGACCCATTGTGCATCTGGCCCAGCCCCCGCTTTCATAGCATTTGTGGAACTTCTAGATGGAAGATGTCCATTTCTCTGCCTCTCAAATCAAGAAAATAAGTAAAAATTTTTAGAATCCCTCAACAGGATTCTCTATCCATCACTCACAAGGCCTTGCTCTCGGACTGTGCTAGCTCCCTCCTCACACACCTGCAGCCACGTCACCAATAAACCCCGCTAGACTCTTCCCTTTACCATCATAAATACATATTCAAAAGGAGACAGTAGAAATTTTGCCCTGCTCCTTCCTGAATTTTCTGACTTGCCCTCCTTTTCTTCCTGATCACCCCATCTCGATGCATTTCCCCTTTACTCACAGGTGCCACCCATGCAGACAGGACCCAGAGCTTTGTCCTTGCACCGTTCTCCATGAGCGCCAGTGCTTCCCCACCCACGGAGCCACCGCCTCTGCTCAGATGACTGACAAATGAGGTTTCCCACCACATCTAAACCAGCTAATCCTGTAGAACTCAGTGTCTCTTTGGCCTTCGGCAAGAACGTAATTATGTACAAACAATCGTGTGACACAGTTGTTCCCAATTCACCTGGCAAGTCAGTCCGTCCCGAGCAAACTGGTGTAGCTCCCTCCTGTCATCCAGGGCACACTTATGCAAGGACTCGATGTCCATGCCTTCCACCAGGATCAGGGCACTAAAGTAGCTGGGAAGGAAAGCGGGACCATGGCTGCAGGTGCTTCCTCAGCCTTGGTGGATAGACACTCAGCTAACACACAACACTGTCCTCTCACCTTCCCCTTCAGGAAAGTATTAACATGTTGTTCAATACTGCTTTTTCATAGACAGGCTTCTAAATCCACTACCTATTTAGCACTGGCAGCACATCTGACCAGCCACTTTGCAACCACCTGTTAGTCATATACAAAGCTCTGTCGATCACAGTGGGCTGAGCTAGCCAGCACTGTAGGTCTCCACAGCCTCCACCCCCACAGAACCCAGAGAAAGTCTCTGAGTTCTCAACAGGGAAATGCAGCTTGCCTAAGCAAAGAGGGAACAAACTGGGGACATACAGGTGTTGATAAACAGAAAAGCCTGAGAGACTCAAAGTCCGTAGCCTATGGCTGGCACCAAGGCACAGAAGGTATAGCCACTGGCTGTACTGTTGGCATCCCATTTGGACACCAGTTCTTGTCCGGACTGTTCCATTCATGATCCAACTCACTACTAGCCAGAGAAAAGTAGCAGAGACGGCCCAAGTGCTTGGGTTCCTGCCACCCACGTGGGACTTGGAGGAAGCTCCTGGCCTCAGTACAGCCTTGCTCTGGCCACTATAGCCATCTGGGGAATGAAGCCATGGATGGAAGATCTCTGTGTCCCAAGGTCTCATGAGAACCTGCACGTCTCAGCTATCGCTCCCTTCTTAGCATCCACACAGTGCCTTGCCTGTAATAATTGCTCAACAAATTCATCTCTATTTAGAAGAAATTCAGTTAAAGGAACAAGACGATAGCTCTTTTTTTTGAGAGTTTTGTTCCTTGTATGATGCAACATGCTGGCACACCCATTTCTTTTCTAGCTCACCCTTTCCCCTTCATCCATCGAACAATCAACAGCACCAATGCTCAATGTTCAGTTCATTTGGACTTACCCAATCCGATCGATAAAAGGATCCATAGTCTCATCCACTAGATGCCTGTTGATTTGCCGACTACCAAACCCTTGCTCTTTAAACATCTTGGTGAGTACCAACAGGTCACTGGGTGACATCTCAAAGTAGGCGTAATAAAGGAAGATGATCTCCAGCAGCATGCACTGTTCCCGAAGGCACTGAGCAAACCAGCGAGACACCTGACGCTCAGTCTGCACAAGTGGAAGCGAAAAGGCCGAGGTAAAAAGCACATATGAAAACGTTCAAGTTATATTAAACAATACATACGGTAACAAAAATGAAAAAAAAAAAAAAGACAACGGAGTGAAAAGGCAGTTTCTGTTGCCCTGTAACCACCCCCTCCAAAAGCAGCCAATCCTGCCTCTTTCACCATGCCACGTATTCATGCATCAATGCAAGCTAAATCCCATCCACCTTAACCACAGGTACCTATACTACATGTACTACGTGGCAACTTACTATTTTCACTTAACAATATCTTGAAGGTTACTTCTTAGAACAGCAGACTCACAATTTTCTTCTTTTATTCCTTTCTCAGCTACACGGTAATCCATTGTAATATTTAAGCCAGTCCCTTTGTCACTTATAATACTACATGTTACCGCTGTACATAAAAGGCTATAATTATTTTATTCATCCCGTTTGGATGCACATTTAGGTAACTGCCAAACTTTCATTAACAGAATCATACCATATAACTGATAGACAAAAAACTAGCAACACATAAAAGATCCCAACAATATTGAGCTAGCTAATATTTATACACTAGTACACTCCACTACTGCCAAACATACATTCTCTTCCAACACAGAGGGAATATTCATTCACCAAGAAATATCAATTGTGGGAAAGCAAATTTTTAAAAAAATATTACAGGGGTGGGGAAGAGCTGACATTCTGTCACAGCAAGCTAAGACTCCGCCTGTTGCACTCTCCTCCCACATGGGCACCAACTGAAGTCCTGGCTGCTCCACTTCCGATCCAACTCCCTCCTAATGCACCTGAGAGCAGGGGAGGATGGCCCAAACCCTCGAGTCCCCGTGCCCACGTGGAAGATCCAGGAGAAGTTCCAGGCTCCTGGTTTCAGCCAGGCCCAGACCTGGCCGCTGCAGCCATTTGGGGAATGAACAAATGGATCAATGTTATTGTGTGTCTATCCTTTGGTCACCACCTTCCACATTGGTTACTGCATTTTATTTTCTATTTTCAGTTTAAAAAAAGAGAGAGAGTATTTATTTGTTCAAAACTCAGAGTTACAGAGAGAGGAAGAGGCAGGAACACCTCCCATTTGCTGGTTTGCTCTCTAAATGGCTGCAATCCAGGGATGCACCAGGCCAAGCCAGGAGTCAGGAGCTTCTCTGGTTCTCCCACATAGGCATGAGAACCCAAGCACTGGGACATCACCCAGTGAGTTAACAGGGAACTAGATCAGAAGTGGAGCAGGCTGGGTCTGGAACCAGTGCACATATGGGATGCCGGCACTTCAGGCAGGGGCTTTACCCACTATGTCACAGCACTGGCCCCTTTTAACACAATCTAAAGTTCAATTATTTTATTTTATTTTGCTTTATTGTAACTGCTTTTTTAATTTGCAAAATGATTTTTTACAGAGAAAGAAGGAAGCAGAGAGGTCGGTTTTCAATCCACTTGTTCCCTCCCCAAATGGTCACAACGGCTGCAGCTGATCTGATCCAGAACTCAGAGCCAGGAGCTTTGCCCAGTCTCACACATGTGAGCAGGGGACCAAGGCTGCAGGTCATCCCCCACTGCTTTCCTAGACCATAAGCAAAGAGCTAGATGGGAACTGGAGCAGCTGGGACATAAACCGGCGTCCAGATGGGATGCCTGCACTTGCAGGTGGAGGATTAGCATGTTACACCACCACACCGGCTCGAAGTTTAGTCATCTGAGATACTGGATTGATTTAGGAAAGTTACCACCTTATTGCTGCTTTCCTCTTGCTGGTAAATTTTCTGGGAGGACATCAGAAATCTATATTCTGTATTTTTTTTCTTGAGATTTATTTATTTTTATTACAAAGTCAGATATACAAAGAGGAGAGACAGAGAGGAAGATCTTCCGTCCAATGATTCACTCCCCAAGTGAGCGCAACGGCTGGTGCTGTGCCAATCTGAAGCTGGGAACCAGGAACCTCTTTCAGGTCTCCCACACGGGTGCAGTGTCCCAAAGCATTGGGCCGTCCTCGACAGCTTTCCCAGGTCACAAGCAGGGAGCTAGATGGGAGGTGGAGCTGCCGGGATTAGAACCAGCGCTCATATGGGATCCCGGCACGTTCAAGGCGAGGACTTTAGCTGCTAGGATACAGCGCCACGCCCTATATTCTGTATTATAAATCATTTTTCCTCTCTATTAAATATTTTAACTAGCTTTTTTGTTTTGATTGGCGTGTTTTAATAAGAATGTGTTACTACTCTCCAAACAAAAAGAGATTTCATTATAACCTACATTTAGAAACTGCCTTAGGATTTAGCATTAAAAAAAATCAGCTCTACTCCACACACGTAATCAGGACTGATGACAGGAACAGGCAAGGAGGCACAGCAGGTTAAGCTGCTGCCTGTTTAGCCTTCATCCCACACTATGGTGTAGGCTGCAGTTCCAGCCACCTGTCTCCAAATCCCGTTTCCTGTTATTGCGCCTGGAAGGCAGAAGACGACAGGTGCTTGAGCTCCGAACCGCGTGGGAGCTGCTCTGGCTTGGGGCGGGCACAGCCCTGGCCGCTGCGGCCATTTGGTGTATGAATAAGCAGTTGGAAAATCTCTCATTTGCATTCCAAATAACCAAACACATATTTTGTAAAAACCAGAAAGTGACTAGAAAGATGAGATCTTGGGGTTTAGAGTTCCATTAATCACTAAAAGAAAATACTTCGGTAAGGAAAGGATAGGAGCTGGATGAACAAAGCCAAGGCAAAAAAGTCCACAGGAACCAGGCGCTTCAGTGCGGTGCTCAGCTGAGCTTGATGTGACAGACTTACTGAACAGCCACTGCACCTACTGTAAGGGGGTGAACGAAGCCCACTGCACCTACTGTAAGGGGGTGAACGAAGCCCACGGCCACACAGTTTTGCTCGAGCAGCCCCCACATACCATGAGGGTGCCGTGGGTCTCCCACGTGGGTGCTTCAGTCTGACACAGCTCTTCAAACTGCTGTCTATATTTTGAAACCAGCTCCTTCTCCAACTTATCAACACAGTCTGCGTATTCGACCTTAAAAAGAAAATCAAACAATAACATACGTGGAATAAAAGGTAAAAGTCACATGATTATGGATAGCAAAATTATTTTCAGTGGCTGAGTGACAGAGGGATGAAATGACCTTACCCTATACGGGTGTCGTTCATCTTGGAAATAAGTGAGAAGGTGTAAGACGCAGCGCAGAACACAGGTTCTCTCTTCATAGTAGTAATCTGCAATCTGGGAGGAGCCAGGACGGGGATCAGTCCCTCGCCCAGCACAGAGGGGAACTCACCTATACATTTCCTGGTGACCACCACACCTAATTAAAAGTGTACATGGAAAAGTCAAATTTATAAAAGCAATCGCAAATATGAAACACAATAAATTAGGCCAACAGAAGCAATATATCTTCACAGATCAGGATATAAATCAAGTGATATAATTATTATTTAAGAAGCTCCAAAAGTTTTTTCCAGGATTTCTTAGGGCACAATGACAAGCAAAGTACCTGAAAACAAATACAAAAATATCACTACCATACATTCTACTGAAAAAGTTGCTGGCGGAAGAATGGGAAATACAGGACCCGGACAATCAAATTAATCCTGTTGGACTGAAATATTCCCAAGCCCGTTCTCATCCAGTTGCGGAAGCAGTATGCTGGGCAGGTCTCTCGGCTGCAACCAGTGCATCCAGCGGCTTGCTTCACAGGGCACCAGGAAGCTTCTCCACAAGGAAGCCAGCACTCAAGTAACACAGGTCAACAGGCCACACAGGTGCACAAAGCAGGTTAAGAACTTTACCTCCGAGAATGGAAACGGGGCCCGACACTGACCTTCAAGATTAAAGTCTGGCTCTGCCGCTCATCCTGCAGCACCACCTGCACAAGGAGAGAACTCTGAGAAGCCATCCTTCAGGTGAAACCTCCTACGCCAAGCAGTTCCAGCCTGGCAGCTCCTTGCTCAGGACCCTTAGCATAGGGAGCCTACGTCCCTTATCAGAGAGCCGGGGCTTGACTGGGCTCCTCCTACATGCACGGGGACCCTGGACTGAACCTCTGGCCCTCAGCTCCGACCACAACTGGACCCCCGCCTTTCTAGGCATTTAGTGAATGCACTAGAGCTTCCAAATGAAAAATAAAACTCAGGTGCGGGCATGAGTGTACAGCCTGCAATGCTAACATCCCGTGTGAGAGACAGTTTGCATCCTGGCTAATCCACTCCTGACCCACCTACCTACTTATGGCCCTGGAACAGCAGCAGAAGACAGCTCAACTCCTGAGGATCCTGTACCCTGAGAAGCTCCTGATTCATTCTCCCCAAAATGCCCCTGTTACTGTACTCTTCTTTTTTTTTTTTTTAAGATTTATTTATTTTATTACAAAGTCAGATACACAGAGAGGAGGAGAGACAGAGAGGAAGATCTTCCTCTCTGTCTCTCCTCCTCTCTGTATATCTGGCTGTAATAAAATGAATAAATCTTTAAATAATAATAATAATAAAAAAACCTGAACTGTGTAAAACTCTAGATTTTCCAAACCATCAACAACAAACAGAGGTGCCCAAAGTGCTGGGTGCAACCACAGACCTTCAGCGAGTCCCGAGTGCCCCTGTAATCCTCTTGAAGGTAACAGTGAAGTAACTGCACACTCTGCTCTTCATCCAGACCCTGAGGCACACAAGTGAAAAACAGCAATTCAGCTCAGAAATCAGACTAGGACTCAAAGCATTCTAAACTCTGTCCTCTGAGATGAGCACAGAACCTCAATGAATACAATCCTTGGAAAGATTTCACATAACGTAACAAGTTTAACTCAAACAGGAAAAGAGCCAGTGAAGTGACCCACAGTTACACCTGCAACAGCTGTGCTCCTCTGCCAAGTCCGGAGGTTCAGCTCAGCGACCAGTGCTGCGGTGCAGTGCATCAGACTACTGTGAGCCAGACATCGCAAACAAGGGCACCCGTGGAGGTCCTGGCTGCTGCTCCCATCCAGCTACCCAGTCACGGGCCTGGGGAGGCAGCAGAGGACGCCCCAAGTCCTGGGCCCTGCACGGCCATGGCTACCATTTGGGGAATGACCCAGTAGCTGATACTTCTCTCGGCCTCTCCCTCTCTGTCACTCTGACTTCAAATAAATAAAGCTTTCTTTATTATTATTTTGAATTTGAAAGGCTCGTTCCATCTTCAGACAATGAAGGAAACTGTGCTGGTCACTGAGTGAGTCCAGCAATGCGCCCGTGATCGGTGCAAGCGTCACTAACATGCTCAATGTAACCCGCCAAGTCGCAATCAACTCAGTTTTCAGCAACACTAAGAATAAAATTCTGCACGTTCCCTGCAGTAATGTCTTAAATCTGAGCTGATTTTTACTTACCAGAAATTTGCTGATCCGTAATCCCAGCTCTTTCAGGGGAGAGGCCACGTCCTTATTAGCTTTCACTTTTTCAGCTGAACTTGAACTACAAAACAACAATCATTTTCTCACTCTCATTGACTCGGGTTTCAGATAAGTCGCACTTTTTCCTGTTCTTTCAGTACTTACAAAACATTAGATAGCACAAATTCACCTCTACTTTAAAACACAGAGTTGGTTAGCTGTAGCTCATAAAAAATATGTGGTGGGTTTTTTAATACTCTAGTCATGTATATTATTGTATGCATTTTAAACAAAAGGCCTTCAGGCATCCCAGTCTTCATGTGCCAAAGAGTCAAAGGCACAAGAAAATACTACGGGGTGGGCTTCGTGGCGTAGTTTGTAAAGTCATGACCTATAATGCCAGCATCACACTGGGCGCCTGTTCACATGCCAGCCACTCCACTTTTTTTTTTTTTTTAAGATTTTTTCATTTTCATTGAAAGGTATATTAACAGAGGAAAGGAGACAGACAGATCCTCCATCCATTGGCTCATGTGACTACCAGTTAAGCTGAGCCAATCCAAAGCCAGACACTTTCTCCAAGTCTCCCACGTGATCACAGGTGCACAAGCACCATCTGCACTGCTTCCCCAGGCGCTCAGCGGAGAGCTGGATCATAAGTGGAGCAATCAGGACACAAACCAGCATGCAAATGGAATGCTGGCACAGGCAGGGGGAGAATTAACCTGTTGAGCCAGTGCGCAGGCCCCCAGCTACTCCTCAGGTGGTGGCAACTGCCGGAGTTGAGCTGACTCAAAACCAGCCAGGAGTCAGGAGCCTCTTCCTGACGCAGGTGCAGGGTCCCAAGGCTTTGGGCCGTCCTGACTGCTTTCCCAGGCCACAAACAGGGAGCTGGATGGGAAGTGGAGCAGCCGGGATTAGAACTGGTGCCCATATGGGATTCCAGTGCTTTCAAGGCAAGGACTTTAGCTGGGCCCGAGTTTATCTACCTTTCAAGTAAAAACATATCTTAAGTATTGTTTTTGAAAGATTTTAGTGGCTAAAATCTTTTCCTTGCATGCCCCCAGGATCCCATATGGGTGCTGGTTTGTATCCCTGCTGCTCCACCTCCCATCCAGCTCCCTGCTTGTGGCCTGGGAAAGCAGCCGAGGACGGCCCAAAACCTTGGGACCCTGCACCCGTGTGGGAGACCCGGAAGAGGCTCCCTGGCTTTGAATCTAGCCATGGCAGCTGCTTGGGAAGTGAATCAATGGACGGAAGGTCTTCCTCTCTGTATATCTGTCTTTCCAATAAAAACAAATAAACCTTAAAAAATTAACAATAAAAAATTAATGATAAAATATGAACAATGATAAGAGTGCCTAGATATGATAAAATAGTGGCTATCTTCTTTCGTGAAGTTACTGATTTCATCAAGGTAGTGATGTAATCAGGGAAAGGGCTAATACAAGAACAGAAAGGTCATTAGCCTAAGAAAATCAAGATGAAGGTAGAAAATTTAACAGATACTCAGAAACCAGACATGAGAGCAACTTGGGACCCTCATGCAATCAAATGGCGCCTGGAACACACGGAGATGAGTAACGCTAGCTTTACAAGTTGTGTTCTCTTCTGAACCCCTTTTTAAAATTAGTGTTTTCGGGCCCAGTGGCGTGGCCTAGCGGCTAAAGTCCTCGCCTTGAACACTCGGGATCCCATATGGACGCCGGTTCTAATCCCGGCAGCTCCACTTCCCATCCAGCTCCCTACTTGTGGCCTGGGAAAGCAGTCGAGGACGGCCCAAAGCTTTGGCACTCTGCACCTGCATGGGAGACCCGGAAGAGGTTCCTGGTTCCTGGCTTCGGATCGGCATAGCACCGGCCGTTGCGGCTCACTTGGGGAGTGAATCATTGGACGGAAGATCTTCCTCTCTGTCTCTCCTCTTCTCTGTATATCTGACTGTAATAAAATAAAAAAAAAAAAAATCTTTAAAAAAAAAAAAAAATTGGTGTTTTCTTCTGCTCATTAAAAAACAATCTATATATTTATTCTCCAAAGCCTCTCTGATCTCAAGAAGGCAGACGAAGCGAAGAGGAAGGGAGCTGGCATTATGGTACAGCAGGTCAAGCTGTCACTTCCCACAGCAGCAGCACCCCATACTGGTTCAAGCCCCAGCTGCCTGCTTCTGATCCAGTTTCCTGCCAACACACCTAGTAAGGCAATGGAACTGTAATAGGGTGTAGCCATCGATGGCTGACACCTGCCTGTCAGGTTAATTAATAGCGGTCTGCATCTTACCCCTCCTACCTCCTCTCCACCATTCAAGTTAACTGAAGGCGAACCGCACACACACAACCCCTTCCAGTGTTCCTCACCATTCAGAACACCTGACAAGCTGAAGCTTACTCTGCAGGCTCCAGGCACCCGGCCCCTCCTGTCTCCATTGTGCTAGATCGGGTTAATTAGCTGCAGGAAAACTTGGGGCTCTAGTAACTCCCTTCCTGTCTCCTGCACGAGGAAGCTGTGTCCTGTATGGCTCTCACCCAGACCTGAAGACGAGAGCTTAAAAAATCCTGACTTCAGGACCCGGTGCAGTGGCCTAACAGCTAAAGTCCTCACCAGGATCCCATATGGGCGCCAGCTCTAATCCCGGCAGCCCCACTTTCTATCTAGCTCCCTCCTTGCTTGTGGCCTAGGAAAGCAACTGAAAACGGCCCAAAGCCTTGGGACCCTGCAGTCCAGATGAAGCTCCAGGCTCCTGGCTTCAGATGAGCTAAATTCTGGCATGAACCAGTGGATGGAAGATCTCTGTTTCTCCTTCTCTCTGTAAATCTGATTTTCTAACAAAAAATAAGTAAAATCATCTTTAAGAAGAGGTCTCTGCCATTCATATGGAAGACCCGGATTGAGTTCCAGCTCAGCCATGGTCACTGAGAGCAAACCAGCATATGGAAGAACACTGTGCGCTCCAATAAAAATGCCATAAGCAGTCACCATGCTGAAGGGTGTCAGGCACACCAGGGGCTCAGGATACTAACTGCTACACAGAAAATCCACAGTAAACAGCCAGCATTCAGTCCTCACACAAACACGGTGGAGTTTAAATAACTAGGAATTTCAGTTGAATATTTACAAAATCCTGATCACCACATATAACATTACTAATTGGATTTTTATAATACTGTATTTCACGAAGAAATTTTACTCCTTCAATAGATGGGGGAAAAAGCCCTACTGTCCTCCACTGGTAACCAAACGGCATCCTGACCTCCTCACGCAGGGACAGCAGGAAGGACACCAGGACAGCCTCCTCACGTAGGGACAGCACCCCAGGACAGCCCACTCCATGCCAGGTTGCCCGAGGTGGGAGTGGGGGGAACCCTAACCAGACACGCAGAAGAGCCTCACCTGGGTAGTTTGTAGTAAGAAAGCCCCTCCAGCAACCGCTGCCAATGTTTATTCAGTTCTGCCTCAATCTGATTCTGAAAAGAAAAAGGTAATTATGTAGGTATCATTTTCATCAGACTCCGTGACCATGCTCTTGAAGTCTTTTTAATATGCATTTGGGGCCCGGCAGCGTGGCCTAGCGGCTAAAGTCCTCGCCTTGAAAGCCCAGGGATCCCATATGGGCGCCGGTTCTAATCCTGGCAGCTCCACTTCCCATCCAGCTCCCTGCTTGTGGCCTGGGAAAGCAGCCGAGGACGGCCCAATGCATTGGGACCCTGCACCCGTGTGGGAGACCTGGAAGAGGTTCCTGGTTCCCGGCATCGGATCGGCGCGCACCGGCCCGTTGCGGCTCACTTGGGGAGTGAACCATCGGACGGAAGATCTTCCTCTCTGTCTCTCCTCCTCTGTGTATATCTGGCTGTAATAAAATGAATAAATCTTTAAAAAAAAAAAAATATGCATTTGTCCCTCAGCTCAGAATCCTTTCCCAGACACCAAATTATTAATGATTTAACGTTATGTGACAATCCTGATAAGTACACCTTCTAGTGGTTGTACAACATTTTACCAAGTGGCTAGACAAAAATTCATCTGCCATTCCTTTCATATTAACTACTTCCACTAACCGTAATTCTTTATTCACTTATATAATCCTGAGCTTTCTAGGTGGCTCTCGGCTCCGCTCACGATCTAGCCTCCTGCTATTGCACCCTGGAAGGCGCAGGTGAGGCTCGCGTGGCTGGGCCCCTGCCACCCATGTAGGAGACGTACATGGAGCTCCAGCTCCTGCCTTTGGTGTGATTTAGGCTCAGCTATGTGGACAACTGAGGACTGAACCAGTGGATGGAAGATTTTTCTCTGTTGCTTTGCCTTGCAAATAGATGAAAATAACTTTTTCTTAAGTAAGGCTTTAAAGCAGATGTAATACTCACAATGTCAATTATAGTAAGCACAGCAGTAACTGAACAGCTCTGTAAGCACAGAGAGAAGGTTTGCAACTGCTCATCTATCCCCAGATGGCCACAACAGGCCCCTCCCTGGAACTGAAAACCACCCCTGGTCTCCCACGTGGGCAGCAGGCCCCAAACACACGGGCCAGCACCTGCTGTCTTCCTAGACATATTAGCAAGCAGTTGAACGAGACGGAGCACTCAGACCTGGAACCAGAGCTCCGACACAGGACGCCAGTGCTGCTGGTGGCTGCAAAAGCCTAGGGGCCACAAAGCCAGCTCCTGGACGTCATCCTGACACTTATCCTCAGAGGACAAGGCCACCCAAGGACCGCTGGGGAAATTGCCCTCTACTGACGATATACTTGCAGGTGCTCTGTGAGGCACAGTAGTTGTAAGCTGGAGGAGGCCAACGAAGGAAGAGCATGATGAGTCCTCCAAGTACTGGCCAGAGCGCAGGCCTGAGGTGGCAGCAAAGTATGCATATCTGCTCTGAGAGCGCGGACGACCAAGAGAAATGCCACCCATGAGATTCCATTCTTCACAGATAGAGGCTCCAGAAATGCCAGCAGCAAAGCTGGGTCAGGGTCCCACGCAGCTGAGGCCGGCAGTGCACGAATGCTCCCCGGGTCATGGCAGTAAGAATACACTTTCCCAGGCCTGGCGGCGTGGCCTAGCAGCTAAAGTCCTCGCCTTGAACGCCCCAGGATCCCATATGGGCACCAGTTCTAATCCCGGCAGCTCCACTTCCCATCCAGCTCCCTGCTGTGGCCTGGGAAAGCAGTTGAGGATGGCCCAGAGCAATGGGACCCTGCACCCAGAAGAGGTTCCAGGTTCCCGGCTTCAGTTCGGCACAGCACCGGCCGTTGCACTCACTTGGGGAGTGAATCATTGGGTGGAAGATCTTCCTGTCCTTCTCTCTGTATACCTGACTTTGTAATAAAAGTAAATAAATCTTAAAAAAAAAAAAAAAAAAAAAAAAAAAGAATACACTTTCCCTTCTGGCTTCAAAGCCAGTGCAGGTAGCTCTGCAATACAAACGGCACAAAACCCACAGAAGCCACACAGGGACGCCCCCTTACCAGTTCTCTCAGAGCTGACCTTCCAAGCAGGATGGTCCACAGCTCTCTACTGCTCCTGAAAAGGGAGACAGAGCACATGTCATTTTACACCTACTACATCTACTCCCTACAAAGCAAGCAAGTAATCATTCACATTTAAAAATGACCATGGAATATAATTCTCTTAACATTTTAGAAAGGAATTCTGTGAAAATGTTCTGAGAAGTTTGATGACCAAAATAAACTAAGATGCAAAATTTTAATCTAAACCAAAGAAATGTATTGAAAAAACAGACAACAGGGGCAGAGTCCTGGCTGGTGAAGCCATCGCTGGGTTGCCTGCACCCCACGTCACTGCGGCCACCTCAGATCCTGGCCCCGTGCTCTTCCCTAGGCTCCTGCTAATTGCGCCCTGGAGCACGAGAGCTGACAGCAAAGGCACTGAGGCAGCACCCCCCCCCTTGGGAGCCTGGGGTGCCCTCCTCGGCCTGGGGTGTCCTCCTCGGCCTGCAGCCTGGGGTGTCTTCCTCGGCCTGGGGTGTCCTCCTCGGCCTGCAGCCTGGGGTGTCCTCCTCGGGCCGATCCAGTGCCAGCTGCTGCAGGCAGCCACAGGGCATTTCCCTGTGTCACAGTCTGTCTTTCAAATAGCCAGATAGAAAATTAGATAACCTTCAAAAGGAAAGAAAACACCTGCTTATCTAACTCCTCATTGCCATCTTTAAAACAAAGAAAAGTTTGTTTTTTGTTTTTTTATTTGAAAGGCAGAGTTCCAGAGAAGACAAAAGAGAAATTTTCCATTTACTGCTTCTCTCTCCAGATGGCTCAAGGAGCCAGGTCTGAGCCAGGACTGGGACAGGACAAAGCCACAAGTTTGGGACTCCATCAGTGTCCCCCTCAAGAGTGGCAGAGCCCACACATTTGGGCCACCTCTGATCGCTTTCCCAGGTGCACCGTCAGGGAGCTGCACTGGGGGTGGAACAGCCAGGCCTTGAACCAGCATTCCCCTGTGATCACCCCTGACAGAAGCTAACACACTGTGTCACACCAATTCCAGACAATACACTAGAGTGTGAAGTGCAGAGGGATGCCATTAGATACCATTTCTTTTTCTTTTCTTCCTATTTTTTTTTAAATGGTCTGTGTTGTGGCGTTAACAGGTTAAGCTGACGCCTGCACCGCCGCATTCCCTTGGCTGATACAGGCCCGACTCCCGGCTACCTCACTTCACAGGCAGCTCTTTGCAAACGCAGCTGGGAGAACAGCGGAAGATCGCAGAAGTGCTTCAGTCCCTGTCCCCATGCAGCAGACTCAGATGAAGCTCCTGACCTCAGACCTCTGGCTTCTGCCTGGCCCAGCCCTGGCTGCTGCAATCAGAGGGGGATTTTTGTCTCCCTTTCTCTGTAACTCTGTCCATCAGATAAATAAAACCTTAATAAAATAATAATAATAATGGGGGCCACTGCTATGGTGTATTTGGTTAAGCCTCTGCCCACGATGCCAGCATCCCACACAGTCAGATTGGAGTCCCAGCTGCTCCACTTCTGATACAGCTCTCTGCTAACATGACTGAAGTAAGATGGCCCAAGAACTTGGGCCCCTGCATCCATGTGGGAGGCGCAAAAGCTGCTCCTGGCTTGGCCCTGGCACATCCTGGCCGTTGCATCCATCTGGGGAGTGAGTCAACAGCTGGAAGCCACTCTGTGTCTCTCTTTTTGATCCTGCCTTTCAAATAAACAATATTTTAAAGTAAAATTATAAAGATCAGATAAAGCTCTGGCCATTTCCATTGAAAAGGCAGATATACAGATAGGAAGATCTCCTGTCTGATGATTTACTCCCCAAGCAGCCGCAACAGCCAGAGCTAAGCCAATCTGAAGCCAGGAGCCCGGAGCCTCTTCCAGGTCTCCCACACGGGTGCAGGGTCCCAAGGCTTTGGGCTCTCCTTGACTACTTTCCCAGGCCACAGGCAGGGAGCTGGATGGGAAGCGGAGCAGCTAGGACACAAGCCAGAGCCCAGATGGAATGCTGGCAGGAAGGCAGGGGAGCCTGCAGTCCTGGCCACTCCCGAGCCAAGGCTGCCACAGCTCTGCGCACTTCTCCAGCACACTGAAAGGTTCTTTCCTTAAACCAGGCACTGTGCAGCGGTATAACCTAGAGTCCAGTACAGAGCTGAGTGGACTGCTCAGCCTTGGGGCCTGAGATAGGACCCTGGACCCCACAGACCCCAGTTTACATGTGGGTGGGAGGCCATCAGACTGTCCCACAGACTTGGAGGGTCCCGACTGCGGCAGTGGCCCTGGGATGCAGCTCCATGGCTGCACGAGGGACCGGTGCCCAGAGCGGGGACTGGCACTGTGGCATAACAGATTAAGCCTCACTTGGGTGAATGCAGGCACCCCATATGGGTACTGGGTTGAGTCCCAAGTGCTTGGGTCTTTGCACCCATGTGGGAGACCCAAAAGCAGCTCCGGCCCAGCTCTCACCATTGAGGCCACCTGGTGAGTGAACCAACACATGGAAGATCTCTCCCTCCGCGTACGCCCTGTAACTCAGTCTTTAAAGTAACAATAAAATAACATAAAGCAAAATAAAATAAAACACAAGGTTCACCAAAATGCCAATATTCAAACTAACTTTCAGACAAATCAGGCACAATCTTCCCCAAACTGAGTAGCTGAAGGCAGACCTCGTTTCTGATCAGGGACCAACGTGTCCTAACACATAAATAAATGCCTTTTTATACCAGGGTTGGCGTCACTGTTGTTTCAACACTGCTTTTCACGTTCAGAGAAACAAACGGGCTGCAAAAGAAGTGACTTGGCTGAGGTCAGCTCACGCAGCTGCCTCTTGGTGCCCACCCCTTGGGCATTCCCTGCAGTGCTGATGCAGGCCACACCACGCCATCACGGAGGGATGCAGGGACGCCCCCTTCCTTCTCGCAGGCAGGAGCACCCCTCCATCACCCTGTGGGAACCCCACCTTCTCCACTGCAGACTCCCCCGCCCAGTTCCAATGACCATAAAACAACAGCCACAACAAAAACACAGCCTGGGAAAGACAGGTGCCGTGGCGCCGGAATCCTGAGACACACCAGAGATGTGGGACACCACAGATCCCGCGGGAGGTGGAAGAGAGCAAAGAACGAGATCCCCCCCCAAAAATGGCTGGGATACCACGAGGAGGGCTGCAGGAGGGGCAGGCAAGGGACAGCAGCAGGGGTGCGGCGAGGGGACCGGGGCCACCATCTCCCGCAGCTGGACACTGCTCCCTGCAACCTCCAGTATCGCCCCTGGCCGTCCCCACACAGCCCGCCCGGCGGCTCCGGGCAGCCTCCGGCCGTGTCTCCCTCACCCCGAGGCGGCCACGGGCGATGGTCACTCTCCCATGCCGGACCACCCGGGGCGAAGCGGGGAGAGGTCCTCCCGCCACCGCGACGCGCCGAGGTGAGGGAGCGCCCGGGGGGTGGGCGGGCAGCGGGGAAGAAGGAAAAAGGAGGGCGCCCAGGGAGGAGAAAACGAGGCAGGGCGCGAAGGGCAAGGGCTGAGGAACCGGCCTCCCCGGACAAGTACCCTCAGATCCCGGCGCGCGAGGACCGTTTGGATCTAGCCGCCCTCCAGCCTCAGCTTCCCGTCCACGAAACCCTGGGCTCGGCCCGCCACATCCCTGTCCCCACCGACTCCCGCTTCCGTCCGGCTTCCTCCCAGCACCCCGCAGCCCACCGAGGCCACCCCGGTGCCGCACCTCACACTGTGCCCGCCGGCGGCCGCCGCCATCTTCGCGCGCGCGCGCACAGACACACGGCGCCTCGGCCCCGCCCCCGGATGCTGTGCCCACGTGATCGGCCGGCCGCCTCCAGGTCGCGCCGTGTGGGCGGGGCCTTTCCGTCACGTGATGGACGGACCTGTTCAAGATGGCGAGGCCCGGGGAGGGAAGGGCTCGGCCGGGGCGTGCGCGCTCTGGATCGTGAGCCAGACGGAGGAGGAGTGGAAACGCTTTCGCCGGAGGGGCCGGCGGTGAGGTGTGACCGCGCGGCAGCTTCTTTCGCCACAGGGAGTGTGAGCTCTCAGCTCTCGAAGCTGGAGCAGGTTGCCAGCTGGGTGAAAACGGCCGCCTTCAGCTTGGCGGGAGCGAGCAGCCCCGACTGCAAGGGCGTCCCTGGTCACCCCGGCTTCCCCGCAGGCCCGGCCCCGGAGTGATGACCCGGCAGTGCCCCCCAGCCCCAGAGCCCGCCGCCCCGCTGAGCGGGTCGGTGCTGGCCGAGGCAGCCGTGGTGTTCGCCGTGGTACTGAGCATCCACGCGGCCGTGTGGGACCGATACTCGTGGTGCGCCGTGGCCCTGGCCGTGCAGGCCTTCTACGTCCAGTACAAATGGGACCGGCTGCTGCAGCAGGGCAACGCCGTGTTCCAGTTCCGCGTGTCGGCCAACAGCGGCCTGCTGCCTGCCTCGGTGGTCATGCCTTTGCTCGGGCTGGTCATGAAGGAGCGGTGCCAGGCAGCAGAGAACCCTGCCTTCGAGCGCTTCGGCGTGGTCGTGGCGGCCACGGGCATGGCGGTGGCCCTCTTCTCGTCGGTGTTGGCGCTGGGCATCACCCGCCCTCTGCCCACTAACACGTGCGCCGTCTCGGGCTTGGCGGGCGGCGTCATCATCTACATCCTCAAGCACTCGCTGAGTGTGGGCGAGGTGATCGAGGTGCTGGAGGTGCTGCTCATCTTCGTGTATCTCAACATGATCCTCCTGTACCTGCTGCCACGCTGCTTCACCCCCGGGGAGGCGCTGCTGGTGCTGGGGGGGCTTAGCTTCGTCCTCAACCAGCTCATCAAGCGCTCTCTGACGGTGCTGGAGAGCCAGGGGGACCCCGTGGACTACTTCCTGCTGGTGGTGGTGGTGGGCGTGGTGCTGCTGGGCGTCTTCTTCAGCACCCTCTTCGTCTTCATGGACTCGGGCACCTGGGCTTCGTCCATCTTCTTTCACCTCATGACCTGCGTGCTGGGCCTGGGCGTGGTCCTCCCCTGGCTGCACTGGCTCATCCGCCGGAACCCCTTGCTCTGGCTGCTGCAGTTCCTTTTCCGGACCCACACCCGCATCTACCTCCTAGCCTACTGGTCCCTGCTCGCGGCCCTGGCGTGCCTGGTGGTGTTGTACCAGAACGCCAAGCGATCCGAGTCCTCCGAGTCCAAGAAGCACCGGGCTCCCGCCCTGGCCCGCAAGTACTTCCACTTCATCGTAGTGGCCACCTACGTCCCAGGCATCGTCTTTGACCGGCCGCTGCTGCACGTGGCCGCCACCATCTGCCTGGCAGTCTTCCTCATCCTGGAATACGTGCGCTACTTCCGCATCAAGCCCCTGGGTCACACCCTGCGCGGCCTCCTGTCCCTCTTCCTGGACGAGCGGGACAGCGGACCGCTGATCCTCACGCACATCTACCTGCTTCTTGGCATGTCTCTCCCCATCTGGCTGGTCCCCAGACCCTGCACACAGAAGGGGAGCCTGGGGGGTGCCCGGGCCTTGGTCCCCTATGCCGGCGTGCTGGCTGTGGGGGTGGGCGACACCGTGGCCTCCATCTTCGGCAGCACCATGGGAGAGATCCGCTGGCCCGGGACCAAGAAGACCTTCGAGGGGACCATGACGTCGATATTTGCCCAGGTCATTTCTGTGGCACTCATCTTGATCTTCGACAGCACCGTGGACCTGAACCACGGGTACGCGTGGATCCTGGGCTCCGTCAGTGCCGTGTCCCTCCTCGAGGCGTACACCACACAGATAGACAACCTCCTTTTGCCTCTCTACCTCTTGATATTGCTGATGGCCTAGTTGGGGTGGGCAGAAAACAGGGACTGACCAAGGTCCCCATGGCAACCAGTCATGTGGGCGGGAGGAGCCAAAGAGCAAAGAGCAGGTGGGGTTTTTCCGTGGACTCAGATTGAAAATAAAATTTAAAAATCATAGTAATAAAGCCAAACCCTCCCAGTTTTAGTATGGCTGCAGGTTAAAGGGAGGAGGGGGCCTTTGGAGCCCGTGCAGCAGCTCAAGTGTCTAGTCCTCCACCTGCCAGCACCAGCATCCTGTAGGGGTGCTGCTTCCTGTCCCAGCTGCTCCACTTCCCATCCAGCTCCCTGTTGATGTGCCTGGGGAAGCAGCAGAGAATGGCCAAGGCCTTGGGACCCTGCACCCACATGGGTGACCCGGATGAGGCTCCTGGCTTCAGAGCGGCTCAGCTCTAGTCATTGCGGCCATTCTCTCTGTAAATCTGCCTTCCAAATAAATAAATCATTACAAAAAAAAGAGTGGGAGAGTGTTCAAGGATAGGACAGAAACTCAGAGGACAAGGACCTAAGTGTACCCAGGCACTCTTTGTTCCCTCATGCTCTGTGGCAGCCAGAATGGACACTTGAGGCAGTAGGACCTAACAGTTACTTCCGGTTCTGGTGTGTCCCTCATGTAAGCAGAAGCCCCAAGAGACACGGCTTCTGCTCTGTGTGACCAGGGGTGGGTGACGGGACCCTCGGAGCCTCGGTTCCCGAGGGGACATCAAGGACAGGCAACCCCTCAGCGTGAGTGGCACAGAGTTCCAAGGAAATGGGCTCTGCCGGATGAGCAGGTGGTGGGGAAGCGTTGGCTGTTTGCCCAGAGTGGTCACTATCCTGTCAGAGCCCAGGGCAGTAGGAGCAACTTTGACTTTCTGGCTTCCTGAACAGGAGGAGGAGAGAGCGCAGGGGTTTGAGGGGCTGTCAGTTGACAGTGCGGACAGCCTCAGCAGTGCCCACTCCATGTTGAGCGGCCCACCCATGGCCCTGACTCCCTCCGTCCTGTCCAAGTCCCAGCAGTCTCTTCTGCCAGAGCAGCACTCTGTTTGGGTCCAGGAGTTTTTCCTGTGAGACCAACAAGACCCCCCCAGAGGGCTGTGGTTCCTGGCCTTGCTTTCTTGGGGTGGGTCTGGGTCCCCCAGAGCTGACACAGAGCAAGGAGTTGGTGTGATGGTCGCAGAGGAGCATTTACGGCAGGACTCCTGAGGCTGGGCAAGCTTCCTCTCCTCACCCAACCTGGCAGGGACAACCAAAAACACAGCCCCTCCCCCCCCCCAGTGCCAGAAGCTGGGAGCAGAGCTCGGAGGAGCTGGGAGTGGCAGCCACCACCACAGCCTTTGCCTCAGAGCCGGGGATCCAGACATTCCCTCTAGGGCTCCGCGGGGACTCAACAAACCAGTCCCGTTACTCAGGATGTCCTCTGCTTGCCAAAGAAAGTGTCTCTGTTGGTCAAAGGGCACCAGCTTTGCCCAACCAGCTCCCTGGGTGGCCTCATCAGGGCCTGGCTGTGGCCATGAGTGTACGTGGATCCAATCAGGGGGATACACTCAGACTATGGAAGCCAGGCAGTGAAGGAGGCCTGGGCCCCAAGGGAGGGAACTCCAGGCTACAGGGGTGCCAGGACGGGGGCTGACAACGTGGCATAGCAGCAAAAGCCATCACCGGGGACCCATCCATACAGCACGAGTCTGAGTCCTGGCTGCTCCACTTCCCATTCAGCTCCCTGCTGATGCACCTGGGAGAGCAGCAGAGAATGGCTCAAGTGCTTGGACCCCTGCACCTACAAGGGAGACCCAGAAGTTAGGCTCCCAGCTTCGGATCGGCCACCTCTGGCCGTTGGGGCATTTGGAGAGTGAACCTTTCTGTAAATATGCCTTTCAATAAAAATCTTTAAGAGAATAAAATAATGATTAAAAAGAAGATTCACTTATTTTTTTAAAAGAGTTATTTATTTTTATTATGAAGTCAGATATACAGAGAGAAGGAGAGACAGAGAGGAAGATCTTCTGTCCGATGATTCACTCCCCAAGTGAGCCGCAACGGCCGGTGCTGCACCGATCCGAAGCCAGGAACCAGGAATCTCTTCCGGGTTTCCCACACGGGTGCAGGGTCCCAAAGCATTGGGCCATCCTCAACTGCTTTCCCAGGCCACAAGCAGAGAGCTGGATGGGAAGTGAAGCCGCCAGGACTAGAACCGGCGCCCATATGGGATCCTGGCGCGTTCAAGGCGAGGACTTCAGCCGCTAGGCCACGCCGCCGGGCCTAAGATGCACTTATTTTAATTGGAAAGACAGAAAGAGATCTTCCATTCACCCATTCATTCCCCAGATGGCTGCCAGAGCTGGCCTGGTCCAAAGCTGGGAGCCAGGAGCTGCTTCTAGGTCTCCCATATGGGTACAGGGGCCCAAGTAGCTGAGCCATCCTTTGCTGCTTTCCCAGGCCACAAGCAGCTGCATGGGAAGTGGAGCAGCCAGGACACAAATGGGTGCCCATATGGGATGCTGGTGCTTGGGTGCTGGCAGGAGGATTAGCCAGATGAACCATTGCACTGGCCCCCAAAATAAGCTTTTAAAAAAGAAAGAAACCTAAGACCTGGGCCCAGCGTGGTAGCCTACTAGCTAAAGTCCTTGCCTTGTATGTACCAGGATCCAATATGGGCACCGGTTCATGTCCCAGCTGCCCCATTTCCCTTCCAGCTCCCTGCTTGTGGCCTGGGAAAGGCATAGAGGATAGCCCCTGCACCCACATGGGAAACCTGAAAGAAACTCCTGGTTTCTGGCTTTGGATCAGCTCCGGCCACTGCAGCCACTAGGGGAGTGAACCAGCAGAAGGAAGCTCTTTTCTCTCCGTCTCTGCTTCTCTCTGTAAATCTGCCTTTCCAATAAAGATAAATAAATCTTCAGAAAAAAAAAAAAAGAAATCCGAGAACCCAAGAGAATCTGTCAGTGGCTTGGAACCTCAGTGTTGGCCCTCAGGACCAGTTCCCAGCTCCATAGGCTTCGGATCTGGAAGTTACTCAGGAGACTGGATGCTCATGCCCAGACAGGACTGGCCCTGAGCAGCCCTGCACTGGCCCCGTTGTGGGACAGGTGCGGAGACCAGTCCTGAGGCACAGCCCAGTCTGAGACCGGAGATTAAGATGGGCCACACAGAGCGGGCACGGGAATCTGAAACTCACTCGTGACCTGGGGCTAATTCACCCTGCCTGAGACCGGAGAACAAGCTGGGCCTTGCAGAGCAGGCACAGGAACCTGGGGCTCACTCCCGACCCAGAGGCTGCTCACCCCTCACCCAGCAGCAGACAGGGGAGGAATCCGGGCCTGGATCAGGCTGAGCCTGCCGGGCCACCTGACAGATCCCCTCCCCTTGCCTGAACTCTGCTGCCTCCACCAGGGAGTGAGACCTGCGTGTGTGTGGATCCTCCGTGAGAAAGCGACGCAGCCCACCGTGACGTCGTTAACAAAAGCAGGTGTGCCACATCGGGCTGGGGTGCCAGCAATGGCTTCAGCAGGTGGCAGGCTGCAGAGCAAGGAGAGAAGCAGCCAGAGAAGCTCAAGTTTATTCTTCGCTCTAGTGGGGAGGGTGTGTCGGGAGGAAGAGAGAAAAGATCTTGGGGGAGGGAGGAAGCTTCATCTCCCGTGGAGTCCGCAGGGCTGAGATGGCTCAGATAGTCCCAGGGAGGTCAGGGTCGGAGCAGACACTGTTGTCCCACAGCTTTGCTCAGGAGGGGGCAGGCCCCAGCTTCAAGGGCCCTTAGGTGTACAGTGGGGGGAAGGGCAGCTCAGCTGTTGGCTGCAGCCTGCAGAAAACAGAAAAGATGGCCTGGTTACTGCTCACAGCCCCCAGCCTGGGGAGGGGACTGTCAGGGTACACATCACCCACCTGCCACCTACCAGTTCTTGGCGCTCCAGAGGGTGCCTGAGGCCTCCATGAGGTGGACGGTGTAGGCCTGGCGCGAGCGCTCAGAGAAGTTTTGCTCACTCTTATGCACCACCTCGCCATGGATTAAGACCAGAGCCCCTGTGGGAACACAGGCACTGAGAGGACCTTCTCATCCCTAGAGTATCCTGCTGTCTCCATCACAGCCCTCGCCCCACCCCCACACCTGCAGGTGGCTCCATGAAGGCGGTGCCAGGCTGCACTGTTTAGAGCACACATCTCTTCACTGGGGCCTGAGGCCTTAGCAAGGGCCATAAAGTTTGCCCTGCGCTGGTCAGCCAGCGCCCTAGCCCAGCCCTGGGCTCCACACACCTTCCATAAGGCAATTCCACAGCAATTCGCTCCTTTGCCCCGAAAGCAGCCCGTGGTCAGCAGCCCTCCTGGACCCCAGCTGGCCCAGGGCTTGTCAATGCCCATGTTGCCTCTCACCTTCCCAGCACCCTCTGTGTGGCTTCCCCGCCTACCTTTGCACACTGGCATGGGTACAAACAAACTTTCGTCCCATTCTGGCTCTGACCCAAGGAACTTGGTACCTGTGGGACCCCGCACCATCCTCCTAGACACGCCACCTGCAGGCCCAGGTGGAGCTGTCAGCCCTCAGCAGGAGGGGCTGGGGCTGGGGCCGGAGGCTGGGCAGGGAGAGAGCAGGGGTCCTCACCAGTGTGTGAACCCGGGATGAACCAAAGGCAGCCGTTGTCCAGGGTGGCGTCCTCCAGCGCCAGCCACAGGCCCAGCACCCGGCCCAGAGGTTCCGTGTACAGGAAGGAGGCGTCCTGGTGGGGGGTGACTACACAAGACCACCTTGGGTGAGGAACGGTGGGGGGCGGGGGGCTGTGCTAGTGCCCCCTCACCTCGGCCTTGGGCTCTCAGAGCCGTCCAAGGCCAGCTCCCCCCAGGCAGCATCCAGAGGAAGGTCTCTCCCCTAAACTGCTGGGATGGGGGTGCTTCAGGCCTTTTGGGAAAGGAATCTGAATAGATTGGAGTGCGGGGTGCAGTGTGGGGTGAGAGGGCGGGGTAGACGTGTGGCCATCCCTCCCAGGGACTGCCCGCAGGCGGAGTGCTAGGGGGAGGGCAAGATAGGAAAGGGCCTCCTGTGAGGGGTGAGCTCCCTGCCAGCAGGCATGCATGGCCCACGCAGACGTGGCCCACCTGCCTGCTGGGGGTGGGGGTGTAAAAGCATCTCTGTGCATCCAGAAAGGTTTGGAACCAGATCAGCAAATTCAATTCTGAATTCGTCCTCCAGAGAGTGTGTTTAAAAGGCAGATTCCCAGGCCCTATAGATCCCTGTTGACTCAGGCCCTCCAGCAATGGGGCCCAGGAATCTGTATTTTGAAAGGGAACTATCCATCTCCCCAAGCACTAGGCCAAGCGCTCCCGGGCTCTCGCAGGAGAGGAAGGCAGACCCGCTGCGCCTCCTCTGACCCACAGTCCTTAGCAGGTGCTTTTCCTCCCTCCAGAGACCTGACGCTCCCCACGGCAGTCCCCGAGCTCCCCCAAGGCCTTGGCAGGACCCCTCAGCAACTCCCAGCTCACCTTCACCGCCCAGGTGAGGCTGCTGCAAGAGAAGGGAAGAACAGGGTGAGGAGAGGAGTTGAGGGGCATGGGGAGTATGCAGGAGGTCCAGTCCCAATTGCCCATCAGGTGCCTCCTGGGTGCCAGGCCCAGGAGGGACGCCAAGAGCCAACCATGCTGCCCACCCAGGAGCTTGCAGTCACTGTGGGTGACAACGCTCAGCAGAGCCAAGTGAGGGCGGAGAAAAGGCCACAACACAGACTTCTCAAAGGATCTGAAGGCCTCGTGAAGGCGATGGCACTGAGCTGGCCCTTCAGTACTTCCGTAGCCAAGAAAGAGAGGCCAGAGCCCTGGGTGGGGGTGGAGTCTTATCACCAGCTCTTTTTAAGTTATTGGTTTCATTTCTATTTGAAAGCTGGAAAGAAAAATCTTTCTCCTCTGTGGGATCAATCCCCAAAAGGCCTGCAGCAGCTGAGCCTTATCCAGACCAAAGCTCCATCCCAGCCCGCCACGCCAGTGGCAGGGGCCAGGTGCTGGAGTGGTCCCCATCCCAGCCCACCACACCAGTGGCAGGGGCCCAGGTGCTGGAGTGGTCCCCTCCTGCCTCTCAGGGTGGACATCCGTGGGGAGTTGGAATCCCATGGAGGGAACAGCTGGGACTCGAATGCCCAAGCAGTAGCTTCAGCTCAGTGGTAAATACCCATTCCCTCCCACATACAAGCTTTCACAGAGCACCCACCAGAGGAGGAGGCCCACTTTACCAGCTCTGCAAGAATCCCAGGAGCTTTGGGCAGGAAGAGGGTACTATGTCCATTTTACATAAGGTGAATCAAAGGCCTGGGAGAACCACATGCTCACCTTAAAGATGTACATGCTCTGCACCACCACCGGCTTCTGGAGGCCCAGACTTCTGGCCACAGCCTGGAAGGAAGCAGAGGTCATGTCCAGGCTGCGCACCTGCCCACACCCACATCCCCTAGCAACCCCCATTCCTGCTTCGCACTCACCTGCACCTTGGGGGAGTGTGTGATGCTCTTGAAGACTGGGTCGTGGGCATGCAGAGCTGTGGGGCAGAGCTGAGCTGAGGCACCAGCTTCAAGCCCATGTGTCCCTTCCACACCCAGGCTTGGACATTCGTATCTACTTGCTGTGCATCCAACCCCCCGCTTGTCTGTGACTGGTTGAGGGCCCACCCATGATCTTGTTCTTGACACTTCTGGTCCGTCTGGAAACCTCACTCCAGCCCGCCAGCTCCTCACCCCTCACAGAGGGGCTTGTCCCTTATTCTGTGTAACCTCATGTCACCACTTCTTGCCTGCTAGCCTCCATTTCCTCTGGTGTAAAATGAGGGTTACAAAGACAGTCCTGCGCCCCAGGAGGTGGGAGGGAGGCACTGCTGTGGCAGTCAGTCATGAACTAGGAGCTTCTTCCAGATCTCCTATTTGGTGGGTGCAGGATCCCAAGGCTTTGGATCATCCTCCGCTGCTATCCCAGGCCATAAGCAGAGAGCTAGATGGAAAGTACAATAGCTGGGACATGAACTGGCACTTGCATGGGATGCCAATGCTTGGAGGTGGAGGATCAGTCAGCTGAGCCATTGCGCCAGCCCCTCAAGTTTCAAAATCAGCAGTTTGGGTGGGCTTTGGAGGCCGTGGTAAACACACCCTATGGGACACCCACACCCCCTGTTGGAGAGCCTGGGTTCATGTCTGAACTGTGCCTCCCACTCCAGCTCCCTGTGCGCCCTGGGAAGAAGGCAGGTGACAGCTCAGCTAGGTGACTCCCTGCCACCTGTGTGCGAGACCTGGCTCAAACACTGGGGTGGACCAGCAGAAGGAAGCTCTCTGTGAATGTATGTGTGTGTAGCTTTGAAATAAAGAAAAGATAAAGACATTTAAATTGTTGGAAAATAACCAGTCAACAAAATTAATGACAAATTCCAATCCTTTAAAAAAAAGAAAAAATAAAGAGGCAGAAGAGGACAGGGAGCATGGCACCATGCCAGCCCCTGTGGGAGGCACCCCACCGCCTGGGGCTTCCAAACTAGACCAGGTGAAGGGGCCCTCCCCCTGCCCAGGGCGGGACCTCCCAGGGCTATGGTAGCACCTGCAGGAGACAGACAGGTGTAGGGACCTGCCCGCTAGAACCGCCGACTGCCTGCCCTCCAACTGCGCATGGGGCTTTCGGTAAGGCCTCTCCAGGGCCTCCCGTCAGCTCCGTGCTACCCTGGCCCCGACTCACCATGGCCGATTTTGTTGATGGCTTTCTCCGGAGGAACCAGGAATTTCCCTGCGGCACAAAGCACAGGTAAAACCAGGAGAGGTGGTCCAGCCCTTGGAGGGTGGCAAGTCCCAGGTCCAGCCCCACCCACCTCCTCACCCCACGTGGCTCCCACCACATCTCTGCTCCCCTCTCCTCTGCACCAAACCTTTCTCATCAAAGACACATTTCTCAAAGAAGAATCGAATCTTGTCTCCGCTACTTAGGAAGTAGTCCTTGTCACCCTGTTGGGGAGAAGATCATGGGGACAGGGAGGGAATCCAGGGCCAGAGCTGGACCTGGCCAAGAAGGGGAAGCTGAGATGCCCCCCTCCTCTGCCTCCCAAGGGGCTCCTCAAACTTGCATGCAGGGGCTCAGGCCGTGAGCCCCCCACGCCTGGCATCACAGCCAGAAGCTAGCAATGCAGCGTTCCTTGGACTCCTCTGATACTGCAGGGCATGTACTCTTTGGCTTCCAGTGGGGTTAAGACCACGTGAACACACCAAAAAGTGAAAATACTGAAGGCCTGGCAGTGCGGCATTGTGGGTAAGACCACCGCCTACAACGCCAGCACTTCCTATGGGCGGTGGTTCAAGTTCTGGCTGTTCCACTTTCCTTTCTCTTTTTAAAAAAGATTTATTTGTTTTATGGGATGGAAAAAGCCCAAATCCTACCCTGCAGGAGCCAATGTCATCAGAACAACGGCCAGGAGCCCTGAGTGGTCCGCGGAAACAGAACAGTACATTTCCTTCGGGAATTGAGAGAGGAGCTTTCTCTGGTGCTTACTTAGTTTCAACTTTGGATCCCACCCTCTCTTGCAATGACAATCAGGGTCGCTCCAGAAGCCCCCCCTCAAAAAAAAAACCGGTTAGCCTGGACTCACGTATACCTTACTAGGTGGGACACAAAGATAAGTTACTCCTCACTAAGGCATTGAAGATTTCTCTGCACACCCCTCCTAAAACTGTGCTGCTCCTCAACTGTTGACATATGCCTTGTTATAAGCCAACATGAACTATCCCCAAATCCACCAAGTTCAGTCAAAATTATGCTTCAACACTATAAACTACTAAATAAAAAAATGAAAATAGACACGAGACAGCTGAATAGTACCCTATAGCCATTTTAAGGTGTATAGCAGCCGGTTGTGTATGAACTACAATTGAAATGTCAATGAAGTAATCACAGGATGTGGTTAAGATTTTGCATTTTCTACCCGGCGGCGTGGCCTAGCGGCTAAAGTCCTCGCCTTGAAAGCCCCAGGATCCCATATGGGCGCCGGTTCTAATCCTGGCAGCTCCACTTCCCATCCAGCTCCCTGCTTGTGGCCTGGGAAAGCAGTGGAGGACGGCCCAATGCATTGGGACACTGCACCCGCGTGGGAGACCCGGAAGAGGTTTCTGGTTCCTGGCATCGGATCGGTGCGTACCGGCCCGTTGCGGCTCACTTGGGGAGTGAATCATCGGACGGAAGATCTTCCTCTCTGTCTCTCCTCTTCTCTGTATATCTGGCTGTAACAAAAGGAATAAATCTTTAAAAAAAAAAAAAAAAGGCTGATGATGTTCAAGGCGTGTTAAAGCTTTCATTTAACTGTGTAGGAGGGAACCAGTAAGACATTACAGCTGCTCAGGCGTATCCAGGTGCCATACATATGACATATGTCTAGTTCCCAAATGCCTGCAGCTGTGAGAGCTGGGCCAGGCCAAAGGCAGCAGCCTGGAACTCCATCCAGCTCTCCCACATGGACTGCAGGGGCCCTAACGCTTGGGGCATTTCCTGCTGTCTTCCAGGTGCAAAGTAGCAGGAAGCTGGAGGAGGAGGTGAAGGGAGCCGGGATTCTTTAACCATGTATCCCAAAGTCAGACACCAAGTGGAATCTGAACCGTCACACATTAGCCTGGCCTTATTAGAGTTTGTGCAGTTTACAGATAACTCAATCAAGGTGGACCCACGTGAAAGGGAGATTGAGGCAGGAATGTCATTTCTTTCTCTTTTTGAAAATCCATTTAAATATTTTTTTTGCAATTTCCATTGTGAATTTTGAATTTCACCATTTTTCTTAATATTCGTCATGAATTTCGACTTTCACCGCGGACCAGGCACAGGGCTGGGTCATTGCCAGTGTTACTCACCAAGGCACACACACCTTCTCACCTGGTGCCCATCTTAGTAACCAATATTCTCTGGAACATTTTGGCAGGTGGCTGAGGAAGTACAGACTCGGTGCCTCAGCCCTGGAGCCCTTGGTGACCTGGCTCTGCACCCCTCACCTGCAAAGCGGCTGTGCAGGCGCAAGAGGCCAGCTGGCTGGGGGAAACCTGTTTCCTGCAAGACACCTCACCTGCTTCGTGGCTTGCAGATCCCCTCATGTCCACCAGATGGCAGTAGCTCCTCGCCCTGAGCATGAATTCAGTGAGTATACCTGGCTGCCTGCACATACTCATGAGTTCAGACCATGCAAAATCCTGGTGTTCCATCTATAACTGTACTGAGTCTCATCACGTGGCCTAGGAGGTTGCTGGGCCTTGGTGGGGGCAAGAGAGGAATCAGAGTTGCTGGTCTGATTGGGTTAAGATTCACACAGGCAGCCCAGCTGGCTCTGGGTAGCTGGCCACAGAGCAATGCAGCTGAGCAGTGAACAGCATGGACTTGCAATTGGATGAGTCTGATGCCAAACCCTGCCTCAGGTGAGGGGAGCACCCTGGTATGGTGGGTGAAGCTGCTGCTTGGGACATCGGCCTGCCACATGGGATGCAGGTTTGACTTTGAGTCCCGGCTCCTTTGCTTTGGATCCAACTCCTTTTTTTATTTATTTTTATTGGAAAGGCAGATTTACAGAGAGAAGGAGAGAAGGAGAGAGAGAGAGAGAGAGAGAGAGAGAGATCTTTCATCTACCAGTTTACTTTGCAAATGGCTATGATGGCTGGAGCTGAGTCGATCCAAAGCCAGGAGTTCCTTCTGGGTCTCCCATGCAGATGCAGGATCCCAAGGCTTTGGGCCAACCTCAACTGCTTTCCCAAGCCACAGGCAATGAACTAGAAGGGAAGTGAAGCAGCCAGGACATGAACTGGCATTCATATAGGATTCTGGCACTTGCAAGGTAAGGATTTAGCCACTGAGCCATCGCACCGGGCCCTGGATCCAACTTCTGAACCTGCTAATGCACTTACAATGGCAGAGGATACGGCACCTGCCATTGCACGCAGTCATTGGGTGCAGCGCAGATCGGGCCACATCCACCAGCACATACAAGGGCCAAGACTGGGGGACAGACTATGCCAGGTAAGGGCCTAACACCCACTGGCACGCATGAGATCTGGGTCTGGGAGTGGGCCTGGTGAAGGAACTAGGGGTACTCCCCTGGTGGGCTGCCGCTCTTGCTGGTGAGCACATAAGTTAGAGCTGAGTGTTGGTTAGGCCAGGCAAGGCTGCTCCACTTACCAGCAAGTGTGTGAGTTGGCTTTGGGGAGACAGATTGCACAAGACCACAGCACACTGGCATAAGCAGGAGCCAGGATAGGGTACAGGCCATGCCAGGCCACAGGCTATCACACCTACCAGTTTGCATGAAAGCCAGGGATGGGGTAGGGCTAGGCTGCAGCACACACCAGTGAGACTTGGGACTGGAGATGGGCCAGGCTAGGCTGGAGTATCCAATGGCAAAGGCCAAGACGGCGCATGGGTTATGCTGGGCTGGGTCAGAGCAGTCCCTGGCACATGCGAAATCTGTGGCTGGGATCAGATCTGATGGGCGGCTAAGGGAATGTCCTGGCTAGGCAGTGACTCCCGCTGGTAAGTGTGAGAGCTAGAAGAGGGATGGCAATCAGGGCTGGACACAACTGCAATATCCCTCAGCATGACTGTGGACTGGGCTGCGCCAGACTGGGCTGGGCTCCAACTCCCTCTGCTGCTCACAAGAGTCAGGGTGTTTTTATAAGATAGGCTGGGCTAGGTCTTGGCACTCACTGAACTATGTGAGAGCTGGGTCTGGGGTTAGGCCAGGCAGGGCTGGGCTGTAGCATCTGAAGGTAACACCCAGAATGGGTGTGGGCCAATCGGGCACAGCCACTGTACCTGCCAGGACAGGAGGAAGGGCAAGAACCCACCCATGTACATGAGATCTGTGACTGGGAGGTGACTTGATAGAGGAACTTGGGGAACTCCTCCGTCAAGATGCAGTTCCTGAAGGTGGATGCAAGAACCTAGTCTGGGAGCAGTCCAGACCACGCCAGGTTATAGTACTTGCCAGCATACTTGTGGATCAGGTCTGGGTATGGGCTGGGCTGGGACAATTTATAGCATGCACTGGCAGATATGATAACCAGGAAGGGGAGCAGGACAGGCTGTGTTGGGCCACAACACCAGCCAGTTCACATTAGAGCTGGGACTGGGAGCAGTTCAGTCTGGGCTAGGCTATAGCATCCACCAACATCAGCTGGAACTGCAAGCAGACCAGGCCAGGCCAGGCTACAGCACCCACCAGCAAATGCTGAGGTGAGCTGAGCCATGGCAGGCTGGGCTGCCACACTAACCAGCACATGCAAGACCCTGGGTCAGGAGGTGAGACCAGAAGCAGGGCTCTGGGGGCTCCCCTGCTGGGCCACTGCTCCCACTGGTGAGTGTGAGAGCTGAGATTTGAGGCTAACTATGTTGGGTAGGGTTACAAAACCCATTGGCGTGCATGTGAGTCGGAATAGCAGAAGAGACAGGCTGGACTGAGCGACCGTAGTCACCGGGGCATGCGTGAGCCAGAGTGTGGGCTGCTCGGACTTTGTCGCAGCATCCCAGCTGGCAAGTGCTGGGAACAGGGGAAAGTCCTGTCAGAATGAACCGCAGTACCACCTGGAAAGTAGAAGATCTGGGACCGGAGGTGGGCCTAGCTGGAAAGCTGTGGGCACCCCTTTAATGGACTGCAGTTCCCACCAGTAAGCAAGAGAACCAGGGTTGAGGTGGGTCTGGTTGGACAGGTGGTGGACTGGAGAGTGGAGTCAATCGGGCTGAGCTAGGCTGCAACACCCAGTGACGTGTACAAGAGCCAAATGGGATGCAAGACAGACTGGATCAGTCTGCTGTACATACTAGCATGTGCACGAATCAACGCTGGGGGCAGGCATGGTGGAGGTTATTGGAGGTCACTTTGACTAGGCGGAAGTTCCCACTGATGTATATGAGGGCCAAGTGTGTGGCAGGCAGTGTTGGGCTTGGCCACAGCATTCATTGGTTTGCATATGAGATGGGGCTGGGACAGAACTGACCGGGCAATTGCAACCACCATTTGTGTGTAGGCTGGTGTGGGTGACAGATTGAACTGAACTCTGCACTGGCTGGCACACATAGAAGTCAGGTCTGGGGTCACCTCTGGTGAAGTTTCTTTGGAGATCCCCAGAACTGGATCGCGGGACTCAAAATTCCAGCCATGGAGTTGATCTCCAACCATCTGTGGTCTGACCATACAGTGCATGTGTCAGAACTAGGCCTCCTTGGTTGCTGAAGGGCTCAAGGGCTCCGACCCTTGCCACCACCTGCGTCTCAGAAGCAGCCTCCGGACTTGTGGATCAGGCCAGGGACTGGGTTCCTCCATCCCAGACCACTGTCCATCCTGGCTGCCCCAGGGACCTACCTGGACTCGAAGCTGCTCCTCTTCTTGAGTGGAAAATTCTGTGCGGCAGTGGAGAGGGACGTCCATCTGGGCCACTATCTGGCTTATCTGCTGCCGCAGAGCCATACATTCTTCTGCAGACAGGAAGTCTTCGAGTACCAGGAACCCATCTTTCTGGAACTTCAGGGCAGGAAGGAGCCTCAGGCTTTGGCTTGCCCTGGGGGCTCCCCAAGACCCACCTTAGGGGAGAAGAGATGCCCCCCAACTCAGGGGGTGGAGGTTGTTTCTCCTGGGTGAAGAGCAGTAACTGCTGGCTGCTTGGATCTTAGGTGAGAGCAAGGGGTGGGGGATGGCAGTCCTCACTGTGTTACATAGAACAACCTGACTCATTTATCCCATTGACAGGTGTCATATAGTAGTCGTGGGGGACCAGTTGTTCCTGGTCTGTAGAGTTGTGGCTCATTGCAGAAGTTAAAAGTTTGAGGGAGACAGACACACAGAGAGACATATTTGCCAGAAGCAACAAGTGCTCCCTAAGTAAATGAGGGTTCCCAGAGAATCCATCTGTCACCTCCACGGGGCTGATTTTCTCCCTTTCCAGTGTTTTCTCCCCTTGACTGTGACAAGCTGACCCCAAGGTAGTAGGGGCCTTCTACAGACTGGCTCCCCCACTTCTGTCCATGAGGTGGAGAGGGGAGAGTAGCAGGGTCCTCTGGGGGTCAGTAGTTGACTAACATTTTCCATACCCCTCTCTCAGGTGCTGAAGCGCCCCTCTTCCTCCCCCTGGCTTTGAGTAAATCCTATTGTCTTGACACTATTTTTCCCCAGAGGGCTAGAAGTTTCCAGAAACATGCCCAAAGTCCACCCTCTTTGTCTTTCCCACATGGCCTGGGTTCCTGGGCATGAGGTGGTTTTAGGCGCTGGAGAGACTGTTAGAAGCAAAGCCAGTGAGTGGTAGGCTGTCCATGGGGAGACAGCGTTGCATCCCTTGTTGCCAGGCCAACACTGTCCTGGGCTGGGTCCAGAAAAGCTAAGGGCAGGGGCTCGGCTGACCCCGCCAGGAGGGGGAGCATTCTTGGGGGAAAGTGACATTTAAAGGACATGGGGACATGGCATGGAAGGGGAGAGTGTCGCAGACGGAGGAGGGAACAATATATGTGAAAGCTCCTGCTGCAGTGCCCTGGGTCCAGCAAGACAGCAGGGCTAGGGCAGGCTGGCCTGGGGACAGAGCGCACCTGCCAGGTTACAGGAAGACAGCAGGGCTAGGGCAGGCTGGCCTGGGGACAGAGCGCACCTGCCAGGTTACAGGAAGACAGCAGGGTTAGGGCAGGCTGGCCTGGGGACAGAGCGCACCTGCCAGGTTACAGTAGAAAGCCCGTGTCTTCTTTTCCAGAAGCTACTCTGAGGATCCCTAGCAGAGCTTGAAAAGCAGCCGTAGCAGTAATGGGGTCACGGGAAGGCAGCCCATTGGCCCACCGCAAAGCACTGAGCCTCAGCCCCAGTAGGAACTGGTTCTCACTTCCCACTGGACACTGTGGGGCATTCACAGCCACCCACCACGGGCCAAGGCCCTGCTCTCTTCCCAGGCAGGGCAGTTGTGTGCTGCTTGGGTGATCAAACTAGAAAGGACTTCCTTGAGACAGTGCCACCTGCTATGCCACCTGTAGCAGCCTGCTCAGGGAGACTCCAGCAGGGGCCCAGCCCACGAGTTCTCAGGCTTAGTGAACAGGCGAGCAGGGCCATGTGTCTTTGTATTTGCTGGGCCCTGCTCCCTGAGGGGACTGCAGGGCACCTTCAGGGGTCACAGTGGCGCCTGTGTTAGAAACTGCCCAGTAAGACAAGGGCTGTGGTCACAAGATCTTGAACTAGATAGAGATTCTTGTATCTGGGAGACCGTATCAAGTCCCAGGGCAGGAATTTAAGGGTAATAGCTTTGAAGTCTGGGTCACTCCACCTTCGGGTGTTATATAGCCTTTCACGTTGACCGACCTCCTCACGGCCAGGGCCAGGGCTAGGCTGGCTGATCTGGACACCCTGGGGCAGTGTACAGAAATTCAGGGTTGACTCAGACCACAGGCTTCTGGCTAACAGTGGGTTGTTTGGGGGAGGCGCTGCTGGAGGATGAGACGACCCCTCCCCACCAACCTGACTGCCCCCCAGCACCGCACCCTGTAGTTCCCTACCTTCTCTAGCTGTGAGGGGCTGAGGTGAGCCATTGCAGGCAGCGCTGGGTGCTGTGTCCAGGAGGAGGGGAGGGCAAAGTTCAGGAGAGGAGATGGACAGGAGCCTGGGAGGTCCAGGAGTACTTAACCCTTTCCTACCCAAAGAACATCGTTCCTACTCTTCACCCCATTACACACACACACACACACACACACACACACACACACAGAGTGCGGCCTGGGCTCCCTGCTGGCCTGTTGGCCTGGATTTGCTGTGCTCTAGCCCCATCCTCCACTAATCCAGGATTAGCCTTCTCCTGCCTCCTTCCTGGAACCAAACAACTCCCTCTGGGGCCCTTTCCAGAAACCACTCGGGTTTACCGTGCCAGGACTCCTGCTAGCTCGGACAGCCCTGCCTGGGCAGATGGGGTGATGGGTGTGGGGGCCATCATCCGTGTCTCAGCTGGCTGTGATCCTGAGGGCTGTCTGTCTGCCCTCTGGGGTCCCCTGGTGTCACCATGTACAGGGGGTGGGAGGCAGAGTGGGCCAGGGTGATGGGGGGCCAGCAGGGCAGAGCTAAGTGAGTCAGAGCAAGGCAGAGAGCCTAGGGCTTTCCTAAAGGGGAAGGGGAGGTGGTGGGAGGGGAACCAACTGGCAGAGCAGCGCAGGCACACTGCCCTTCTCCCACTCTTGGGCTCTGGAAAGCCGGCTGCTGGCCTTCCCAGAAATGACGGTGTGAATGGCGAAGGGACAGTGTCTCCAGGACACAGGAGCCTTGGCCCCAAGTCAAGCCTTATTTTCTGGGCCAGGGCACTGGGCGGTGCTTTGTCATAGCTTCCGGAGAGGACCTGGGGGAGGGGCAAACCAGGGGACGGGGTGGGGGTGGGGGGGAAGGTCGGAGGCCTAAGTCCTGCCCAGCTGGTTACAACTCCTTCCAATGCAGCACTCTAAAAGACGCCCAGAGGGTGCCAGCGACACAGCCAGGCAACAACCCCCACCCCCAGACCCTATCCCAAGGCTAGTACGAGGCAGGCATGGGTGGCCTGACTTGCCCGATCTGTGACTTGGGCAGAAGACACCGGAGAGGCTCGCTGCTGAGGAGGACCCTGGCCTGGGGCTGGCTCTGCCACCCTAGTGCCCACAGGGGCTTATCTGTTGTGAACATGTGGTGTTTCAATGTATCTCGGTGCAAAACCGTTTTCTTTTTAACACGCTTCTTTTCCACGCACTTTTTGAAGACTTTTCACCTAGACTTCAACAAACTTCTGGAGCCTGCCCACGTTTTCCAAATTGCTATGATCAACAGAGATCATGGCTGGGGCTTCAGGCAGGGGGAGTGTGTCGTGTACGTGTGTACACGCGCGCTGAGGGGGACGGTCATGGCCTGGCCTCCGCTGTTTGTTCAGCTTTGGGAAGTGGGTGGGTGGTGTTCCCAGTTGTTTTTTCCAAAAGCTAACCAGTTCCAGACCCAGCCCTCCGGCTCCGGGTGCTGGGCTGAGGAAGAGCGGGGGCGGAGGCTGCTGAGGGGGCAGGAACAGGCCAGGCGAGAGGGGATGCCCTTCTCCTGGGGTCACTAAGGGCAGGGGGGGGTCTTAGAGGCAGGTTACAGGCCAGCTGCTCAGCAGCGGCAAGGGCACAGAGAGTCCTGGCCCAGGTCCCCAGCAGGGAAGGGCAGGCTGTGGTTTGTCAGAGGTGCTCAAGCAATCTGGGCCTCACTGCTTGGCCAGAGGCAGAAGTGCCTCACCCAGGCTCGGTGGCAGCAGGCTCCGTGTCGGAGAGAAGCTGTAAGGTAGCTGAAGGCCCCTGCCACTGCTCCACCCACTGCCATAGGCATCACCACTGCTTGGGGCCAAGGGCATCTGAAGGCAGCTCTGCCCACTCCGGGTTTCTGCCCGGGGCTCCAGGACACCCTGCAAGTCCCTCAGGACCTTGAGCGAGGCCAGGCCTTCCTCTACTGACCCTCAGTGTAGGCCTGCCAATCTGCCAAAGGGGACATGCAGACTCCGGGAGGGGGTCTGCCCAGGCTCACGCATGGACTGACTGGGCTGTGAACCCCAGAACGCTGCAGGGAGGACCCCTATGACACACACATCTCCAAGGCTCTTATCTGTCACACATTTATTTGATATTTGAACCAAGTCTGTGAATTCAGACCCACGCCTAACGGATGCTCTGTGGCCGTCACTGGCTAGTGTGTTATTCTGAGGATTATATCCAAGGACACGACGCAGGAAAACACACAGATGGACGGACGGACGGTGAGACAATAGACGCTAAAATGGGCCTTAGTGTGCGTGTGGTTGATCTAAGGCGGGGACCCCTCCTCAAGCGGGGACCCGAGTGACTGAGCTAAAGCAGGGAGCTTCCTGTTTCCCCCCAACCCCCGGGCCCTGACGGGGAGCAGGTGCCACGTGCAAGAAGGCCAGGTGCCTGGGACGGAAACTGGCTTGGAACCAGATGAGGCAAGGCTGTCCCCCTGCCCCGGCAGTGACCACCTGTGCCTGTCCTGCTTCTGAGCACTGTCTGTGAGGGTCCAAGTGGTGACAGGGGGCGAGTGGAAGCAGAGGGGGCTGGTGGTGGCACTGAGCAAGCCCAGGATGCATGGGGTGGGGTGGGGGCAGGGGACAGACCCTGGCAGAAGCAGCTCCTGTGTCTCCTAACACTGTGTGTGTGGAGATGGGGCAGGGTCGGGGGTGGCGGAGCACCGTCCATCCTGGGACCAGCCACCCCGAGTCTCCTCCCTTCTTGGCAGCTCTAGAACATTCTGTTGGGCTGACAGCCACAGAAACGGGTGTCCGCCAAGACATGGACGAGAAGGAAAACAGGACGCCAAAACTGTGCGCCCCCTCCGCAAAAAACCCCAATAACAACGGAAAACAAAAACAAGAAATCCCCCGCCCAGGAGGAGGAGGAGGAAACAGACAGTGCCTGGAGCACCAGGTCACGGCCAAGGGGAGACATCCTGAGCCCA
This sequence comes from Ochotona princeps, assembly GCF_030435755.1. Lineage (NCBI taxonomy): Eukaryota > Metazoa > Chordata > Mammalia > Lagomorpha > Ochotonidae > Ochotona > Ochotona princeps. The sequence continues at coordinate 4,243,304 of NC_080845.1, forward strand.
CACCCCACCCCGGACCTTCCACCCCACCCTGGGCCTTCCAACCAGCGCCCCCCCCACTGGCCTATAGTCTTTATTTTTTAAGTTTTTTTTTTTCTTTTTAATACCCAAACTATCCATTTCCAAAGCTTAAAAAAAAAAAAACATAATTTTTTACTTAAAAAAAAATCAAAACCTCTATGAGGCCAGCCCCCGGCCCAGCCTTTCCACAGGGGGTATGTGTTGGGGGGATGTCCACCTGCAGCTGGGACCCTCTCTGCTCGATGCATGTGACGCTGCCTCGGTGGGAAAAGGGAAACAGCCCACGCGCGTAAGCTCAACGGTCTCGGGAATGTACAAGTTACCCAGAGGGCGACAACACACTGGGAGGTGGACAAAAATAAATACTCTGAGCTCAGGGGGAGGCCCTGATTGTCCAAATACTGCTAGTCTGATCAGATCTCTGGGCTCCCCAGCTGGCGCCTGCCCTGAGGTGGGGGTGGGGGCATGAGTCTTAGAGGGAGCAAAGGGCCCAGCCCCTCACATCCTGTCCTCTGGCGCCTGGCCCTGTGAGGCCAAGACTGGTGGGGTATCCAGGAGCCTGTCCAGCAGCCGTCGGGGCCTGGCTGCCCGGCCCGAGGCCGTGACCGAGTCCTGCCAGGGCTGCAGGGGCTCAGGCCTGCTCCTTGTCCGCCCTCCAGAGCCGCTCCTTGACCTCGGGTGGCAGCGTGTTGAACAGGTCCTCCTCCACCACCAGGCCACTGCGCTTGAGCAGCGGGCACTCGCCCAGCTCCACGGGCAGGCACTCGAGCCGGTTGCCCCGCAGCTCGATCTGCGTCAGGTTGGTTAGCTCGCCCACCCGTGAGGGCAGTGACTGTAGCACGTTGTTGCCTAGATGCAGTGCCCGCAGCTTCCGGCACTGGAACAGCTCCGGGGGAAGCGCCTCGATCTGTGGGGAGAGGCAGAGGGACCGAGAGTGAGGTGGGGGCGGGGGGCAGCCAGGCCACAGTCTGTGTTCGCCTCCCCCAGGAAGCCTTTCCTCCAGCTTCCTGGGGCCCACGCTACTGACTCTGGCCTCTGCTGCCTCCAGCCTGTGGGCTCTCAGAGGCTGACAGGGGTGGCAATACCCAGGACACTGAGAGATGAGGCACAATGCCTCATCGTTTCCCAGGCTGTTGGGAAAGCAGAGGGTGCACTCATGTAGCGAGAAGTAGGGGAACACTCTCTAATGGGGGTGAGCACCGCAGCTGTGCTGTGACTCCCTCCTGGAGTCCCAGCCACCATGGGGCAGGCCACACCCACATGTGTCTTCCTCCAGGCAGGCCCCCTCTGAGCACTAACACTGTGAGGTCCCTGGAAGGATGCTGTAGGCATCCTCCCATTTTACAGGTAGGGTTACCAAGGCCCTGAAGACACTAGCGGTGGGTGCACAGCACAGGCAGGATTCAAAACAGTGTGGTGGAGCCAGAGACTTGGGGCCCTTTTCCAAGAAGGTGCTGCGGAACCTGTATACAAGCGCCCAAGGGGGTGCCTTGCCTACCACCCCGACTTCCCTGCTGAGCTGAGCTGCAGCTTGCCTGGATGCCAGCCTTACTTCTCCGTGGGGACACACAGGCCAGGAAGCGTCTCCTGTCCCACAGCTCCCCAGCATGGCCACACATGTCCTTTGAATCTGTCCCTCTGTCCCTGAAGGTGTAAAGCCACTTCCCATCACCCCAGCCCACCCGCCCGACTTACTTCTTTCCCTCATCAGCACCCAACCACCTGGTATTTCACTGCAAGCCGGCTTCAGCCAACACAAACACACCCGCCTTGGCATCTGGTACATGCTGTGAGCCTGGCTCCCCATTGAGCCACCCTGAGCCCACCTCCGTGAACACCCTACGTGCTGTGAGCCCGCCTGTAACAGGGCACCTGGCCTTCCTTGGCCACCATCCCTACCCTGAAGGCTCTTGGCCTTCGCTCTTTTCCCCCTCCCTGGCGAGGTGGAAAGGACCCAGCAGCTGCTAGGAACTAGAGAGGGTGCCACCTCAGGCTTGGGTAGGTTTAAAGTGGTCCTCTGATGTCCCAGGGACCCCAGACAACTGACCCAGGACACATGCTCACCTCTCTAAAAACTTCTCACCCCACCTCTCACATTCACCCCAGGCCACAGCAAGAAGGACCTCTGGGAGCTGCAGGAGGTCACTTCATTCATTTACTCATTCCTTCATTCTCTCCTCCATTTGCTCAGCAGCAGTGTGGGGAACCTGTTAGGCATAGAATCCAAGAGTCCAGGCAGCTGCCACATGGAGATGCCAGGGGTACCCATCCTTGGGGGGGAGTCCACAGTTCAGGGGCTCGGTTCACTGCCCCTCTGCAGCAGGAACCTCTCCCCCTGCCCCAGCTGGAATGGCCTGGACTCTCAGCTCCACCTGGCTGCCTCCTCCCCTACCTCTGGTCCCTCTGCTACCGAGCACTGGGTGGCCCAGGGAGCTCTGGCCGCACCATATGGCCACTGCTGCAGCACCGTGGGCCTTGTGCTCTACTGCCCACTCTGCAGCCAGATCCTATGGGGTCCTTCGAAGCCATCCGCCAAATCCGTGAGCTGATCCATGCAGGAGCGAGTGAGCACCTGACCCACGCAGTGGGCTTCGGCACATGTGCTTTGAGGGCTGCAGGCAGGTCTCCTGCTGCTCCCCACCCACCACAGAAGCCAGGGCACCTGAGAGGGGAACGTGGGGTGGGGGGAGAGCTCTTTTCCACAAAGGCCTCCACAGCCCAGGGTCAGGACAGGACATGATTCAGCAGCTGTGCTAAACGTGGCATCCAGAGGGTCGCCTTCCTCTGGGACGGAGGCTGTCGCCAGCTGCCTTCCTGAGGGGTGACCTCAGCCACCAAACGTGACACTCACAGGCGAGCCTGGTGCTAGAAGCTGGGGGTGCTGGACAGGAAGAGAGCTAGCTGGAGACTCGAAAGACAGCACAGGCCCTTTGGGGAGGAAAGCGTAACTGAGCCCACCCCACCCCAAGTCACCAGAGGGGTGCATTTGGGGCTTCCCAAAGGTGGCTTCTCCTCGGGCACTCGGAATTCCCTCCATGGGGGAAGGTCACAGGGCTTTGCTCAGACCCCGTGGGAGCCAAGCCCCCAGAGTGCATGCAGGCGGAGAAATGAGGAGCCCTGGCTCCAAGGAGGAGACAGGTTGGTGTGCAATGAGAGGCGCCAGAGTAAGGAGGAAGGGGGCAGGCATCGAGGTCAGTGGAGAAGGGGAGTGGCCTCAGCTCTGCAGGGTGCATGGGAAGCAGAGGATGGGGGCAGGGCATTTCAGGTGCCCCTCTGCAATCTGCTGTGCCCAAGCCTGCCACAGAGAGCTCCACTGGGATGATAGGTATGTCACATAACGTCACACCCCAGGGGCTGCTGCTCCAGTAAGGTTGCCCAACCTCCCAGGTCTAAGGCTGCTCCTGGCATGCATGCCACTGCAGCAGTCTCCCCTCAAACCTAGGACAGGAGGAGGCACCCCGGGGGCTGGGTTTGGGTTATACACAGGAGGGCAGACCACCAAGCCACAGCACTACCCTGCTCTCCACTCCAGCCCACCTATCTCTGCAAGAAGCACTGGATGGGGGCTCTGTCCAGCCCCTGACAAGAGCCTGGTGCACACGGGCACCCCGAGGGCCTGGCCTTCTACACCCAGCCCCTCCCACAATAACAGGGGTGAAAACCCAGGCCCATCAAGCCCCCCTCTGTCCTTCCCCATCCTCAAATGCAGAGAGAGCAGCAGGCATGCGCAACACGGTGGGCCCAGACTGACCCCTTGACTAAATCCCACAGAGGCCGACGGGAGGAAGACTCCACAACTCCAGGCTCCCCTGTGTCTGCTGGCTGGCACTGGGAGAGGACCATCCACTGGCCTTGGCCCTGCCCCTGCCCAGCACCCATGTGGCCCAGCGTGTTCCTGGGGACAGGCCCCCCGGGCAGCCTGTGGCCAGCACAGCCCTCGGGGGCTGGGAGAACCCTCCCTCTGAGGGTGGTGCCCACTCACGCGGTTGGCGGTGACAGCCAGGTTCTGCAGGCTCTGCAGTAGGCCGATGTCGGCGGGGAGGAAGGTCAGGTTGTTGTGACTGAGGTCCAGGTGGCGCAGCTTGCGGCAGTAGAAGAGCTGCGTGGGGATCTTGTCGATCTTGTTCCGGTTCAGGTAGAGGCGCTCGAGGTTGGTGAGGTTGCCGACCTGGATGGGGATGTAGGCGATGTGGTTGTACCAGAGCTTCAGGCAGGTGAGGCGGTGCAGGTGCTGGAAGCTGATGATCTCCTCGATGGTCTTGAGGTTGTTATCTTTGAGGTCGATCTCCTGCAGGTTGTGGAGGCTGAAGATGGAGTGCGGGATGCGCTCCAGGTCGCAGCGGATCAGCTCCAGCTCCGTCAGGTTCACCATCTTCTTGAGGCTGTTGAGCACGATGAGCTTGGTGCCCTCGTTGTTGATGGAGAGCTTCTGCAGGTGCACGCCCACGTCCGTCACCACCTGCGGCAGCTTGCTCAGGTTGCTCTTGAGCCGCAGCACCTTGAGGCGCTTCAGCTCGCGCAGGCCATCAATGACGATGTAGCGGTTGTTCTCAGCGCTCAGGTTGCCCGTCAAGTGCAGCTCCTCCAGCGTCTTCAGGCTGTAGATCCACAGTGGGATCTCCTTGATGTCTGTGAATTTGATGTGCAGCGCCCGCAGGTGCTCGCGCAGGAAGGCCAGGGCCGGAGCCTCGATCTTAGCTGCCGTGTGGTACAGCCACAGCTCCTTGAGGCCCGTGAGCTGGGCGATGCTGGGTGGGATGGTCACGTCCGGGATCAGCTCCAGCTTTAGCACCTCCAGCTCGGCCAGGTCGAACACAGTGTCCGGGATGCCGCTCAGCATGAACAGGTGCAGCTCCAGCTTGTCCTGCGCGTTCTTGGTGAGCCGCTGCCGCAGCTTGTCCAGCGTCCACTCATTGTTGAGGTTCAACTGGCGCAGCTTGTTCTCGCTCACCTCCGACAGGAAGACGGCGAAGCGCTTCGAGTAGAGCGGGTCGTACTGGTCGATGAGGTGCAGCATGAAAGCGAAGTCGTTCTTGACGTCAGGGATGTCGCTATAGCTGCTCTCCTCGCGGATCGACTCGAATGAGTACTTCTTGAGTGAGCGCCGCAGCATCCACCACAGCGTGTACATGCAGATGAGGCCATAGGAGATGACCAGGCTGATGTAGAAGGACGCGAGGATCTTGAAGAGCGTGGCCAGCGGGTGGGCGCAGCGGTAGGTGCGGTAGCCTGTCAGGCTCTCAATGTCCACTGTGCAGTCCACGTCGAACTTGATGTTGTGCACGTAGTAGACGGTGTAGCAGATGATGAGGATGAACTTGATGACCTTGATGATGGTCTGCCGCATGTACAGGCGGTACACGATGTCGCCCTCTTCCACGTGAGTCCGGAACTTCTTGACTTTCTCGAACAGCGCCTTGGCCTGCTCGCCCTCCTTCTTGTCCAGCACGCCTGTCTCCGAGCGGTCCACGATGCCCTGCTCGATCCGTGACTTGGTGCGCTGCAGCATCGGCATGGTGGCCTCCACATCCTCACTCACAGTTGATGACTTCTTGTCAGCGGAGCCGTTCATCTTGCTGAAGGCTGGCTTGGGGTCGCTTTCCTCCACCACCGTCTCCGACAGGGCCCTTGTGGTCCAGGGCGAGTCGAAGCACTTGAGCAGGATGGACACAAAGTGCTCCAGCTTTGAGCTGGTGCGCGGGAACTTGAACCAGAAGTTGCTGCAGGCCAGGAAGATGAGCGTGTGCAGGAGCACCAGGTATGGGAAGTACTTGGCGAACCAGTGCAGCCGATTTTCGTAGCACACAGCATCCACGTAGTTGTACTGGTGCCGGTCCAGGTCGTACTTGATGCCTGTGGGGCCTGTGTCGGGGGTCGGCACGATCGTGGAATTGGGGTAGGCGGGCTCTGGGCTGGGGGCTGCCCAACTCCGGAAGGAGTCATTGCAGGAGTCCTTGGTGACCCACTTACAGGGCAGGCAGATCATCTTGTCCTGTGTCACCTGCAACGTCCCTCCAAAGACAGCAATCATCAACATGACGATGGATATATAGTCGGTGAACACGTCCCACCAAGGCTTCAGGATCCGGTATGCTGGCTGTGTGTCTGCGAAGTAGCGGAGCTCTGTCACCGGGATCATGGTTCACCCTGCAAGGGATACGGGGGTTGAGGGGGAGGGAGCAGGTGAGCACGAGGAAGGAGATGCAAAAAGCCCACCAGCATCCAGACATGCCATCTGGCCACTCCATGGGGCAGCCAACCGCCAGCCCTCCTGTAGTGGCTGTGCAGTCACCTGCTGGCCAGGAGATCCGGCAGTAATGGGGGTGTAGAGCACGGAACAGATTGGGGGGGGCGGATCTGTGGCACAGGCCTGCCCTGCCTTGAGCCATCTGGTGGTAGCGTTTGGGGTCCTGGCTGAAGTCACCCACCTGGTGAGCACAGAGGCTTATTGAAATGCCTGTCCACTGGGGCGTTCTTGCAGGGTATTGGTGAAGCAAATGTAGGCATGCCTCTCCATGCGTGCACACAGGCACACATATGAGCATGTATGTATAGGGGCTCCGCGCGTGGGACAGACAGGAAGGTCACACAGCAGCCTACTGGCACGCTTCCCTCCACACCTGTCCCTGCTGTCCTACCTGCCCCTCCAGGCCTGTCCTCTTTGGTGGGAAGTGTAGGAAGGGACAGGACAACAGGGCTGCCTCTGTCCCTGCACTCCCATGAGAAGCAGGGCAAGCCTGGGAAACTCTGGGTCAGAGGCCACAGGCAGGAAGGGCAGCCCAGGTCACGTGGGATGCCTCTGGTCACCCAGCCTGCAGCGTTGCCCTCACAGCACCCTGCAAAACCATCTCGAGGGAGGGGGAGAGACTGTGTATTCCCAGGGGAACATCTGGAAAACCAGATGTGGGCTCCAGGGGGCCCATTTCCCCATGTAACAGCCTCCAGGCCTCCCAGTGCTTTCTTCTATTTAAAGATGTATTTGTGTTTATCTGAACGGCAGAATTACAAAGACAAAGAGGCTGAGAGACAAAGAGGCAGAGATAGAGATCTTCATCTGCTGGCTCACTCCCTAAGTAGTGCAATGGCTAGAGCCGGGCTGGTCCAGAGCCAGGAGCCAGAGGCTTCCTCTGCATCTCCCATGTGAGTGCAAGCGCCCAAGGACCTGGGCCATCTTCCCCTGCCCTCCCAGGTGCACTAGGAGGGAGCTGTGGAACAGCTGGGACCAGTGTGGAACCAGTGACCATATGGGATGCCAGCGCCACCAGGGGGTAAGCAGCTTTCCCTGCTACACCATAGCACCAGGTCCTCCTGAGTTACTTTACTTATTTATTTATTTTTAAAGATTTATTTTTATTGGAAAGGTAGGTACATAGAGAAGAGAAAAGACAGAGAGGAAGATCTTCCATCCACTGGTTCACCCTCCAAGTAGCTGTGATGGCCAGAACTGAGCTGATCCGAAGCCAGGAGCCAGGAGCTTCTTCCAGGTCTCCCACGCGGGTGCAGGGTTCCATGGCTTTGGGCCGTCCTCAACTGCTTTCCCACGGCACAAGCAGGGAGCTGGATGGGAAGCAGGGATGCCGGGACATGAACTGGTGTCCCTATGGGATCCTGGTGCATGCAAGGCGAGGACTTTAAAGGCTAACACGCTGGCCCCAAGTGACTTCAAAAGCACAATTGTGCTTTTACCTTACACTGATTTCCAAGCCAGTCTGGAGCTTTGAGCCATGTGGTGAATTCCCATATTCCTTGGGATAGGGGCCAGCCACCTCTAGTTCACTGGCATTAGTGAGGACCACAGCAAGGGGCTCTTTCTCAATGGGATCCTCTGCTAATGCCATACACCTCCTGGCCCAGGCTGGCCAAGGACGGGCTGGGTGGGTGGGAGCGACAGTCCAGGCCCATGATGGGGAGGCAGCACCGGGACCTTCAGGAGCAACCACAGCAGCCACTGGGGACCAGGACGTGGGGCATTTGTGAAATCTCTCTGATGTCTGGGGCAAGAGCTTCTAAATTGAGACTAGTTTCACAGACAGGGGAGCAAGCCTGAGGTCACTGCTGCCCTTCCTGCCCCTCACTCCTGCTGGGTTCACGCCTCTGCTTGGGCCTTGCCTGGCACTTGCCTGCAGGCTCACCAGAAAACCGGCCCAGAAGGCCAGCTTCCCGAAGCTCAGGTCAAGGCAGGGCCAGCAGACAGCACCCACCACTCCTGCCTGGGGCCAGCCCTCCTGGGGAGGCCAGGGCTGCGGCCCGCCCCACAGGAAGGCCTGGGCCCTCTAATGACAGGCTGGGGCTGCACCCCACCCACACTCTGAGGAAGCAGAGCGGTGCTCAGCGGCCAGAGCCCGTGAATCACGCAGCTGGCTGCTAGGCTGCGACGCGGGACACCATTTCCTGGCTCCCAGAGTCCTCCCTCATCCAGGGCGGGGCCCAGGCACTGGAAGGAAGGAGGTGCCTAGTGTGAGAGGCAGCCTGCCCCAAGCCACCCAGGTGGTGTGGGTGGCTGGCCCTGGGGACAGGGAGTAGTGTGTGTCCAAGCAGGAGGGCGGAGGGCAGTCTCCAGGTTGTCCAGGGTAGGAAGGACCTCACCCCTTCCCCATTCAGTCCACTCTCAAAGCACACCCTTAACTCCCTTCCACCCTGAGCTGGGTGGGGGGCAACAAAAATGACCACCGAGTATGCCTTGCCTTCAGGGCCCCTGGTACAGACGCAGAGCCTGGGTTCCTCATGTGACCATGAAGGGCCAGGGTTGGATGTAGGCTCGTGCCAAGGCCAGCCGCTGTGAGGGTGACCCGTCCAGGGCATTCACCCGCTCTCCTCTGCTGTGTGATTCTGGACAAGTTGTGGCCCTTTTCTGATCAGGTTTAGAGAACACCAGGGGAGGAGCATGAGCAAAGGCAAGGCCAGGCTGAGACAAGGTGCTTACACTATCAGGGCGGCCTGCTGGGCGTCTCTCAGTGAGGAAGCAGGGAGGGTCTGGGCTCTGGGTGGTCTCACCCAGGCACTCTGGGCTCCTGCTGGGTCAGTAACTCCCAGGGTTGTGCTTAGAGTCCCTGCAATGGAGTGTTCTGATAGTGTTTTGCTCAAGCAGCCTGGGCCCCCTCCTGGCCAGGCCATGCTGGGGGCGGGGTGCCTGCAGGGTGTGGGCCAGGGTGGGGCAGCAGTTTCAGGTGGATGTGGCCTAGGCTGTCCCTCTTCCTGCCCCAGGCAGGGACCTGCCCAGGTGCCTCCACACCCAGCCTAGAGCAGCTTCCTGCTCCGCTGGAGGACCCCACCCAAGAGCCTCGCAGGAGCAGAGGTGCCTGCTGTGTGCAGGCCTGTGTGGTTTCTCGGCTTGCTTTGCACTGTGCTAAAATGCCCATGAGCCATCATACTCGCCTCACACAGAGCACATTCGTGGCTGTGTAGCTGCTGTCGCCAGGGACACCCATCTCCATCTCTGCTTCCGGCTCCCCTCCGTCAAATCTCCCTCCTCAGGATGAGGGTGGGAGCCCTGAGCGTGGAGCCCACAGCCCCAGGCCCTGGGACTGGCTTCTCTCCTTTACAGCTAGACTGTCATTCTTCTCTCAGGCCCATGGCATGTGCATGGGGGACCGAGAGGGCAAAGGAGGTCCCACCTATCGGCTCTCCTGGGCACACCCAGGGCGTGGCCAGGGAGCAGAAGCAGGTGCCGGAAGAGGAATGGAGAGGCGCCACATCCCAGGGAGTCCGGGCTGCTCTCTGCTGGCCAGGCTCCTGGGAAAGTGGCAGGTGACAGCTCAGGCACTTGCCCACATAGCAGACCCAGGCAGAGCTCCAGGTTCCTGACTGCAGCCGGTCCCAGCTCCAGCCATTGCAACCATCTGGGCAACGAACCAGTGGATGGAAGATACCTCTCCATGCATCACTCTGCCTTTTGAATAAAATAAACAAATCTAATTAAACAAACTGGAAATGAGGCAGAGGGCAAGCAGCACAGGCCTCTAGCCAGCCTGGGTCTTCCTTCCCAGTCCCCCTCACAGCAGGGTTCTGGCCCCTCCATCTGCCACCGCTACCACAGACACTCCATGTCCTGACCACTGCTACCACCAGCCAGCAGAGATGGCAAGCTGGGCAGCACTGCCTGGTGAGACCTCCTCGGTTCCTGACCATCACACAGGGACGATGACAAGTGCCCACAAGGACCAGAAAGAGGGCTACAGGGGGTCTTCAGGCAGGTGACAGCAAGTCTCACATAGCAGTGACGGTATGAACAAAGGAAGGCTGGGGTCAGTCTGGGCTCTGCCACAGGTGAGCAGAGTGGTCCTGGGCAGGTGACACCACCTCCCTGAGCCCTGGGTCCCCTGCACCTGCTCCCGTTCCTTGATGCTCTTGTGACCGCAGCCAGGTGTGCCCAGCAGCGTGAGGTCGGGCCTCTGTGGGCAGCTTCCCTCACCTCTGGCTGAGGGTACAGACAGGCCGCTGGGCTCAGGGCTGGAGCCCGGGAGTGGAGTGAGCAAGAAAGGCAGAGAGTGGAAGCAACCCGGGCCTGGCTCCCTGGGTGATTCAGCAGACACCTGGAGAGTGAGCCGCAAGTGTGTGAAAGGCAAGGAAGCGGGAGGCCATGAGGAGCCAGGTTGGGCTGGCACAGAGGGGGCCATGGAGCACCCTGCAGGACGTGGCATGGGACAAGGTAGCCCTTCGATGGCGCCAGGAGCAAGCCAGACGTGCACTGGTAGGCACAGCCCCACTGCGATAAAGCAGCAGCTGACACTTCCTGCACCAAGGGGAGGGACTCTCCTGGAAGGTAGAAATCTAAACTGCCATTGTAATTTTTAACCAGCGCTGTGCACTGTCTCCATGTCTGCAACCCACAGCCAAGGCTGTCAGACGAACAATGTGGCCTCGGAAGGCAAAGAGCAGACAGCAGCTCTCAGGTGGTCAGCTCTGTGCAGCTCAGTCGACGGGGGCAGAGGGAGGCCAGGTCAGGTCACTGCCACAGGTGACAGGGAGTTGGGACCCTAGACAGATGGCAGGGCCTGAAGAAGGGGTTGGCTGAGAAAGGACTAAAACCATGTATGCCCCCTACCCCTCCCCGCCAAAAACAGGAAGAAGAAATAGAAAATTTGGAAACAATGACCACACCCACTTTTCCCTAACCCTTGACCCTTCCCACCCTGATCAATTACGTTAACATCATCTAAATTTTTTTTAAAGATTTATTTATTTTTATTGGAAAGGGAGATACACACACAGGAGGAGAGATAGAGAGGAAGATCTTCCATCCAATGACCACAACAGTTGGTGCTAAACTGATCCGAAACCAGGAGCCAGGAGCCTCTTTCAGGTCACCCACACGGGTGCAGGGTCCCAAGGCTTTGGGCCATCCTCAACTGCTTTCCCAGGCCACAGGCAGGGAGCTGGATGGGAAGCAGGGCTGCCGGGATTAGAACCGGCGCCCATATGGGATACCGGCATGTTCAAGGCAAAGACTTAAGCCGCTAGGCCACCATGCCGGGCCACAAAATTTTTTTAATTAAAAAAAAAACAAAAAAAACAAACAAAAAAAAACGTGTGCGTTCTGCTGTCCCGTGTGAGTTCCTGCCTCAGTGGGCAAGAACTCAACTGAGGGACCCAGGTGCCCTGGGGAATGGGGCCACTTCAGGCCCCTGCCAGGCTCACTATGGAGAACCCAGGATACGGAAGCAGAGGAGCGACTGTAGGACTGGGCTCGGCCAGAGAAGGAGACAGCAGATATCAGGCAGATGCCGGGCTAGGGAAGGCTCTAGAAGGAGGATTTTGTCACCTGCAGCGTCTACCCATGACATTGGGCAACTGCTCACTCACTCAGGAGCCAATGACAGAATACCTTACGCAGTGACGCAAACGTGACAGCAAACTACTCAATAACATGAAAAAAACATGCAGAGTGCATGATGAACACAAAAATGGAGGAAACAGGGCTGGCGTTGTGGCTTCTGCCTGCCGTGCTCGTCTCCCATACAGAGCACTAGTCCAAAACCTGGGCGCTCCACTTCCCGCCCAGCCCCTGCTTGTGGTCTGGGAAAGCCGTCCCTCGGCCCTTGCCCTACCACTCATGCGGGCGGCGAGCAGCTCTGGCCTCCTGGGTTCAGCGTGACCCAGCCTTGGCTGCGGCTGCCATCTGGGAAGTGAACCAGCAGATGGAAGATCTCTCTCGATGTCTCTCTGGGTGCCTTCTCCCTCTCTTCCTGAATTCTGCCTTTCAAATAAATAAAAAATAATTTTTGCTGATAGAGGTGTCTGTACATGGCAGGGGCAGGGCAACAGTGACCCTCAGTGAAGTCGTGGCAGGTGGCAGAGCCACCCCAGTAAGAGGTTCAAACCTGGGGCAGGGATCAGCGTCGTCCTGTTTCCTGGGCCCCACCCTGAGTACCCTCCACCAGCAACACAGGCCTTGAGGAGCCAGCCCCAGGACGACCCAGGATCTGCCCAGAGGTGGGACAGAGGGGCGTATGGCCGGGTGAGGCGGGGAGGAATAAAGGGCTCTCGCCCCAGTGGGGGTACAGTGGCCATTTACAGCCTGATGATGTCAGCTGTGGTGCTACAGCTGCCCACATCTTGAGTCTGCGCCTTGCTGGCTTTGATCCAATTGTGGCCGAGAAATCCTAGGCTGATCCTCCACCTCCAAGTGCGAGTATCCCATTTGGGCACCACTTCGCGTTCCAGCTGCTCCACTTCCCATCCTGCTGGTGCCCTGGGACAGCAGGACAGCCCAAGCCTGGGGACCCTGAGAGATCTGGATTGAAGCCCAGGCTTCTGGTGTCTCAGCTGTGTGGAGTGAGGCTGGTGGACAGAAAACCTGCTTCTCTACCTTTTAAAGCTAAAAGGAAGGAAGGAATGGAGAGAGGGAGGGCGAGAGGAAGGAGGGAAGAGAGAGAAGACCTCTGGGGGGGGGGGGGGGTAGGGCATTTAGCAAACAGTTAAGGCCCTGGCACCCCCGATGGAGAGCCGGGTTGACAACTTGGCTCCCACCCGATGCTGGCAGGCAGCAGCAGCGGCTTTGTGGCTGGGCTCCTGCCACCCACCCACCCACAGGGAAGACCAGAACGGAGTTCCTGCCTCCTAGGATGAGGCCCGTCCAGGTCGGTGGGGAGGGACCAGCCGGTGGGAACGCTCCTGTCTGGGACTCTAAACAGCCAACTTGAAGCAGTGTGACAGCAAATCCAAGAAACAGGGAGGAGACATCATGTACACACAAGGCAAGGGAGGATACACACCACGCACAGGAGACGGGCACTTGGAACACATCAGAGGGAAAACACAGCCCCGGCCAAGGCAAAATCGTGAACCCAGGCAAGGAGGAAGCGTTTCCACCAAATGGCTAACACGCAGCCTAAGTGCAAGCAAGAGGCGAAACATGCGAGTGGCAACTCACAGGGAAAAAATGCGAATGGAAATTCATGCCTAAGAAAATTCTTAGCCTCGTTAGTAATCGAGGAAGGCCAATTCCCACACTCAGATGCCAGGGACGCTGCTCCTGGCCCCTGGTTGGTCAGCGAGGACTGGGAAACTCCCCGGGGGGGGGGGGTGCACCTCCCACAGCCTGCAGGCTTGCGTGACACTCCGGGCTGTAAGGCTGGTTCTACCAGCTGCCTCCTAGCGAGGCAGAGGGCAGGCCGCTGGCTCCCACAGCGGAACGCTCCCAATCAGTTAGGGCTAACCCCGACATAGCCCCGGGGACCAGCTGGAGGGACAAGGCAGAACCAGACAACCTGCGGAGGGAGGACAGGGGTCACATGGGGGGGCAGCGAAGGGACAGCCTAGGGTACAAAATCCACCAGATCACTTCAGTAAGGAAGGGGTGGAGGGAAGGCAAACCCATGGCTGTGCTAGTGCTGGCTTAGTGCGGCTGTCGGAGTCCAGCACGGTGCCTGTGGCTCACGCAGGCCTGACGGGGTGGGGTTCTGGACAGAGGCGTCTGTTCTGCCTTTACGCTTCTCTGAGCACCTAAACACCCCATCACACAGCCTTCACAACACCTGGCCAGCACACACAGCTAGGCCCCTGAGGACACAGCAGCGCAGGGGGCATCCCCTAGCTCTGGCCTGCTCCTGCAAAGGTGGGTGGGGGCTCAGAGGGCTTGGGGGATGGGCTCCCATCCAGCTTTAGTGCTGGGGCAGTCCAAGGAGCCAGACAAGCCTCTGCTTCTGCAATTATTCATCTTCTATATTTTTTAAAAGCTGTTTTACCTATCTGAAAGGCAGTTACAGAGAGACACAGATCCCCCAAACGTTGATTCATTCCCTAAATGACCTCAATGGCATTCACAGGGAGCCGGGCTCTCTCCCACTGACTGCGGGGAGTCTTCAACCATCCCCTGTGGGTGAAGTGGGTGAAGCCCCCACCTGCTGGCATCCTGTACGAGTGCCTGCCCCACCTCTTCTGATCCTGGGAGAGCACTGAATGGCAGCTTGAGTGTTCAGGGCTCCTGTTGCCCACACCCAGGTAGTACTCCTTCCACACAGATCCCTATGCAGTGAGGCAGGAGGTACCCAGGACCCGTTAACTACAGTCCCTGGAAAGGACACGAACCACATGACCCAGGGATGGAGCCATCGCTACAGCAGATCCTCTAGGCTTTGAATTTCCCATACATAAGCAACACTTCTGCATTTTCTGGAGACACAGTGTAAGTACTTCAGAGCAAACACACAGGACCAATCAGTAACTAGGGAACTAGCCTTTCCACTCAGTTTCAAGCTTTTTCGCTAGTTTACTGGTTTCTAAGTTCTTTTTTTTTTTTTTTTTTAAGATTTTTTATTTTCATTACAAAGTCAGATATACAAAGTCAGATATACAGAGAGGAGGTGAGAGAGAAGATCTTCCGTCCGATGATTCACTCCCCAAGTGAGCACAACAACCAGTGCTGTGCTGATCTGAAGCCAGGAGTCAGGAGCCAGGAACCTCCCCTAGGTCTCCTGCGCGGGTGCAGGGTCCCAAGGCTTTGGGCTGTCCTCAACTGCTTTCCCAGGCCACAAGCAGGGAGCTGAATGGGAAGTGGGGCTGCTGGGATTAGAACCGGCGCCCATATGGGATCCCGGGGCATTCAAGGCGAGGACTTTAGCCGCTAGACCACAGCGCCAGGCCCTGGTTTCTAAGTTCTATTAATGTATCTGAACGGCAGAGACAGAGAGTTCTTCCATCTGCTGCTTCACTCCTCAAGTGACCTGCAGCAGCCAGGGCTCCACCGAGTCTCCCACATGGGCAGCAGGTCCCCGAGGACCTGGGCCACTACTCGCTGTCTTTCGTGCATGTTAGCTGGAAGCTGGACCAGAAGTGCAGCTGAACTTGATCTCAGGCACAATGTGGGATGCGGGCATCCAAGGAATGGCTTCACCTGCGGTACCACAACAGCACTCACAGGATGCTGGCAGCCCACAGGAGGTGCCCAGGTGTCCAGCCGCGCTCCCTGCTAAGGGCCTGGGAAAGCGGTACATGATGTCAGCTCAGGGGGCAACCCACACGGAGATCACCTGGAAGTTCTCGGCTCCTGGCTTCGGCCCAGCCCAGCTCCAGCTGTTGCTGGCATCTGGGGAGTGAACCAGAGGATGGAAGATCTGTCGCTCTCTCTGTAACTCTGCCTTTCAAACACACAAGTAAAAAAATGTAAAGTAACAAAAGCATATCCCCTAAGTACGTCCTCTTAAGCAGGCCTCAGAAAGCATCAAGGTGGCTCAAGTTAATGGGGTTCCTGCTGCCCACACGTGGCCCACATCCCCCAGCGACTGTTCCTGCCTCCCAGCTTTGCCCCCAGCTGCTGCAGGCATTCGGAAGATCAACTGGCCAATGGGAGCTCTCTGTCCCTCCAACAGACACACAAAAAGATGAGCAGACCTAGCTATGGGCTGAACCACATGGAGGCCCCTGGACCTCTTGGAATGCTGGAGAGAACAGTACCCTCCCCCACCTATGGCACCCCACACTCACAGGGGCCCCTTTCTGCTGCTGCCTCTGACGGCAGGGAGCCAGAGATGCCCCACCATGCCGGCAGCCCACAGGGGGACCCTGCCCTGCTCCATGCCTGCCCCGACCCTACACGGGTGGCAGGATTTGGCAGCTCCCACACCTGGGTGCCTACAGGTGGCAGCGGGTAAACAGGGCACAGAGGGCCTTTTGTTGAGGCACAAACAGAGCCGCAGGGAAACCTTCCCAGGCGGGGGTGGGGGGAGGCAGGCGCCCTCTCCATGCTACAGGGCAAAGCTGTCCCCGCAGCACTGTCCAGGGAAAGGGGTGTGTGTGGGCAGCCCGCCACTCCCAGCAGGCCCCAGGCCCTGTCTCCAAAGGGCTGCAGGCTGGCCCAGGGCCACCAGCTTCCTCTGGTCCCCAAGGCGGAGGGGAAGGAAAAGGTCTCACCCCTCATCTGGCACGCACGGCACCCCCCCTCCCCCGCGGGACACTGCCTGCCCGCCTGCGCCCACACCCAGCCGGGTGAGTCAGCGGCTGCGGGATGGGGGTGCTGCCTGCCTGGGACTGACCCCCTCACTTCCTGAGGAGAGGCCCAGGGGAGACAAGGGCTGTGAGGAAGCATGGGGTCAGCTCCTCTCTGATTAGTGCTGGGACTGGGCTTCCCAGACAGGCTGGTCCTTGTGCAAACCTGTCAGGGTGGGGCCTGCCTTCCAGATGGGAGGGTGACAGCGAGAGACCCTGGCCACAGAGTGGCCCGGCTCACCCTGCCCAGCACCCACCACGCGCCAAGCATGTCCTGTGTCTTGGTCCAACCTACATACAGACCAGTGAAGCAGCCCTGCTTCGCCAGGGTGGTCCTGGGCAGTCACTTGGCCTGGCCAGGCTGTGGTTCCTGCTAGACAGCAAGCCAACGCACCCATTCCTCCTGGGGTCCAGCCCAAAGCTCTAGGACCAGCCGGTCAGTCATGGTGAGAGCCCGAACGCTTCACCAGCCCCTGACCAGCCGGAGATGGAAGCCCAGGGGAGGAGGCCACACAGCTGGAGGTGGCAGAAGACACACCCTGGGGCCTGGTGACTCCAGGCAGGTCTCCAGTGCCCACAGGTGCCCAGGTGCTTGGAGAAGCCCGTTTCCTGAGGGGTGCATGCCCAGATCTGCAGGGGCCCTGGCAGGCCTGACCCTGGGGCTGATCTCCCCGGATGTGTCCCAAGGGAAGAAAGCTCAGTTTGGTATTGGGTCCAGCGCAGGGGGCCTTGGAGACAGGTCCCGACCTGCCAGGACTCCAGCGCTGCCTTCCTAGAAGGTTCTGAAAGGTGGGCATGGGCACCCTGGATGGGCTATAGGCACGCTGTGCTAAGGGCCCCGGGTGGGGAGGGGGTTTTGAGGCTGTCTGATTCCCAACTCCCCACCATGGGCATGCTGTCACACTGGCCCGGCGGCACGTGAAAGCCGTGGAATTTTACAGCCCGTTTCTCTGGGGGAGTGTCGCGTCAGGCAGCAGCAACACCACAGAGGGCGATTTAATCCTGAGGTTTTAAAAGCCCTCGAGAGAGCGGGAGACGCTGCAGGGGTGTGAGCGCAGCAGACAGGCGCGGGGAGGGCCTGTGGTTGGAGTGAAAGCCCCGCAGCCTGGCCGGGGAAGGGTAACTGCTCACCCCCTACACACACACACCTGTGCAAACGGCACTCAGTTACTCACAGCATCATATAACCCCATCCTGGCCGGCAGCTCAGCCCTGCTCCCACCCTCAGGGGCATGGCTGGGGGGAAGATATGGTTCCACCACTCCCACCCGTGCCAGAGGAGCATCTGTGAAGTGCAGGTTCCCAGGCCCAGTTCCCCAGACCTGACTCTGCCACACCCCCACAGGCTGAGAAGAAGCAACAAGGAGGCCACGGGACAGGGAGGATGCAGGCCCTCGAGCACAGGCAGCTGGGTTCAAGGCTTGGGCTCCAAACTGATCTCCATACACAAGGCTTGGCAAGAGTCAGACGGCACGAGTCAGACACTCAGCCCCAAGAACAACCTGGGATGCCAAGACTGCTGGGAAGGAGGGAGAAGTTGGGCATCCAGCGTGGAGGGGCTGATGCCTGGGGCTCCCTGCCAGGCAGTGTCCCATGGGGCAGAAAGGGACCAAAGGGCAGGAGAAGGGCGAGGCAGGACAGCAAGCCTAGAAAACACCCGGCGAGTTGTCAAGTTGTCAGCAACTTGGGGAGACCTCACGCCCAAACCTGGCCCCACGCTCTCCCAACTGCCAGCCTGACCCTGAGGGTCCTGACCAGCTCAGGGCAGAGCTGCCCCTTGTTGTCTCCTGACACCCTGCCCATCCTCTGGGCTCAATCCTCAACAGAGCTTTGCAAAAGGACCAAGGCCAATGCCTCCTGCAGGCACAGCAAAGGGCAAACTAAGTCAGGACCAGCAGAACTCTGCAAATCAGGCTGGACCCAAGGTGCTTTCTCCCAATCGTACTAAGTGGGGCCCAGTGGCCTCCGAGCCATCAATGCCCAGCTGCCCAGCGGGGGTGATCATACTTCTGGTCTTCCCCAGGCCGGGTCGCAGCTCCTAGAACCAATGGGAAACTCCTACAGGGCCACACAGGAGTCTGCTAACCCCATGCAATAAACAAAGAGAGCCAACAAGATCACACCAGGCCCTTCCTGTGCCCCACACTGCTGCGAACACTCATCCCCACCTGGGCACACAGCCCTGAGCAGGAGGGAGCTGGCACAGGCCAGCCTTCTGCTCACTGGGGATGCAGGGACACCCTGAATGGAATACAAGCAAGCAGCAGGCGGGCAGCCTGCACGTGAGCCGGCGTGTGTCAAAGTCGGCAGTCACACACACACACACACACACACACACACGGCGGTGCTGCCCCCACCTCACCCATTCCTGGTGACCACAACGGGGACCCAGCAGATTGTCCAAGGGATGCTACCGACACAAATGTCACTGAGACTACCAGCTGTGCCACGAAGGTCTCAGCCTCCTTCAAACCCTGCCGGGGAGGCTAGTGTTCTCCTTCCTGGGCAGGGGTGGTCGGTGGGCGAAGGGCGTAGAGAGCTCTGAAGGGCAGACCCAAAGACGCCAGGCCACAGCCCCAGCAGCCTCTCGGTCTCAGCCTCCGCTCTACACTTCCCGAATGTCCCATAGTGAACATCAGGGAGGTGGCAATACGAAGGGCCACGCCAGGTGGGACTGTGGACCACATGCAAGTGCCTCAGTGACACCAGCACATGTACGTGTGTACTTGTTCATTTTTTAAAACGCACTTATTTGAAAGGCAGAGTTACTGAGTGAGAGAGAGAAAGATCAAGAGCTCTTCCGGGCCCGGTGCCGTGGCCTAGCGGCTAAAGTCCTTGCCTTGAACGCACCAGGATTCCATGTGGGCGACGGTTCTAATCCCGGTAGCTCCACTTCCCATCCAGCTCCCTGCTCGTGGCCTGGGAAAGCAGTTGAGGACGGCCCAAAGCCTTAGGACCCTGCACCCGTGTGGCAGACCCATAAGAGGTTCTTGGCTCCCGGCTTCAGACTGGCTCAGCTCCGGCTGTTGCACTCACTTGGGGAGTGAATAATTGGACAGATGATCTTCTTCTCTGTCTCACCTCCTCTCTGTATATCTGACTTTGTAATGAAAATAAATACATATTAAAAAAAAAAAAAAAAAGAGATCTTCCATCCGTTGGTTTACTCCCCAAACAGCCAGGGTAGGGCCAGTCTGAAGCTAGGAGCTTCTGGCTCTCCCATGTGGGTGCAGGTCCCAAGGCTTTGGGCTGTCCTCTACTGCTTTCCCAGGCCACAGGCAGGGAGTGGCTGGGAATCAAACTGATGCCAAGATGGGACGTCAGAATTTCAGGCAGTGGCTTTTGCCCACTATGGCACCACACTGGTTCCAACACTCTACAAGGGATGTAGTGCTAACCCTTTCGGTGAGATGAGAAAAACCAAGACTTGGAGAGATACCAAGAATGGCCAGCACACGACAAGTTGGACTCACATCTGGAACCAGCTGCTGTGCCCAAGTCCTGACCAGCACACTCTGTACCTTGAGGGCTCCTCTGCCCAGTGATCCCACGCACGTGGGGAGACATACTAGCCCACCTCAAGAGACACCCCATGCTCAGCTTAATGCATTCAGGCTTTGAGAAGGCCACTTCCCCAAACCATCTATCCACTGAGGCCAGGGAGAGTGCAGTCCCACAAAACACACTTTGGGAACTGGCCGCCTGACCCGCAGCCCTGGACTAACAGGGCCTGGGGCGAGGAAGGCAAAGCAGGCTCATGCGGAAGCAGTGTGAGCACCCAGGGAGAGCCAACCAGGCACAGAGCAGCCGGCCCTGTCCCCCACCACCCCCAGCCCCACAGGGAGAAGGGCAGAGCCCAAAGGGGAAGATGCCTGGGGGTGCCAGACGCTGCGGCTGGCAGGGCGAGGCACGGTGCTTACCCTGCGGCCGGCTGTGCTATCTGCGGGTCGGTTGTCGCGGCTGAGGCTGGCCCACGTCTGTCTGGGCTGGGTCCTGGCATTCCTGTTGCTCCATGGACACTGCCTGCCTGTGAGAAAGCGAGAGTGCCCATCAGTGGGCCTGTGTGTAACTGTCAGGGCTGTCTGCTGTGCTGCCAATGGCCTGTCTCTGAGGCAACCAGAGGGCCTGTCTGCTGAGGGGGTGCCCAGTTGGCAATCACAGTGTGGGAGACATCCAGTGCTCTGTTGGGGGTCCAGGGAGGACTTCCTGGAGGAAGAGGTGCCTACTGAGCATTCCGGCAGGGGAAACGGCACCTGTCTGGCCGAGACTGCAGGTAGCAGCTAGGGAAGATGTCATGGCTCAGAGTGATCAGGCCGAGAGGAGTTCCCCAGGGCAGCAGGTGGCCCAGTCAGGCTCCCTGCCCGTCTATTCACACGTGCACTGAGTGTCGGCTTCAGGTCAGGAGGCCATGCTGGGATGGAATGCCAGGCTGAACAAGACGGCCAGCAGGTGCAGGGGGTTGGGGGGCACGGGCGGGGCAGACACTGGGGACAGCTAGGTATTGGGTGGAAGAATGCCACGGCCAGACAGCAGGGCAGGCCACAGACCCTGAGCCATTCTGGGAGCTAAGGGTGGTTTCCACCCTGACAGAAGGGGAGACACACCAAGTGTCCAGTGACTCCATGTGTGATGGGAGCCAGAAATGTGACGGCCAGGGGTTCTTGGAGCCATCCCTAGCCTGGCCCAGCCCACTCTACCCTGCTCTTCCCACTACCCTCAATCAGGCTGGACCTCTGACCACCCCTGGCCTCTGGCTGCCTCTAATAGTTCTACCATGCTAACTGTGCCCACTACCCCACCCCCCATGGCAGCTCAAAGCGGGCCAAGGGCCCATGTCTGCCCAGCACCACTGCTGCCCACTCCCCCACCCTGATGGCTGCAGGAATGAATGAAGGAAGGAGCCAGGGATGGAGAAGCCATGTGCTGGGTGGCATCTGTGCCTTCAGAATGCCCAGACTGCCTGCACCCATCAGCCTGGGCCTCAGCGCCCCCCCAGGCCAGCTCCCAGTCAGGTCTGGTAGCAAAGCAAAGCCTGGCCACCACCCTCAACTGGGACCATTCAGGAGCCCCCACTTCCCAGAAAGGCCAAAGTTGGCCAAAAAAACTGGTTTCCGGGTGGGTGTGAACAAACTCATGTGATTAAGTCTGGGGTCAGTGCACAGAGAGACGGGGGCAGGCAGGAACATTTCAAGAACCCAGTCCCAGAAGGTGAACCAGCTCACTGGGCCCCTGGGAAGGGGGCTCCTCCTCCCAGCCTGGAGGGGGAAAGCCAGGGCCAATGGCTTGGCCAGAACACCTGACCTTCACTAAGGCAATGGCGGAGAGACCGGGCCACTGCCACTCCCCTCCGCTGGCCACAGGAAGCACGGGCAGCAGCTGCCCTCCTCCCCCTTCCCACCGTGCCTGGTCGGGCTGGCAGCCACCCCACCCTTCCAGCCATGCCCCACAACCCCCCGGCCCATCTCTCCTGCCCAAAAAAGGCAACCGCTGCATCGGCCAACAACCAGCCCATCTCAGACCAGGCCGGTCTGGTCGAGCGAGGCGGGAGTGGGAGCGAGAAGCGCGGGGACCCCAACACCACCACCAGCAGGAGGGGAGACCCCCGGCCCACGGGAGCCAACCACACGGGCCCCCAGAGAGGCGGCTCTGGGGCCCATCTGTACGCCAGGATCCCCGGAACCCCAGCCCAGACAGGCCCCTTCCCCGAAAACTACGTCAGGGCCCCCTGTCCACGCGGGATGCAGAGGAGGCAGGGGTCCCGGAGAGGACGGGAGGCCGGACACTCAGCAGGCAGAGAAGCTGAGGGGTCTTAGGATCCAACGTGGAACCTCTAGCAAAGGGGGGCGTGCGTGTGGAGGGGTGAGGATCCGGGGGGCACCGGGGCGAAGGGGGGTTGCTGGCACTAGGGAGTCGGGGCGGAAACACCGGGGCTGCGGGTGCCGGGGTGCCTGGCGGGGGGCTCGCGCGCCGCGGCACCGAGCAGCGGCCGGGGGGGAACCCCCGGGGGACCCAGAGCGCGCAGGCCGCGGGCACCGGTCGGCCCGAGGCGGCCGGCGGCGAGGACGCCCCGCTTCCCGCCGGCCTCGGGGGGCCGGCCCCGCCGGGCACAGCCCGAGCCGCCCCACGGGCGCCTGCGGCCGGGCGCGCGTCCACGGCGGGCTCCCAGCGGTGACAGCTCGCGCCCGCTTCCCGCCCGGTCCTGACTCACTTGGGCTTGCCGCAGCGCTCCGCCCAACAGGCCGCCCGAGCCCCGGCCGCTCCGTCCCGCCGGCCTCCGCCGCGCTCCCCCGGCGCCTCCTTTTGTTTGTCCCTCACTGCACCACTCAGCATCCTCCGCCCCGGAAGTGACGTCACGCCGGGCGCGACCGCTGTGGCCAGGGCGGCGCCATCTTTGTGAGGGGAAATTGCTCATTCTACCCGGCTTCGTGTCCGGCCGTGACGCCGCCCTGTTGCTTTGGGGCGGAAGTAGTGGAGCCTGGGGTCGGCCCTCTTAAAGGGACAGGGACGGCCGTAACCTTCGGGGCGTGCTTGGGGACGGCAGGTGAAGGCGGCGGTGGTTGACTAGGGTGAGTAACTGGTACCGGAGCGTTGCTGTGTCCTGAGACGGGGTGCAGAGAGCTAGGCGGGCTTGACTGTGCCGGAGTGCTGGGTGCCTCTGATGCTGTTGGTAGACGCGGAGAGATTGGGGTGCCGCGGAGAGGCATTGCGCGCGCTGCCCTGCGCCAAGCAGCCCCCGATCCCTGGCCAGTTCCTGCTGCACCCGCGTCCCCTTCCCACGATCGCACCGACGGGAGGTGCCCAAGGGACGGCTAGTTCGGGTGTGGGTGGTGTGGGTGCCCGCAAATGTCAGCCCGGGGGAGCCGGATTCTGGGGAATGAGCATCGCTGGTGGAAGCTGGGTGCCGTCCTGCCGGTGCCCTAGCTCGTCTCACTCCCCACGGAGAGCACCACGAAGCTTCTATTTGGGTCACCCCGCTTGGGGCATGGCGCGTGTTACAGGTGGCTGCACGCACCGACCAGACCTGGGGTTGGGTGGGAACCAGTCAGGGTGGGCGGTGGAAAGCAGTGGGCTTGCAGGGCAGAGGCCAGGCTCCCCCATACACCCACCTGCAGAGCAGGCAGCCCCCTTCCCCCAGCCCCATTTTACAGGTGAAAAAAAGAGGCCAGCAGAAGTGGGGGGAGTAACCCCAAGGCAGGAGCAGGATGTACGGGTGGTCCTCACCTAGGCCTCACTGTCCTGCTCCTGGGGGTGTGGGGGAAGGTGGCCCTACTGTGCTGGGCTGAGGACCTGGTGGAGGGACAGGGTGTGTTCTGAGAGTGTGACAAGTACTACACAACACCAGCGGTTGGCACCTTGTCGGGCGGGGGAGACGGGTTTAGGACTCAGCCTGGATGGGGCCAGTGAATGCTTCCCCAGGAAGTAACTTTATGCATGTATCTTAGAGTGTTTTTATCTGAAAGGCAGAGACAGACACACAGAGGTCTTTATCCACTGGTTCTGTCCCCCATGTGTCCACTGGGGCTGTAGCTAGCCGCCTGTAACCCATCTCTACCTCCCACACGGGTGACAGGAACCTGAGCCCTCGGACTTTCACCTGCTGCCTCCCAGGGTGTGCGTGGAAGGCGCCTTTTAAGTAGAGGCTGTGCCTGGGGCCGCTCAGGGGCTGAGGGTCAGTCCCAGTTCTGCCTCACCAGCCGCGCAGGGGCTGAGGGTCAGTCCCAGCTCTGCCTCACCAGCCGCGCAGGGGCTGAGGGTCAGTCCCAGCTCAGTCTCCCTGCCCCTCACCCCAGCATGCCTCCCTCTGTTGCAGTGGAGCAGGGGGTGGGGAGGGGAGCTAAAACCCTCCTCACACTGAAGCCCCTCTCTAAACCCATTCTGTTGCCTGTGCAGCAGTGCCTGCCCATGCATATGGCGTGCCGGGTCAGGCCTGGCATGGCCCGTGCTAGATTAAGCCTATACCTGCCTCGCTGGCATCCCGTATGGAAGGTGGTTCATGTTCTGGTTGCTCCACTTGCTATCCAGCTCCCTGCTAATAGCCTCGGAAGCCATGGAGACTGGCCCAAGTTCTTGAGCTGCTGCACCTGTTGTGCTGGATTTTGAAATCCCCAGAAAATCATCAAGTCTGAAGTCGATGCTAAGGCATAAAGGTGGTTTATTCAGGTTAGCCTATGTCTCCCAGCCACCTCCCGCAACAGAGCAGGGCTGGGCGGGGGAGGAGCAGCCGTTGCAGGATCCGCAGGGAGGGCCAAAAAGAAGGAGAGAGAGAGAGCCCCCAGGTTGAACAGCCCAGGGTTCTTATACATTTCAGGCTATTTAATTATACAGTCATGATTTGGCAGGTTTCTATTGGTGGGTTTGAAGCAAGCAACTTTCAAAAGGTACAAATTGATGAGCTGTAGGGCGGTGGATCTTATCAAACACCAGGGACCTCCTTCCTGAGGAGTGGTCTGCCTCCGTGACCTGCCGGGTGTCACGTAGACTGTCAGGCCTGGAGTTCACACAGCCCCCAGCCAAGCCATTAAGGCAGAATCGCAAAAGCAAAAAACATCCAGGTGCTTCACACCCACATGGGAGACCTGGAAGAAGTTCGTGGCTTCATATGAGCCATTTGCTTGAACTCTTTAACGATTTATTCATTTTTATTGGAAAGTCAGATTTACAGAGAAAGGAAAGACAGAGAGAAAGATCTTCCATCTGCTGGTTCACTCCCCAGTGTGGGGCCCAAAAATAAATAAATCTTTAAAAAGGGAAAGCAAGTCAGGCCCTTCACAGTAGCCTAGGATCCCACATAGGCGCTGGTTCTAATCCTGGCAGCCCCACTTGGGACACAGGAGGACTTGAGGGGGTCTGAATTGCAGTGGGGACACTCTATGCTGGGGGAGCTGTGATTTCTCTCCTTGAGCTAAATAGGGGCACCAGTACCTGCAGGGAGGCTGTGGTGAGGGCCAGGGAGTTTAGCCCCTGGGGGCCCGGTGTGCCAGGCAGGTGCGCTGTGGTTCACCCAAGGGCCTGGGAAGATGCAGAGACAGAGGCAGGGCCAGGAGATCAGAGGGGCATAGGCAGGGACACAGCCCTAGCCCAGCTGGGCAGGCAAAGGGTTTGTACGTCTCAGGGGAGACGGGCCCTGGAGCCTGCACCGTCTGGGTTCAGGCCAACTCCAAAGGCCAGGCCAGGGTGGCTTTGGACTTTATCCAATGTCAACACAGGCCGTTCCGCTGAGCCAGCCTGCCACGGGCTGGGCACGGCTGTTCTCAGCCCCTGCGGGATTGTTGATCAGGCACCCTGGGGCTCTGGCCAGGCAGGTGACGGGTGGCTGCCCAGGCTGTGTTTGGGGAGGCCCCCGGCCCCCGGCTTGGTGGTGAGATGACCTAAGCTCTCCCGTACCTGGCTGGCCAGGGTGGAAGGGTGTGTGAAGCCATGTGGTGCTGCTGCCCAAGGCTCCTGCCCAAGGACTTGCTTTTACGTAACAGTAATGCCGCCTGTTGAACATGGGCCCAGGTCTGGCTGGCCAGGTGGCACACCGCGTCCTCTCCTCATGTTATCCATTTCTGGCCCCAGCCCTGGGAGGTCAGGCTTAATCGTTTGCCAGAAGTCACGTGGCTCGCAAGTGGCTCCAGTCCTGTGTCTGACTCCAGAGCCTCTCAGCCTCATTGACTTTGAAGAGGCAAACTCACCCTGAGTGAGAAAGGTGGGGCTGAAGGCAAGAATGAAAATGTCCCAGAGGAGGCTACCTGGCCACCATGCCTCACAAAGCACCCTCAGAGGTGTCACAGGACACTAATGGCACAAATGGTCAGATACAGGCAGCCAGCACTGCAGGTAAAGCTTACCACCTGCAACACCAGCACACCATCTGAGCACTGGTTCAAATCCTGGCTGTGCCACCTCTGATCCAGCTCCCTGTGGGTGCACCTGGGAAGGCAGCAGAGGGTGAGAAGAGGTGTACTTGGGACCTGTACCTGCGTGGGAGACCTCGAGGAGGCTCCTGGCTCCTGACTTCTGCCTGGCCCAGTCCCCTCCCCCCCACCCCCGCTGTTGAAGCTGTTTTGGGGGGTAGAGATATTTTTGTCTCTCCTGCTGTCACTCTGCTTTTCTTTTTTTTTGTTCATTTATCATTATTATCATTTTTTTATACAGTTCGGTAGGCTCCTGGCATTTCCCTTATCCCAGCCCCAATTCCCACCCCCAGCCTAGTTCCTCTATATCATTACTAACATATAGTTCTTTTTTCTTTTTTAAAGATCTTATTATTATTATTGGAAAGCCGGATATACAGAGAGGAGGAGAGACAGAGAGGAAGATCCTCCATCCGATGTTTTCACTCCCCAAGTGAGCCGCAGTGGGCCGATGCGCGCCAATCCAATGCCGGGAACCAGGAACCTCTTCCGGGTCTCCCATGCGGGTGCAGGGTCCCAAAGGTTTGGGCCGTCCTTGACTGCTTTCCCAGGCCACAAGCAGGGAGCTGGATGGGAAGTGGAGCTGCCGGGATTAGAACCGGCGCTCAGATGGGATCCAGGTGCATTCAAGGTGAGGACTTTTAGCCGCTAGGCCACAGCACCGGGCCCTAACATATAGTTCTTCATACACAGTTATATGTCCATCACTGCGGGCTTGGACAATGGCAGAGAGTCCAGAATCCTATTGTCAAGATATAGTAAGCAGTTTCATTATAAGTCCATCTTTGTCTGGAAGTAGAAAGGCATACTGCATTGTATCCTCACATCTGGATATTAGTCTCCATTTCACAGCTACTGTACATCTCCTCAAATAAAAAGTCATAATACAAAATCAACAATAGAAAGAAAAATAGCAATTTACAATGCCATGATGTTAAATAACGTGTTACTAGATATGACAGTCTCCATTACACAGCTACTATACATCCCCTTAAATGAAGAGTCACAAAACAAAATCAACATCAGGAAGAAAAATGAAATTAATAACACCAAGAAGAGGGGCCCGGCAGCGTGGCCTAGCGGCTAAAGTCCTCACCTTGAATGCACCTGGATCCCATATGGGCGCTGGTTCTAATCCCGGCAGCTCCACTTCCCATCCAGCTCCCTGCTTGTGGCCTGGGAAAGCAGTTGAGGACGGCCCAATGCATTGGGACACTGCACCCGCGTGGGAGACCCGGAAGAGGTTCCTGGTTCCCGGCTTTGGATCGGCACACATCATCCGGTTGCGCTCACTTGGGGAGTGAATCATCGGATGGAAGATCTTTCTCTGTCTCTCTTCCTCTGTGTATATCTGCCTGTAATAAAAATGAATAAATCTTTAAAAAAAAAAAAGAAAGAAAGAAAGAAAATTAAGAACCTTCTTGAAGAAAATGATGCTACTCTATGATCTATGAGTCATTGAATGATTTAATCAGAAGAAAGTGTTTTGAAGAGATGAAACTAACAGAAAACATCAAATCCCATGTGATATAGTTTCCGCTGATTTTTGTTGGTGAAGTGTGTCTCTTCTAGACAACAAATAGATGAGTTTTGGGTTTTTTTGTTTTTTGTTTTTTGTTTTTAAATATTTATTTATTTTTATTACAAAGTCAGATATACAGAGAAGAGGAGAGACAGAGAGGAAGATCCTCCATCCGATGATTCACTCCCCAAGTGAGCCGCAACGGCCAGTGCTGAGCCAATCCAAAGCTGGGAACCAGGAACCTCTTCCAGGTCTCCCACGTGGGTACAGGGTCCCAAAGCTTTGGGCTGTCCTCGACTGCCTTCCCTGGCCACAAGCAGGGAGCTGGATGAGAAGTGGAGCTGCCAGGATTATAACCGGCGCCCATATGGGATCCCGGTGCATTCAAGGTGAGGACTTTAGCCACTAGGCCACTCCGCCGGGCCCGAGTTTTGTTTTTTAATCCAGTCTACTAATCTATGATGTTTAATTGAGCTTAAGCCATTTACATTCAGGGTTAATATACATGGGTGGTACTTCGGTCCTGTCATTTTAGGAATGGGTTGTTCATTGGTTAGTCTTCTGTTGTCGTTTTACTGGGATGTTCTTCCCATTTGCCTTTGGTTTTGGTGGGTGCTATTCCTCTTCTTTGTCAAGAGAATTTCTTGAAGTATCATTTTTAGGTCAGGTTTGGAAGAGGCAAATTCTTTTAACTATTCTTTAGTGTGGAAGAGTTTTATTTCATTTTCTAAGACAAAAGAAAGCTTTGCTGGATATGTTATCCTAGGCCGACAATTGTTTTCTTTTAGAATCTGGAATCTGTCACTCCATTCTCTTCTTGCCTGTAGAGTTTCCTGTGAGAGATCTCCTGTGAGCTTAATTGGCTTTCCTTTATATGTCAGCTGATTTTTTTTCATGTACACATTTAAGGATCTTTTCCTTATGTTCAATTGAAGAGAGCTTGATGATCATGTGTCTTGGTGAAGCTCTCTTTTGGTCAAGTCTGTTGAGAGTTCTGTGCCCCTCCTGGATGTTGTTTCCCAATTCTTTCTTTAGATTAGGGAAATTTTCCTTTATTATTTCATTAAATAAAGTTGTAAAACTTTCTGCACCTTCTGGGACTCCCATAACTCTTACATTTGGCCTCTTAATAGTGTCTTTCAATTCTTCAGTACTTTTTTTGGCCTGATCCAGTTCTGCTTCCAGCTTTTTGTTTGCTTCCCCCTGATGACAGGAAATACCTTCCAATTCTGAGATTCTTTCTTTTGCTTGCTTCATTCTACTTTGGAGACTCTCCACTGTACTTTTAATTTGCTCTACTGTGTTCTTAATTTCTGATACATCAGCCTTGATTTGCCTTATTGCTTCCTTAAATTCTTTGAACTCTTGTATGTGCTTCTCATTGTTGAACAGAAGCTTTAAAATGAGTTTTCTGAATTCTCTGTCCCCTATTTTCTCGATGTCTTTCTCAGTTGACTCTGGGGTTGGCAAAGGGTTTTGCTCCTTTGCAGGAGAATTTTCAGTAATATTCATTGTGCCTTTGTCTCTTCTTTTGCTCTTGGTCATTGTACTTCTGGTTAGCAGTCTTCTCCTTGGGGCAGGTTTCTAAGCTCTGTCACCCACAGGTCTACAGTTTGATTTGGTACACAACTCTTTGCTTGCAGTCAATTGTGCCACTCCCTCCAGCGAGTTCCAGGTCTGGGTTCTTATGTTAGATTTCCACAAAGAACTCCATAGCACCAACACCTGGCTCACCAATCTCCACCTCCTGTGATACTGTGCTGTGGTTGCACCGTTGTCTCTGCAACCTTTCTCCCACTTCTGGTTGGAGCAGGTCCCAGGATTAGAGAGATACCAGGTGTCCTATATAGCTAGGTTGTTGGTGGCACTGATCTTGCCAGAACCTGTTGGACGTTAGGTCTGGGTGCCACACGGGCCTATTTTGACCCGTACGATGCCACAGTCGGTATTATTTTCCTGTGGGACCAGTGCAATCCACTGAACTCATTGAGTTCTTGCGAGCTCAGCACATGCGCAGTTCACTGTTGTGGCCTGCAGTCCTAAAGCTATTGCCTCAGTGTGCAAAATGGCACCTGACATACCACTACTTCAGTTCTTGATCTGCTGGCCATCAGATCCGAGGATTACCCAGACCTGTCTTGAGTGGAACCTGTAGAATGCCACGTTGCAGTTCACTGAGTCAGAAATGAGTTCACTCCCAGCTCAGTGTATGCTCAGTCCTTTCCCTTGCCTTTACCTGCTTAGGCAAAATGGTGCCCAATTCGGCTCTAGGGGGCTGACTGGGCTGTGAAATCCACCCTGTTCTCGCACTGTCCATCTGGGATCTGCTGCTCTGTCCCTGCTCCTGGTTACATCAAACAGACCAGCAGGACGGACAGTCCTTTGTCTGGTTTCACTTCTCAAACTCCCGGTGAACAGCCCTTCCCTCCACCAGAAGTTCCGGCTGCTGGTGGAGTTCAAATGACCTGTTAGCTGAATGCTGCTGGAGCATTAGTCACTGCAACACCACACCGTTGTGTCCGCTGCTTTCCTGTGTCTGTCAGTCTCCAGGTGCCCCTCTGCTGTTGTTCTGTCCTTTCCTATTTCCTGGAATGTGTCCTCTCTGCTTTATCCTGATTAAATGTTTCTCCGTCCGTTTAAATGTGTCATATTCCGCCATCTTGATTCTCCTGTCACTCTGCTTTTCAAATAAATATATCAATGTGAGAAATATCAAAGCAAACAAATAAGTAAATCTCTCAAAATGCAAGTGGATTGGGCCCTCTGCAGTGAGTCAGTTGGCTACCCCTTCAAGCACCAGGATCCCATAGAGGTATCAGTTCAGGTCCCAGCAGCTCCACTTCCCATCCAGCTCCCTGCCTGTGGCCTTTGGAAGCAGTTGAGGACTGCCCAAAGCCTTGGGACCCGGCACCCACATGGGAGACCCAGAAGAGGCTCTTGGCTCCTGGCTTTGGATCAGCTCAGCTCTGGCTGTGGCAGCCACTTGGGGAGTGAACCAGCAAATGAAAAATCTTTCTCTGTCTTTCCTTTCTCTGTAAATCTGACTTTCCAATAAAAATGAATAAAATCTTAAAAAAAGAAGAGAAACGTGACTCAGCCTGCCGTGGTGAATGGAGACTCGGTGGCTTTTCATGGACTCACAGCCTTGTGCTCCTCCACCCCAGTTCAGTTCCTAAATTTTTTCACCACCACAGTGATACCACACCCTGAACCCATCAGGAACTACTTTCCTTGAGTTATTTCTAACCCCCAGTCACCACTAATCCTCTTCTTCCGGATCTCCCTTGTGAATGCAAGGATCAAACACTCAGTCATCTCCCACTGCTTTCCCAGGAAGCTGGATGGAAAGTGGAGCAACTGGCACCCATATGGGATGTCATCATTGCAGACCGTGGCTTTACATGCTGTGCCACGGCCCTGGCCCCAAAGGCAGCGCTGTGTTTGAATTTCATAAAGATCAAAGAATTGCGAGCCCCAAGGAGCGTGATGAAATGTATCATCATGGTGGGCATTTGGCAGCGCCATCTAGCGGCTGCCCAGGATACCTCCATTTGAGTTCTGCCTCCACTTTCATTCAGCCCCTGGGCTCCTGCCCCTCGCGTGGGGGGACCTGGCCAAGGCCGTGGGCTCCTGCACCTCACTTGGGGGGCTCTGGCTGAACCCCTGGGCTCCTGCCCCTCGCGTGGGGGGCCCTGGTTGAGCCCGTGGGCTCCTGCCCAACGCGTGGGGGGCCCTCGCCACATGGGATCCCGGTGTGTTCAAGGCAAGGACTTTAGCCGCTAGGCCACCGTGCCAGACCCACCAAGCTGTTTGATGTAACCTGGGTATTGCACCCCACTATCAGCAGTGGCTGAGCCACACAGTGACCCCATGTGGAAGCTGTTCCCAGCTGATGGACATGCGGGTGTTTCTAATTCATTACCTCTTCCTGAGTGTGTGTGGTCCTCAAAGATCAACTTCCAGAACTGCTGGGTCAAGGGATAAGGTGTGGTTACTAAGATGCTAGTGGGTTGTGGCACCAATTCTGGGGACCCAGTGATCCCCATCTCGGCCCATTCTACTTCAGCTTGTGTTTCATTGATGACAAGCACGGGTGGACAAATGCTCAAGGTTATTGGCTGTCTCCTTCTTTTGCGTGAATTCCTATTTAACTTTCATCCACTCTTTGCTTTGGAGATGTTGGTCTTTTGTTATGGATTCCTAGGTACCCAATGTACATTCAGGCACACATTATTTCTTTACTTTCATTATTGATTTGAAAGGCAGAGATGTAGACAGCAATCTTCCATTCACTGATTTCCTCCTCACATGCCCACAACAGCCAGGGCTGGAACGGACCAGAGCCAAGAGCCTACAGGAGCACAGTCCAGGTCCCCCTGGGACTCAAACCCAGGCACTCCAACATGGCATGCTGGCGTCCTGGGCAACATTGAGCCACTCCATGAAACCCTGGTCTCAGAGGGGTTCCCCTCCCCCAAGGCAGGCCCCATCCAGTCTTTGCCTCCTGTAGGCTGTACACTCCTTGGAGGAAAGTGTCCTGTCTTTCTGTCAAGTGCACAGGGGTAGTCCATGGCCAGGCTGTGTGCCAGGAGCCTGGTTCTCACAGGCTCACAGCATGCAGCCACTCGCAGGCAGTGGAGGTTCAGGCAGCAGCATGGGCTGGGGTGCCCGCTGGGAAAGCCCACCTGCTAAGAGCAGCTCCCGGGAAGTTCTGGGTGTCCCGGCCCCCTCCTTAACAATGTCTCTACGTGGAGAGTGTGAGCAGCCAACAGAGCACCCAGCGGTCTGTGCGCTTTTACAGGAGGCAGACATATCCGGCCCATGGGCCATCCTGTCCCCTTCACAGTGGCAATGAGTTAAGGCTTTGAAGTCTCTGAGTTTGAATCCCAGCTCTGCTCCTTGTCAGCTTGGTACAGCCTTCTTCACCGTTTGTGTGATGAGAACAGGACAGGTTAAAACCCTGCCTACAGCGCTGCCACCCTCCGTGGGCACCGGTTCAAGGCCTGGCTGCTCTACTTCCGATCCAGCTTCCTACTAATGCACCTGGGAAAGCAGCTGAGATGGCTCAAGTGCCTGGGCCTCTGCACCCACGTCAAGACCGAGAAGAAGCTCTGACTTCAGCCTGGCCCAGCAACTAGCTGTTAGGATAGTTTGGGGAGTAAACGTCCACCAAATGGAAGGTCTCTCTCACTCTCCCTGACTCTCTCACTTTGGAACTCTCTGCCTTTGGGAGGAAAAAAAAAAAAAAGAAGGAATTAAAAAAGAGAAATCTTCAAAAAAAAGTCATGGGAACAAAACTAGAATGGTTGGAATCATAGACACAGAACAGAGCTGGGTGGTTGCCAGCGGCCCAGGCAGGTGGGGAGGCAACAGGACAGCAGAACACGGTTGCTGCTCCTGGCATCTGAACGTGGCAAGGTTGGTGAACTATGTAGCGTGTGTCTTTTCCCTAACAGCAAGCCTGGAGAGGAGTGCAGGAAGTGGCAGAGGCCATCACCCCAGGGCAGTCCCCAGGGCCCTGGAGGGAGTTGGAGATAGGTGTGACCTGGCCAAGGCTGTCCCCCTGGAGCCTGCCCAGGGGCCTGTGAAGGAGGTCCCAGGCCAGGCCCCAGGTCTGGCTTTAGTGTTCCGGGAAGTCCAGAGCAGGACTGCAGGCCTGCCCCCCACCCCCCACACCGCTGGTTGTGAATGGGTTAGTCTTCCCAAGTTGCCCCGTGCAGAAGATTGGCTCTGTGCACCTCCTGCTGGCAGCTACAGGAACAACAGGCCTCCCAAACTGCCTCCCCAGCACCACCAACTTCCTTGTATCTGGAGAGGGGTTGAGTGGGACAGCTTGGGGAGAACCCTATGCCCTCTTTTGTCTGAAGTTCAGAACCCTTCCCACCCCCTCTCATGGCTTTCCCTTCCCCCTTACAATCCAGAAGCACGCCCTCTCTAAACCCCCCTGCTCACACACAGCAACAAGTACAGACACAGTCTTCACAGATGGATTGTGACTTTCAGGAGTGTTTGTCATCATGTCTAGCCAGTAAAGCCAGGATCCTATATGGGTGCTGGTTCGAGAACCAGCTGTTCCACTTCCAATCGATCTCTCTATTACTGGCCTGGGATCAGAGCAGTACTTTCAAGTACTTGGGCTCCTGTCACCCGCAGGGAAGACCCAGATGAAACTCCTGACACCTGACTTTAGCCTCTGGTCCTTGTGACCGTGACCGGAGAGGGGACGGGGAGAGGGAAACCAAAGGATGGAAGATCTCTCTCCTCTGTTATTGTCACTGTCCCGCAGCGATGGACTTGGTGCACGGAGCCGATAATAACACGCGTGGACTCTGATGGTCAAAAGCCAAAGTTTATTAGTGGCATCAGACTTTAGACACCGAGGGTCGTACAGGACAGGGAGGTATTGAGCTCATCCATGGAACCCATCAACTGCTTCTCTACTTTTGTTTGGAACTCCTTTTGTTTTGTATATTCTGCCAAGTGTTTTCATACACCTACTGTCCACTCAACTGTTCTTACACAAATGATATCCAATCAGGTATACAAAAGGTATCCATTCGGTTGTTTTCATGCAAATATTATCCAGTCAACTGTAATCCTGTGCTCTCTGACCACCTCCTCCTCTGTAATTCTTAAGAATGAATTAATTTTCAAAAAGCAAAAACAAAAACTTCTGGAGCCCACGTAACTCATTTCCAAATAAATAAATTTTCTAAGCCTTAAAAAAAAGGTAACATACTAGAAATCAAAATGTACGATTTGGAGACCAGAGCAGGCACGTGACAGGGATGTTGGACTGATGAGACAGGGAGGGATTGAAAACAACGATGATTAACTTGCTAAAGGCTCCAGCGGAAATAGCCGGCTGCTGTGGGAGCAGGTGTGTGGGGTGGGCAGAGCTAAGAGGGTATCTAGGCGCTAGAGATCAGAAGCACTGTAGCGGAAATAACGGGCACCGATCATGAAGGTGGGACTATAGAAATTTCCAAACTGGAAAGTAAAGAGAAAAAAAAGTATAGCAGTGTAAGAAGTGTGAGACAGCTGTGCAAGGGGTCACGTCAGGTCAGGGGGCCAGCAGAAGGAACGGAAGAAGCAAAGGGGACAGAGAGAGATTTTAAATCTGATCTGCCTTTCCAATAATAAAACAAGAAAACAATACACTCCTATTCCACATCGCAGATGAGCCCACGGATGAATGCTTCACCCAAAAGCCAAACCAGAAATGTTCGCTGTGCCTAGACATAGCAGTTAAAGAAATCAAGCTGGGGCCAATACAATGACTCAACTGGCTCATGCTCCAACTCCTAGTGCTGGGATCCCAGATGGGCACCAGTTCATGTCCCAGTTACTCCATTTCCCTTCCGTCTCCCTGCTTGTGGCCTAGGAAAGTAGTAGAGGGTGGGCCAAAGCCTTGGGACCCTGCCCCCACTTGGGAGACCCAGAAGAGACTCTTGGATCTTGGCTTCGGATCAACTCAGCTCCAGCCGTTGCTACCGTTTGGGAGTGGATCAGAGGATGGCAGGTCTTTTTCTGTCTCTCCTTCACTCTGTAACTGCCATTCCAATAAAAATAAATGAATCTCAAAAAAGAAAAGAGGTCTAAGGGGGCTGTCACAGCGGCAGAGCAAGTGAAGTTCCTAGTTGCCATGCAGACCTCCCCAATCAGCTCAAGTTCGAGCCCCAGCTCCTCCGGTTCTGTTTCCAGTCCAGTGTCCTGCACCTCACAGGCAGCAGAGGGTGATTTGAGTACTTGGGTCCCGTACTACCCCTGTGAGATTCCTGAACAGAGTTCTTGGCTTCAACCTGGCCCAGCTTTTGGGGAGTCAACCCAAAGAGAAGATTCTCTCTGTGTCTCTGTACTCTGCCTTTCAAATAAATACGTAAATCTTGAAAAAGGAAAGAGTTGGAGCTTGCTGTGTGGCGTCAGTAGGTGAAGCCGCCTGCTGCCTGCCATGCCAGTCATATGCCATGGGTGCTAGTCTGAGTTCCTGCCACGCCACTTCTGGTGCCATGGTCCAGCTGTCCACTAATGGCTTGGGAAAAGCCTGCAACCCTCCTGGGAGACCCGGATGAAGCTCCTGGCCCCTGCCTTCAGCCTGTCCCAACACTGGCCATTGTGGCTGTCTGGATGGAGAATGAGCAGATGGAAGAGAGAATATTTCCATCTCTCTTTCTCTTTTTTTAAGATTTATTTATTTTAGGGCCCGGCGTGGTGGTCTAGCAGCTAAAGTCCTCACCTTGAACGCTCTGGAATCTCAAATGGATGCCGGTTCTAACCCGACAACCCCGCTTCCCATCCAGCTCCTTGCTTGTGGCTTGGGAAGGCAGTTGAGATTTATTTATTTTTATTGGAAAGGCAGATATACAGAGAGAAGGAGAGACAGAGAGGAAGATTTTCCATCCTATGATTCACTCCCCAAGCGGCCGCAATAGCCGGTGTTGAGCCGATCCAAAGCTAGGAGCCAAGAATTTGCTCCGGGTCTCCCACGTGGGTGCAGGGTCCCAAGGCATTGGGCCGTCCTCAACTGCTTTCCCAGGCCACAAGCAGGGAGCTGGATGGGAAGTAGAGCAGCTGAGATTAGAACCAGTGCCCATATGGGATCCTGGTAAGTGCAAGGTGAGGACGTTTACCACTAAGCTACTGTACTGGGCCCTCTGTAAGTCTTTTAACATAAATTTTAAAAATCGCAAGAGAATTGCATGTGGTTTCTGTGGATAGTGAAGGCAGAAGAGAATGGAGCAATCATTTATAGTTTTATTTTATTTCTGAATAGTGCATGGGGACTTTACGATTATTGCTATAAAAATGATGTTGCATCTCTTGGAATCACACATCCCTGTCCCCAGGGATGACGCTGAAAGGGAGGAAGAGGTATTAGAAGACCAGAGAAGTGAGAGTGCTGGATTGGATCATTTAGCAGGGTGTGTTTGGGCCAGCGCTGTGGTCCCCAAGGGATAAGACAGATAAGTCCCTGTGCCCGGCTGCCTGCATGGCCACAGAAGGAGAAAGAGACCGCGCGGCAGCTGCCGGCAATGTGTGCTGAAGAAAGCAAAGTCAAGGCTGGGGCGGGGGTCCTATCTGTGTGTAGGGGGCTGGAGGCAGGTTCTGGAGTCAGGCAGGAGTGTGAGCATCCCTGGCAGGGGAAACAGCAGGTGCACACACCCCAAGGTGGACCCTCAGTAACGATGCAGGGCGGATAGCAGACCCCTGAATAGAAGCAGAGACCCTAAGATAGAAGGCGGGGTCTTTGTTTCCATGAGAAAGGTGGAATCTGGTGACCTCATTAAGAAATGCTGACTTCATCACCCATTTCTGCCTCAGGAACACCCCAGAGTACAGCGCCAAAAACAGCAACCTTCCCTCCTG
The DNA here is from genome assembly GCF_030435755.1 of Ochotona princeps. Lineage (NCBI taxonomy): Eukaryota > Metazoa > Chordata > Mammalia > Lagomorpha > Ochotonidae > Ochotona > Ochotona princeps. Next base: position 4,280,531 of record NC_080845.1, read on the forward strand.
GGTTCAGACCTGCCACAGGATGGGGCTGGGTGGAGCCAGTCTTCCTCCTCTTCACGTGCAGTGGCATCAGCCGGGTGGCCTGGCTGGGCTCCATCACATGGCTGCGGGCTGGGGCTGTAGCCCTGGGCTCTCCTCCCTGCGGGCTTTTGCACAGGGGCTGTGGGCTTCCCGTTGTCTTGGTGGGGGAAGCATTGGTTTGTTTGCTTGCTTGGCTTGGAGACCACACATGATCACTGCTGTCATGCCCTCTTAGTTGAGTAGAAGCCCTGGAACGGAATGCAGTGTTGCTGGGACTCGAACTGGCACCCTTATGGGGTGTTGCTGCTGCAGGTGGAGGCTCAGCATGCAATGCCGTGGTGATAACCCCAGAATTTTTTCTTTTTTAATAAAATGTAGATAGTGGGTGGCCCAGCATGATAGCCAAGTGGCTGAATCCTTTCCTTGCACATGCCTGGATCCCATGGGACATCAGTTCATATCCCGGCTGCTCCATTTCCCATCCAGCTCCCTGCTTGTGGCCTGGGAAAGCAGTCGAGGACGGCCCAAAGCCTTGGGACCCTGCACCTGTGTGGGAGACTTCCTGCCTCCCAGGGTGTACCTAAGCTGGGTTGGAGGGGGAAGAGCCAGTGTGCACTCCCTATGCCAAATCCCCACCTCAAAAGTGGGACGAGGAAGAGGTGACCAGGCCATAAGAACCTGCCCACCCTCAAAGCCACTGCATGTCCTTATCCTGGGAACAGGTTCTTGCTGGAGGGGGAGTGTGTTAAGAAAGCGAGTTGGGCATCATGCTTTTGTCCCCCCCCACACACACACCCCCCTACCCTCTTGTCCTTGGCTGTCCACCATGGGGTGATGCAGTCAGAAGCCCTCACTGGGTACTGGCACCTTGGCCAGTGGCCTTCTGAGCCAGTAGAGCTGTGAGAAAGAAATCTCTGTTCTTCACCAACCATGCAGTCTGGAGCAATTCATCAGAGCGAAATGTGTGGACCACGTCAGCCATGCTCACATCTGAGAAGCCAGAGGCCCCTTCGCAGGTGCTGATCGGCACTCATTCAGGCCTGCCCCTGGTACCTACGGGGCTGCAACCGAGCCCACGCATCAGCTGTCAAAACTCAGGGCCACCCTGTGGCTCAGGGCTCTGCCCACACCCCTCCCCCACCCCTTCACCAGCTTAAGAGGGCACAGATCCAGGGAGCAGCCCCTGAATTGTCATGGGCAAGTGCACAGAGACATGCATGTTTCCTCTGGGACGCATCCCAGGGTGTGGAACCGCCTGATCCCACAGTGGCTGAGAACTTAACCCGAACTTCCCGCTAAAGCAGCTGCACCTTCCCCGTGGACAGGCGAGGTCCCTGCTGCTCCGTGCCATCACTACTGTGCGTCCGGTGTGCCGCGGCCATTGTGTTGTGCAGGGTGGCCTCTAGACCTACCCGTTAGAGATTCGGAGCCCGTTGCTGTGGGTATTGGCCACTTGGAGCATCTTCAGATTAGACAGGAAGCCCCTTTCTGCTGGTTAATAGCCCAAATGCCACAACACTGGGGCTTGTCCTCCCGCGTGGGTGACCCCACCCTTCTAGCTGTCCCCTGCTGCCTCTTGGCCGTGCACCAGCTGGAAGATGGATTCAGAAATGGAGCCAGCACTCAAACATGGAATGGGAGGGCGGGTCCCAGGAGCCTTCCTAACTGCTCAACCAAACACCCTGAAATTCAGAGTTTTATTACAAAGATTTTCTCCCATGCTATGGGCTATGTTTTCACTTTTTAAAAAGTTATTAATTGGGCCTGGCACGATAGCGTAGTGGTTAAAGTCCTCACCTTGCATGTGCCAGGATCCTATATTGGCGCCAGTTCTAATCCCAGTGGCCCCGCTTCCCATCCAGCTTCCTGCCTGTGGCCTGGGAAAGCAGTGGAGGACGGCCCAAAGCCTTGGGACCCTGCAGCTGCATGGGAGACCCAGAAGAAGCTCCTGGCTCTTGGCTTCAGATCAGCTCAGCTCCAGCTGTTGCGGCCGCTTGGGGAGTGAAGCTGCAGATGGAAGATCTTTCTGTCTCTCCTTCTCTCTGTATATCTGCCTTTCCAATAAAAATAAATAAATCTTTTAAAAAGCTATTAATTAACTAATTAATTAATTTGAAAGGCATAGGTAGAGAGAGAGAGATCTTCCATCCACTGGGTGACGTAGCAGGTTGTCCACCGCAGCCATGTCTGGGCCAGGCTGAAGCTAGGAGCCAGGAACTCATTCTGTGTCTCGCATGTGAGTGCTGGGAGCCAGCCCCCTGCACCACCACCTGCCGCCCCCAGGATGTGTTCTCACAGGGAACTGGAACTGGGAGGGGAGCCCCACGCAGGGCCAGGGCCATAAACGCTATGCCCACCCTGTGCCTCACAGCCACGTTAGCTTTCTAGAAGCACCTCAGTGTGACAGCGCAGAGCAGATAGGGGATTTGAGTGTGAGCAGAGGTTTATCTAGCCCACGTTCTGACGCGGGGAGGTGCGATATCGCGGGGCTGGTGTCTGGGCAGTGCTTTGCAGTGTGGAGGCAGCCAGCACGCGGCAACACAGTGTTAGAGCCTCTGGACCCTGTTGCTCTCGCTAGAAAGCCACTGACGGCACTGCAGGGCTGCCACCCTCCTGACCCGGTTTCATATTCACCCCTTCCCAGGGCCGCACCGCCAGCCCCATGAACTGGGCACTGGGGGGTCCAGTTTCCAGCACATGAACTCCTCAGGGACACACCCAGTCATAGCCTGTGTTAGATCACCCCTCCCCAGTGGCCTGCCCCCCGTTTCTTCTCTTCCTCGCAATGCACCTTAGAAAGAAATGGGGTCACGTGTTCTGTCTCCAGAGCCTGAACTTGTCCGTTGCACCTCCGTGTCCTTTAACGGGTTATCTCGCTGGTATTTGGATTACATGGGGAAGTGGTTCAGATTTGTTTCTATTCTCTGTTTTTATTTTTGTTTTCTTGAGATTTTGCTTATTTGAAATGCAAAGTAACAAAGTGAGTGACAGGGAGAGAGACAAATAGATCTTCCATCTACTGGTTCACTCCCCAAATGGTCACAGTGTCCAGGACTGAACCAAATCAAAGCTCGATCCGGGTCTCCCACTGCTGGTCACGTCCTTGGACCATCATCTCCAACCACCTGCTTCTCCAGGACCATTAGCAAGGAGCTGGATTAGAAGCAGAGTAGCCAGAACTCAACCTGGTACTCCGACATGGGTTGCCAGCATTGCAAGTGGAGCTTTGCGTGCTGAGCCACAATGCCACCCCAGGGTTCCCTTTGGCAACAGCATGCTGACAGGAGGTGTGTGTCCAGAGCTCGAGCTCGATGGGGCTAACACTGTGTGTGTGATGCCAGGGGCACCCTGGGGTCCTCCCCGGGCCACCGTCCGCTGTGAGGTGATAGTTGTCTGCGCACTCTGGTTGCTGGGAGGGGCATATGGTCCCAAGAAGCTGTGAGGGCTACATGGGGGGGACACGCCTGCTGCACAGCCTGGGGCACCGAGCCGGGCACACGAGTGACCACATGTTGTTGTCTGTTGTCATTGCTAGAGCTGTGTTGGGGGGTACCTGGTCCCGAGCTTGGAGCCTGTCTGGCCAGGGCTTCCGCCTGTCCTCTGCCCCTGTGGAGCAGTCAGCAGTCCCCTGTGGCTCAGGCTGGTATGTTCAGGAAGGCAGCAGCCATCGGTGCACACCTGCTGGGCCCGCTCCAGGGAAAGAGCGTCGGCACCCCGCCCACCCGAGCCTTGCACCAGACTGTAAGTGCTCCAGCGCCCGTGCTCGCCCCCCAGCATGCTCCGGGGCTGCTGGGATCTGGCTTGGCTCAGGTGTCAGCAGCTGTGCATGGTCGCAGCCTCTTTCAGGAAGCCTTCCCTGGCTGCAGCCTGCCCCCGCCCCTGCCCATGTCTAGCCTTTGCTTCTCCAGTCTGAAACTTGTAGCTCCGCCTCCAAAAGCCTGCTTGGGGCCTGCAACTCCTCCCTCCATCCCCGGCGCCCACCAGCCCAGCACCTGGTACACAACAGGTGCTCCGTATGTCTTAGCTAAGTGGATGTGTCACCCACAAGCCCAGGAACATGAGGTGTGTCTTCGTTCATGCAAACGCTTTTGGAGAAAAGCCAGTCTTTGGAGCACCCTGCGTTTCTAAGGGTGTCCTATTATTTTTTCTCCTTAAGTGCATTTGGCGTCCCTCACTGCCCCTCCCCTCCCCGGCTGGCCCTCACTCAGTGCCCTCCCCATTCAGGGGCGGTTCCTGGTGCTGCGGTTTTGGCCTCTGTGCTGTCCACTGTGGGACCTGTTGCCTCCAGGCAGGCTGCCGTGCCCATGTTTAAATTCAGGCTGCAGGTGGGAAGTCACGACTGAATTTAGAGGGCACAAGGCAGAAGAAATTCAGAAGCAGAGACGCCCCACACGCAACACAGAGCGGGAAAGAGAGAAAGCGCTTCCTTCTTCAGATGGCCACAACAGCCAGAGCAGGCCCAGGCCAGTGCCAGGAGCTTCTTCGGGCTCTCCCGCCTGGCTGGCAAGGGCCCAAGCCGCTGGGCCGCCATCTGTTCCCTGCCCAGGCGCTCCAGCAGGAAGCTGGAGGGAAGCAGGAGCTCTTGTGGGATTCAGGGTCCCAGCCTACCTCCCCTCACCACAACGCCTGACCCCATTAACAGTCTGATGTATGTTCTTCTATACTTTTTTTCTTTTTTGCTCATATGATTGTAGAGAACATGGATGTGTACACAAATGCTTGTATATATTAGGGTGGGTGTTTCTAACAGAAAAAATAGACCATTTAAAGGCCAGTGCAGTGGCACCTCAGCTAACCCTCTGCCTGCCGTGCTGGCATCCCATATGGGTGCCTGTTTGAGTCCCGACTGTTCCACTTCTCGTCCAGCTTCCTGGGAAAGCAGAGTACAGCCCAGACCAAGCACAAGAGCCATCTCTTTCCTTCTCCCTCTGCTATTCTGCCTTTTCAAATACATAGAATAAATATTTAAATAAAATTAAATGGGACCCTTCCCCCTACAATGTTTAATCACACAAGGAAAACATTTATTTTAGGACCCGGCGGCGAGGCCTAGCAGCTAAAGTCCTCGCCTTGAATGCGCCCAGGATCCCATATGGGTGGCAGTTCTAATCCTAGCAGCTCCACTTCCCATCCAGCTCCCTGCTTGTGGCCTGGGAAAGCAGTCGAGGACGGCCCAATGCATTGGGACCCTGCAGCTGCATGGGAGACCTGGAAGAGCTCCTGGCTCCTGGCTTTGGATCAGCTCAGCAATGGCCATTGCGCTCACTTGGGGAGTGAATCAATGGATGGAAGATCTTCCTCTCTATCTCTCCTCCTCTGTATATCTGACTTTGTAATAAAAATAAAAATAAATAAATCTTAAAAAACATTTATTTTAGAAATTTTGTAAAATAAGAAAATGCTAAGAAAAAAAATTTTAAAGTCTATTGACCATGAAAGATGACCGCTGCCCACACTTGGGTCTCCTCGACAGGGGTCACCTCGACAGGGGTCACCCTCCTTCCCAGCAACTTTGATGTGTGTGCAGTACTCAGCCTGCCGATTGGCTCTGGGATTCCCTGGAGGGCCAGGGCTGCTGTGCCTCTGCGACTCACACCTGTAGGATTCCCAGACTGTGAAAAAAGCTGGCCTTTTTCCAGATGGTCCTGGGGGCACCCCTCCAGAGTTGGGGAGCCCTGGTGCTGTACCTGCTGCAGCTGGCGCCTTGGCAGGTCCCTGGAGCTCCCCGGGCCTCAGTGTCCAACAGAGGTTCATGGCACCTCCGGCATACGAGCACAAGCCAGAGGAAGACGCCCTGTTGGCCGCGGCAGGTGGCTGGGAACTGTGTGGGAGACTGCCTGCAGCACCTGTCAGAGGTGGTGGCCCGACTCTCGTGGCTCTCAGGCCTGGCCAGTTCCACACACCACCTGTGGATGAACCAGGAAACTCAGCTGCAAGAAGCACAGGGATGGGGCCAGTTAGGGAAGCTGAGGGTGAGTGAGTGTCCCCCGCCCCTTGGGCCTGAGGCCGAGTGTGTTTGTTGTGTGGCCTTGAACACAGCACTGCCCCCAGTCCTCCCCCTGTGTCATCATGTGTACAGTGGGCGCAGCGGGATCATCTGGGAGTTGAAGGATAGAGCTTGGCCAGAGCATGGGGATGGAAGCTGCTGCCGCCGCTGCTTTTATTACCACTGTCCACCCACCACCTCCCTCCTGCTCCCCCTGCGCATCCCCCAGGGTCCTCTAGACTGAGCCAGCCCACATGAGGGGCCAGGGGATAAGATGGTGGAGGGGATGGGCAGGGGAGGTGGGAAGGCAGGTGCAACCTGGATGACCATGCCTCTGACCTGCCACTGCTCTTTCTCCAGCTCGCCATGGCCAAGCGTCTGCAGGCCCGAAGGCTGACGGGAATCGACCACAACCCCTGGTGAGGTGGCTGCCCTGGGGAGGTGTGGGGTGTCTCCTCAGGCAAGGCTTGGTCATTCCAGGCCTCACAGCAGTGCCCGGGACACCCATGGCGGTCACAGGACAGATGCAAGGCCCAAGGCGGTAGGCGGGCTTGGATTGGACCCTTGGCTGTTCTGGACGGGCGCCCTGGGGCAGATGAATCGGCTGCTGTGTGTGTTCCGCCTGCCGGAGGGGCCCAGAGGAAATTGGGGGGATGGGGAGGATCAATGTGCTGTGGTTGTCACTGCGGTGCCAGACCAGAGCGGCCCCGGGATTGCAGGCGTCGTGCTGCACCTGCAGGTTCTGTACCTGTGGATCCCACCTGTTCCCCCCCACCACAGACAAGCAGCCGCGGAAAGGGCAGTTGCCTCCCTGATGAAGCTGTTCTTCACGTCCCTAAGCAACACGCTGGGCCAGCTGCTTCTGCCACAGGCCTGGGGCCTTCGGTGCCAGCCCGGGGATGGCCCAGGGGTAGAGGAGGGTGTGCGCCTGGTCCGGTTTGTGCAGACACAGCGTCACGTCACAGGAGGGGCCTGAGCGTCCTCATCTAACCTACTGGAACCAATGCTCATGGGCCCCGAGTCACCTGTGCTTCATCTCACGCTTTTTGCACCAAGTGAGAGAAGCCGAGCACATAACGCAGTGACCTTAGCAGGTATTCGTGGGTGTTACGATTTTAAGATGTATGTATTTTCTTTGTTTGAAAGGTAGAGTGACCAGAGAGAGACAGCAGAGACAAAGAGATCTTCCACCCACTGGTTCACTCTCAGAATGTCAGCAATGGCCAGGAGCTCCACCCGAGCTCCCTCTGAGGGGCGCAGTGCGCCAGCACCTGCAGGAGCGTCAGTTACTTCCCAAGGCAGAGTGGCCAGACTTGAACTGGCATGCCCATATAGGACGCAAAGGTCCCAACTGGGAATATTTTTTCCTTTCTCCAATTGTTTTGAATGTTAAAGGAGAGCACGTAGGTCCCACCATGCTTGTGTTGCACTGTAGTCCAGTGCCCTGGGCCGTCCTCCACTGCTTTCCCAGGTGTGCTAGCAGGGAGCTGGACTGGAAGTGGAGCATCCAGGACTTGAACTGGTGCCCATAGGGGATGCCGGTACTGCAGACTGTGGCTTTTCCTGCTACGCTATAGGCCGGCCCCCATGTTTTCTTCCCACTGTGTATCCGGCTGTTTGGATGTTGATTTGTCAGCCTCAGCCCCTCCCCACTTTTGGTCACATTGTTGCCCTGCCCACCTCACAGGAGGACTTAGTGGTGGCCCGAGGGCAGTGGTATGCAGAAGGGTTTTTAGGTGCTACAGGTTGGGGAATGGGGTCAGGTCCACATGTGTCTTTCCAGCCTTGCAAGAGAGACAAGGGGGGCAGGCCTAGTAGAAGTGGTGTTCCTGTGGGACTCCAAAACCCAGGGCCCTCAGTACAAACAGGGGTGGGGAGCTGCCAGGCCTCAGGCATGGGTGGAGCAGAGCCCGGCCAGAGGCCTGGCACGGGGAAGGTCAAAGGCAGGATAGGGGCTGAGCAAGGAACAGGTCCTGAGCTGCTCCCGGGGTTGGGGAGCCCGAGGATGAGCCTGGAGATGAAACCTCTGGTTTTCTGTGTTCCAACCAGCCTCAGCTTCCACCACCTGGTTCTGCGTCCCAGTTCAGCTTGGCTTGGGCACAACCCCTGCCCATCCTGAGCTCCAGCCCACCTGTGTCTTCCAGGCACATGGTGCTCTGTGGGGTGGGAGTGGGAGGGAACAGAAAAGGAGATGACAGAGCTTAGTCGTACTGGATGTTGGTTGGGGCAGGTATTGTGCTGGGCTGTTTGAGATGCCCACATTCGATATCCCAGTGCTCAAGTTCAAGTGCCAGCTCTGCTTCTAGACCAGCTTCCTGCTCATGTACACTTGGGAGGCAGCAAGTGGCCGCTCAAGGACGTGGGTCCCTGCTACCCACACAGGAGACCGGATGGAGTTCCTGACTCCTTGCTCTGCCCTGGCTACTGCAGACATTTGGGGAGTAAACCAGTGCATGAAAGATTTAAAAGATAGTTTCACATCAGCCCAGTTCTGCCAAGCCTGACTCTGACCTTGCTGACTCCCAGCTAGCCCAAGACCACATCCCAGCCCTTCCCCTGCACCCAGGGCACATGGCCAAGCCAGAGGAAAGGTGTCCAGGAGACAAAGATGGAAGGTGCCAGAGCCGGGAAGACCCCAGGCCGCCCACAGCACAACCAACAGTACTGCCAGTACTTCAGACGGACATGAACTCGAAAGCTGATCGAGCTGCACATTAACTGAGGACCCGGGGCCTGACCCAGCTACTGTGCAACGGGCGGTGGAACCCTCCTGCACACAGCACTAGGCGGGTGGGGCACATGCTGGCCATGAACAAGCCCTGACCACGCTCTTGGGCGGATTCCGACCAACCCTGCCTTTGCCACCAGGGTGGAATATACTCGCCTGGCCAGTGAGTGTGACGCCGTGAACCTGGGCCAAGGCTTCCCTGACTTCCCGCCCCCAGACTTCGCCGTGGATGCCTTCCGGCAGGCGCTCAATGGGGACTTCATGCTCAACCAGTACACCAATGCCTTCGTGAGTCACTGCCCATGGGAGGGAGGGGGCAGGTCAGGCTGTGTCCTGGACAGCTACCTCATCCTCCCCAGGCCCCTTGCCTCATGGCCAAGAGGGATAAGACAGAAACCAGTTAGGGCAAAGGCTGTTCCTTCGTGCCCAGGAGAAGGAAAGGGATGAAAGCAGGAAAGAGGAAAAGAAATCAGGGAAGTCTCCCTGGAGGAGGTGTTGCCTGAATCAAACCCAGCAGGCTAGGCTGCTGATGGATCCAGCTCCTTCTGGATTGAGACAGCAGTTTCTCTTAGCGTTAGAATGCCCGCATCCCCATCATGGTGCCCGTGGCTGAGTCCTGGCCCTGCCTCCCAACTCCAGCTCCCTGCGCTGCCTGAGTCCCTGCCCCTCCCCGCCAGCATGCCTAGATTGAGTTCCCAGTTCCTCACTCTGGCCCAGCCCAGTGCCAGCTACTGCAGCCATGTGGCTGGGAACCAGTGGGTGGGAGGTCGCCCTCTCTTTGTATCTCTGCCCTTCAAATGTTTTTTAAAAATTTTTTTTAAAGATTTATTCATTTTATTACAAAGTCAGATATACACAGAGGAGGAGAGACAGAGAGGAAGATCTTCCATCCATTGATTCACTCCCCAAGTGAGCCACAATGGGCCGGTGCGCACCGATCCGAAGCTGGGAACCTGAAACCTGTTCTGGGTCTCCCACGCGGGTGCAGGGTCCCAATGCATTGGGCTGTCCTCGACTGCTTTCCCAGGCCACAAGCAGGGAGCTGGATGGGAAGTGGAGCTGCCGGGATTAGAACCGGCGCCCTTTTGGGATCTCGGGGCTTTCAAGGCGAGGACTTTAGCTGCTAGGCCATGCCGCCGGGCCCATAAATGTTTCTTTAAAATGTTGTGGCACGGGACAGTAGCTCAGCGACTAAAGTCCTTGCCTTGAATGCTCCTGGATCCCATATGGGTACCAGTACTAATCCTGGCGGCCCCACTTCCTATTAAGCTCCTTGCTTGTGGCCTGAGAAAGCAGTCAAGGACGGCCCAAAGCCTTGGGACTCTGCACTCGCGTGGGAGACCTGGAAGAGGCTCTGGGCTCCTGGCTTTGGATCGGCTCAGCTCCAGCTGTTGTGACTGCTTGGGGAATAAACCAACAGAGAAAGGATCTTCTTCATCTCTCCTCCTCTCTGTATATCTGCCTTTCCAATAAAAAAAATAATAATAAACCCTTGAAAAAAGAGAAAGCAATACACCTACTTCAAGCATATAAATAATAAAAATTTTTAAAGATTTGTTTTTATTGGAAAGAATTTTTTTAAAAGATTAATTTATTTTTATTACAAAGTCAGATATACAGAGAGGAGGAGAGGCAGAGAGGAAGATCTTCCGTCCGATGATTCACTCCCCAAGTGAGCCGCAATGGGCCGGTGCGCGCCGATCCGATGCCAGGAGCCAGGAACCTCTTCCAGGTCTCCCACGCAGGTGCAGTGTCCCAATGCATTGGGCCATCCTCGACTGCTTTCCCAGGCCACAAGCAGGGAGCTGGATGGGAAGTAGAGCTGCCGGGATTAGAACCGGCGCCCATATGGGATACCGGGGCTTTCAAGGCAAGGACTTTAGCCGTTAGGCCACGCCGCCAGGCCCTGGAAAGAATTTTTTAAAGATTTTACAGAGAGAAGGAGAGACAGAGAGAGAAAGCTTCATTCTATCCGCTGATTCACTCCCCAAGTGACAACAACAGCTGTAATTTAGCCAATCCAAAGCCAGGAGCCAGGAGCCAGGAGCTTCTTCTGGGTCTCCCATGCAGCTGCAGGGTCCCAAGGCTTTGGGTCATCCTTGACTGCTTTCCCAGGCCACGAGCAGGGAGCCAGGACCTGAACCATATGGGATGCCAGTACTTGCAGGTAGAAGATTAGCCAGTTGGGCCATTGCACCTGCTCCTGAAGATTTATTTATTGTTGACATGAAAGGCACACTTACAGAGAGAAAGGGAGGGAAAGAGATTCCACCTACTGGCTGGCTTTCCAAATGCCTGCAACAGCCAGAGCTTGAGCCAGGCTGAAGCCAGGAGCCAGGGGCTTTCTCTGGGTCTCCCACAAGGTTGCAGGGGCCCAAGGACTTGGACCCTCCTCTGCTGCTTTCCCAAGCACATTAGCAGGGAGCTGGACCAAAAGTGGAACATCCGGGACTTAAGTAACGCCCATATGGGATGCCAGCATCACACGTGGTAATACCCAGTATGCCACATTGCCAGCCCCTCAGAAAAATTTGTAAAGTACTTCCCAGGTATTATCATGGGTAGTACTTTAAAGGCAGTGCTGTGAGGGTTAGGAACCAGGCAGGAACCCCCAAAGCCAGAACTAAAACAGGAAGACCCCCCTGGGCTTTGGGCAGCAGAGACATGCTCTCCTGCCCTCTAGGTCTGCAAAGCACAGCTGTGCCCCTCGAGTTCTCCCAGCAACCTTGCAGGACAGGTGTCATTCAATCCTCCCATTTGACAGGTGGGAAAATAAAGGCTCAGGAAAGGGAGTGTTTTGCCCAAAGCCACACACAGTCAAGAAGGAACAGGACTTCTCTGCCCAAGCCCAGGTCCAGAACAGGCTCAATGGTGAATGTTAACAGAGCAAGTGAAAGTGTGGGCCCCCCCCAGGAGCTTGACTCTGACCCCCTCCACCTCCCACTCTACCCTGGTTGACCACTGGAAGGTGCTAGAATCTCCCAGATGCAGCTGAGGAGGTGGGCAGGACACAGGTGGCTGACCCTGCCATCCCGACAGGGTTACCCACCCCTGACGGAGATCCTGGCAAGCTTCTTCGGGAAGCTCCTGGGGCAGGAGCTGGACCCGCGCAAGAACGTGCTGGTGACCGTGGGCGCCTACGGGGCCCTGTTCACGGCCTTCCAGGCCCTGGTGGATGAAGGAGACGAGGTGAGTGGCTGGGGCTAGCTCGGGTGGGCAGGGCCTGGATGGGCAGTGTCCCGTCCCCCACTCAGCTCACTCTGGTACTAGGTCATCATCATCGAGCCCTTCTTCGACTGTTACGAGCCCATGACCTTGATGGCTGGAGGGCGCCCTGTGTTTGTGTCCCTGAAGCCGGTAGGCACCTAGCTGGGGTGCGGGTGGGCAGAGGACTCCCGGGGGGGGAGCCGACTTGGCCCCTGGGAGTTGGGAAAGGCGGGGGAGTGGGGGGGGTCGGGCAGAGGCCTGGAAGGGGACTTGAGAGTGGCCACCCTCTCCCACATGGCGTTGCAGAGACCCTCCCAGGATGGGGACCCAGAGTCGAGTGGCAACTGGCAGCTGGACCCCACAGAGCTGGCCAGCAAGTTCACGGCCCGGACCAAAGTCCTGGTCCTCAACACACCGAACAACCCCCTGGGAAAGGTACCCAGGACGCATCCTCTGGCAGCCTCTCCTGATGTGCTGCTTTAGAACCTCACGTCTCCAGGAAGCAGGAAGACCCCAGGGTCTGGGGGGCAGGGGTGATGACGTGTTTGGGTGCTTTGTGACTCACCCATGACCACAGAACAGTGACAGCCCGAAAGGCTGCGGGGACTCCCACTTGGGCTGGGGGTGGGATATAGTCCACGCAGGACCCTTGCAGCTGCCTTTCCCCTCAACCTGTCTTGGGGCAGGTGTTCTCACGGGCCGAGCTGGAGCTGGTGGCCCGCCTGTGCCAGCAGCATGATGTGCTGTGTATCACCGACGAGGTCTACCAGTGGCTGGTCTATGACGGGCATCGGCACGTGAGCATCGGTGAGCCCACCCCCTGGGGTGGGATGCAGGTCCCCTGGCCTGGCCCAGTGGCAGGATGGCATGAAGGCCTCTGACCAGCCTCGGGCCTAGAATGTGCAGAGTCTGCGCCCACCCCCAACCACTGGGTGGGCAGGGGCTGTGTCCCAGGCCACTCCCCCGCCCCCAGCTGCTGCTGTCTTTGGCCATGTGCAGCCAGCCTCCCTGGCATGTGGGAGCGGACCCTGACCATTGGCAGTGCAGGCAAAACCTTCAGCGCCACTGGCTGGAAGGTGAGTAGCAGAGGGTGGTGGGGGTGGCTTCCCCATGATGCTCTGGGAAGGGGGTAGGGGCCGGCGAGGTGGGCTGGGCTTGCTAGGGATGTGGCCAGGCCCCTCCCATCAGGGCTACCCCACCACTGTGCCCCTCGTGCCAGGTGGGCTGGGCGCTGGGTCCCGACTCCCTCCTGAAACACCTGCGAACTGTGCACCAGAACTCCGTCTACCACTGTCCCACGCAGGCCCAGGTGAGGGGTGGGGAGAGAGGCCAGGGAAGTGGGGGAGATCCCTGGACACAGGGTCCCGTCTGACCCCACTCCCACACAGGCTGCCGTCGCCCTGAGCTTCCAGCGGGAGCTACAGCACCTGGGCCAGCCCGACAGCTACTTCGTGCAGTTCCCACAGGCCATGCAGCGCCGCCGCGACCACATGGTGCACAGCCTGCGGTCGGTGGGCCTGCGACCTGTGGTCCCGCAGGGCAGCTACTTCCTCATGGCAGACATCTCGGACTTCAGTGAGCATGCCCAGCTTGTCCCCAAGGGTAGGGGTGAGGGCAGGGGTCAGGGGCACGCAAGGCTCAGCACAACCTGTGTCTATCCTCACCCCCACAGAGAGCAAGATGCCTGACTTGCCTGGCGCTGCGGACGAGCCCTATGACCGATGCTTCGTCAAGTGGATGATTAAGAACAAGGTGGGAGGACCTGGCGTGGTAGCGTAGTGGTTAAGGTCCTTGCCTTGCATGTGCTGGAATCCCATGTGGTCGCTGGTTCTAGTCCCGGTGGCCCTGCTTCCCGTCCAGCTCCCTGCTTGTGGCCTGGGGGAGCGGTCGGGGACAACCCAAAACCTTGGGACCCTGCACGTGCATAGGAGACCCAGAGGAGACTTCTGGCTCCTGGCTTTGGTTTGGCTCAGCACCGGCTGTTGGGGTCACTTGGGGAGTGAATGATTGGATGGTGGATCTTCCTCTCTGTATATCTGACTTTGCAATGATAATAGATAAATGTTTTTTTTTTTTTTAAAGATTTATTTTATTTCCATTACAAAGTCAGATATACTGAGAGGAGGAGAGACAGAGGAAGTGGAGCCGCCGGGACCAGAACCAGCGGCCATATGGGATCAAGGCGAGGACCCTAGCCACTAGACCACGCTGCCGAGCCCAATAATAGATAAATCTTAAAAAAAAACAAAAATAAACAGAAATAAAAAACGAACTAGGTGGACTTCAGGGAGCGGCCTCACAGCTGTGGAGGCACTGCTCAAGCGCCAGGATCCGGCCCCATGTCTGCCATGAGCCTTGGTCTGAGCAGGACATGCCGTGTGGCGGCAGCACCTCCAACCCGCTGTGGCTCTGTCGTCCACAGTCCTTAGGTTGAAGATTGGGCACAGTGCTGCTGAAGTCCACGCTGCCTTTTGCTCAGGGGAACGTGGGGAGGCGAAGTGGTTGGCGTTCAGGGCAGGGACAGCTCGGTGAGGCTCTGGAGGGACCCAACTGACACTGCTTGCTCCCCTCCCAGGGCCTGGTGGCCATTCCAGTGTCCATCTTCTTCAGTGGCCCCCAGCAGCAACACTTGGACCACTATATCCGCTTCTGCTTTGTGAAGGTGAAGGCTGGGGCTGGACAAGGGGCCGCCGCCTCCTGAGTTTCCCTGAGGTGTGGGGAGGAGCTCCCTGGCCCTGCCCTGGGGAAGTATGGAGTGAGGGTCCCACACAGCTATGTCCACATAGGATGAGCCCACGCTGCGGGCCTTGGACGAGAAGCTGCAGAAGTGGAAGGCGGAGCTGAAGCCCTGAGCAGACCCTGCATCGGGAGGAGAAGCAGGGGAGATGGAAGGGGGTCCTTCTCTGTCACACAGAGACCCCCCCACACACACACACACACTCAAGTGCCTGTCTTCCTGTGCCAGGGGAATGAGGCCTGGCCTCGGTCATCCCTGCTACATAGCAGGTGGAATCTAGGACCTTGCCCGTTTCTGCTACTCCACACTGCCTGGGACGCAGAGGGTGGAATCGGGAATGCAGGTCCTGCTCACCCTGGTCCTGGCTTACCCAGCCCATCCTTGCCGGATGGGCCCCTGCAGCCAGTCCTTCCCATGCATAATAAAGTTTTAACTTATTCACACCTGCTGTGGCTGTTTCTGCTTCACTCCCCTCTCTGACATGCCCTGTTGGTTGCAGTCAAGGTAGGAGGAACCTTGGAGTACATCAAACCTCCTCCACCTCCCCCTTTGCACAAGTGTTTCTTTAAACAAAAAAAAAGATGTATCTATTTTTTTGTTTAAGATTTATTTTTATTACAAAGTCACATATACACAGAGGAGGAGAGACAGAGAGGAAGATCTTCTGTCCGATGATTCACTCCCCAAGTGAGCCGCAACGGGCCAGTGCTGTGCCGATCCGATGCCGGGAACCAGGAACCTCTTCCGGGTCTCCCACGCGGGTGCAGTGTCCCAGTGCATTGGGTCGTCCTCAACTGCTTTCCCAGGCCACAAGCAGGGAGCTGGATGGGAAGCAGAGCTACCAGGATTAGAACTGACACTCATATGGGATCCCGGGACGTTCAAGGTGAGGACTTTAGCCGCTAGGCCACGCCGTTGGGCCCAGATTTATCTATTTTTATTGCAAAGTCAAATATACAGAGAGGAGTAGAGACAAACAGGAAGATCTTCCATCCGATGATTCACTCCCCAAGTGGCCACAATAGCCAGAGATGAGCCAATCTGAAGCCAGGAGCCTCTTGCGGGTCTCCCACGCAGCTGAAGGTCCCAAGGCATTGGGTCGTCCTTGATTGCTTTCCCAGGCCACAAGTAGGGAGCTGGATGGGAAGCGGGGCTGCCGCAGTCAGAACCAGCGCCCATATGGGATCCTGGCACATTCAAGACAAGGACTTTAGCTGCTAGGCCATGGCACTGGAAAAGCAGTAGAGGACAGCCCAAAGCCTTGGGACCCTGCACCCACATGGCAAACCTGGAAGAAGTTCCTGGCTCCTGGCTTCGGATCAGCACAGCACTGGCCATTGTGCTCACTTGGGGAATGAATCATCAGATGGAAGATCTTCCTCTCTGTCTCTCCTCCTCTCTGTATATCTGACTTTGTAATAAAAATAAATAAATCTTTAAAAAAATTTTAAAAATTAACTAGGAGTAAAAATATTTGGGACAGGGCTCAACGCGATAGTGTAGTGGTTAAAGTCCTCACCTTGCACGTGCTGGGATCCCATATGGTCGCTGGTTATAATCCCGCCAACCCTGCTTCCCATCCAGCTCCCTGTTTGTGGCCTGGGAAAGCAGTCGAGGACGGCCCGGGGACTTGGGTCCCTGCACCCGTGTGGGAGACCTGGAGGAAGTTTCTGGCTCCTGGCTCTAGATCGGCACAGCACCGGTCGTTGCACTCACTTGGGGAGGGAATCATTGGATGGAAGATCTTCCTCTCTGTCTCTCCTCCTCTCTGTATATCTGACTTTGTGATGAAAATAAATAAATCTTTTAAAAATATACATATATATTAGTATTATTAATAAAAGACAGATTCACAGAACAGAGGCAGAGATCTTCCATCTGCTGGATCACTCAAGTGGCCACAAGGGCTGGAACTGAGCTGACCCAAAGCAAGGAGCCAGGAGCCTGTTCCAGGTCTCCCATGTGGGTGCAGGGTCCCAAGGCTTTGGGTCGTCCTCAACTGCTTTCCCAGGCCACAAGCAGGGAGCTGGATGGGAAGTAAAGCAGTTGGGACACAAGCCAGCACCTGTATGGGATCCCAGCATGTGTAGGACAAGAACCTTGGCCACTGGGCCACCGCACTGGGCCCAGGAATTTGTATCTTTAAAAATATGTATTTATGGGCCCGGCGGCGTGGCCTAGCGGCTAAAGTCCTTGCCTTGAAAGCCCCGGGATCCCATATGGGTGCCAGTTCTAATCCTGGCAGCTCCACTTCCCATCCAGCTCCCTGCTTGTGGCCTGGGAAAGCAGTTGAGGACGACCCAATGCATCGGGACCCTGCACCCATGTCGGAGACCTGGAAGAGGTTCCTGGTTCCCGGCATCGGATCCGCGTGCACTGGCCCGTTGCGGCTCACTTGGGGAGTGAATCATCGGACGGAAAATCTTCCTCTCTGTCTCTCCTCCTCTGTGTATATCTGGCTGTAATAAAATGAATAAATCTTTAAAAAAAATATGTATTTCTGGGGCTGGCACTGTGGCATCGTGGCCTGAGTTTCCACCTTTGGCACCAGCATTCTTTGTGGATGCTTGTTCAAGTCCTGCTGCTCCACTTTAGAGCCAGCCCCCTGCTAATATCCTGAGAAACAGTCAAGGACAACCCAATATCTTAGGTCCTTGCACTCACAAGGGAGACCCAGAAGAAGCTCCTGGCTCCTGGCTTCGGATTGGCACAGCTCCAGCCATTGCAGCCACTTGGGGAGTGAGTCATCAGATGGGAGATCTTCCTCTCTATCTCTCTTCTCTGTAAAATCTGACTTTCCAATAAAAATAAATAAATCTTTTTTTAAAAAAGGTACACACTCCTACATCCACTTACACTAGTGAGGGGTTATTTCCTGTATCTGTCCCAGAGTAAGCTGTGCGTTGCTTGTCAGCAGCAGCTCCCGCCTGCCGGGCAGCCTCTGCGCACCTGCGGTCAACACAGGGTGCTTCTGTCTCTAACAGGTGCTACTCTTTTTTTTTTTTTTAAGATTTATTTTATTTTTATTACAAAGTCCGATATACGGAGAGGAGGAGAGACAGAGAGGAAGATCTTCCATCTGATGATTCACTCCCCAAGTGAGTGCAACGACCGGTGCTGTGCCGATCCGAAGCCAGGAGCCAGGAACTTTTTCCAGGTTTCCCATGTGGGTGCAGGGTCCCAAGGCATTGGGTCGTCCTCGACAGCTTTCCCAGGCCACAAGCAGGGAGCTGGATGGGAAGCAGGGCTGCCAGGACCAGAATTGGTGCCCATATGGGATTCCGGTGTGTTCAAGGTGAGGACCTTAACCACTACGCTATCGAGCCGGGCCAAGGTGCTGCTCTTGAAGTGTTGTGGCTGAGATGAGACCGGGTCTTGAGAGTATCCACTGCAAAAGACAGCAGTATCACATTCATTACTGGCAAAAACAAACAAACAAACAAACAAACAGCCACTGTGGGAGAGCGTTCAGGTCTTAAAACACTCAACAATGTTACCAAGCAACCAGCAGCAATGTCATTGTGGGTTCCAGCAACCCTGCATGTTGCATGTTACCCTGCCGAGTTGAAAGCTCCTGTGCACACCAGTGTGCGACTTCAGATGGCCAAAAATAGAAACAACCAAGTCATCTTTCAAAAGGTGAAAGAATAGACAAACTAGCACATCCATGCGAATCAGCCCACAACAACAACAAAAGAAATAAGATACCAATTACCAATCTATGAGGAGGTGGGGAAGACTCTCCCACTCCTATTACTGGAGGAAGGAAACCAGAGTGAACAGGCTATTCTGTGACACTCTGGGAAAGTATGATCCACAGACCAAAACAAGGTGTGTTGATGCCAGGGTCTACCAGGACTCCCAGAGGGGTTAGAGCCAGGAAACTTGTGTGGGACGCTGCAATGGTGGGGCTGGGTCAATATGCCTTTGTCAGAGCCTTTGAAACCCGGCCAAGGCTGTGGTGCAGTAGGCTAGGCTTTCACCTGCAGTTGCAGCATCCTATAGGGGCACCAGTTCAAGTCCCAGCTATTCTATTTCCGATTTAGTTACCTAATGTGCTAATGTGCCTGGGAAGGCAGCAGAGATTGGACCAAGTCCTTGGGCTCCTGCACTGGCACTGGAGACACAGAGAAAGCTGGTGTGATTAGCTCTCTTTGCCTCTCCTCTCCTTCTCTCTGTACATCTGCCTTTCAAACCACACCTCATATCTATACTATATATTAGCATCTGTATATATACACTATATATATACTGTGTGTATATATATTATACATATTTAATATATTATATATATTAACCGGGGCCATTAAGCTATTGTGCCCGGCCATTTTATATATATATATATTTTTTATATTATATCATATATATATTATTATATTATATATATAATATATATAATATATTATATATATTATATTATATATCTTATTATATATATATATTATATATATATATTATATAAGAAAAAAAAACCAACTACGGACCCACAGTTCCAAGAGAGAACCCTAAGGTAAACCAAGGGCTCTAGTGTGTAATTGTCAGTATTGGTCACCAACTGTTACCGTGTATGACACCAGCGCAGTGGCTCAACTGGTTAATCTTCCTGCTCCCTTCAAGGGCGAGGATCCCATAGGGACGCCAGTTCATATCCTGGCTGCTCCACTTCCCATCCAGCTCCCTGCCTGTGTCCTGGGAAAGCAGTCGAGGACGGCCCAAAGCCTTGGGATCCTGCACCCGAGTGGGAAACCCCGAAGAAACTCCTGGCTTCAGACTTAGGATCGGCTCAGTTCTGGCTGTTGGGGCTCCTTGGGGAGTGAACCAGAGGATGAAAGATCTTTATTATGCAATCTGCATCTCTCCGTAAATCTGCCTTTCCAACAAAAATGAATGAATCCTTTTAAAAAAAAAAAAAAACCCTGTCATTTCCAGCTCTGGGTCTCACTGTTGAACCGGCTCCCTGCCTGGCCAGGACCTCAGACGGCCCTCCTGGACGCGCGCCCGGCCCGCGGGGTCACCTGCGCCGGCCACGCCCCCTCGCGCTGTCCGCCCGCCGGTTGGTCCGCGGGGTCACCTGCGCCGGCCACGCCCCCTCGCACTGTCTGCCCTCCGGTTGGCCCGCGCGGAGGAGGTGTGGCCGGAAGGGAGGGTCTAGTGCGGAACATGGCGGAGCGCGGGAGGAAGCGGCCCTGCGGCCCGGTGGGTGTCCGGCGAGGGACTCGGGGCAGCGGGCGGGGTCCCCGAGAAGGTGACGGGGAGGTCGAGGCTTGGCGGGAAGACCGGGTCTCTCCTGCCCGGCTCTGCGATGCCGGGAGCGGCGTAGCGACCGCGTGCTTCCCAGGCCGGAGTGGACGCGCGGCGGGGCCTCGAGGGGGTGTCGAGGTCCAGCTCCCCGTGGGCCTCTGGCCGCGGCTGGGAGCCTGCCATGCTGGGCCGTTTCGTGGCTCATTGCTCCTGTGGCGTGCACCTGTGCCCTCCCTTAGCCCAACTTGTTCTAGAGCATACCGTGGCCGACCCCCTGAAACAGGAGCTTGGTGGGTGCCCCGTCCCCCGGCCACCCCAGGACCACAGCCGTAGCGCTTCCCAGGCCGCCGCAGCCTCATCCGGCGACCTCACATCCTTAGGATTGTCATGTATTTGAAAGCTTTTTCCCTCCTCTGTTTCGCTAACTTCCAAGTGCCCACAACAGCTAGGGCTGGGCCAGGCCAAATCCAGGAGCCTGGAAGGAACTCCATCCTGGTCCCCCACGAGGATGGCAAGACCCGCAGGGGCTTGGGCCTTCCACCTGCTGCCTCCTGAGTGCATGTTAGCAGGAAGTGGGTGGAAAACAAAGGCAGGAGGCCCGCTGGAGTCCCCAGTGTGGTTACTGACAAAAGGCCCTCGCTCATCCTTACTCTAGGGGGAGCATGGCCGAGTGGAGTGGCGCAAATGGAAGCAGCAGAGTGAGTAAGGGCTGTGGGGATGGAGGGGCCGGAGTCTGCTGGACCCCTTCCCCAGGCCACTCCGGCAGTGTTCAGCTGGTTCCCACTGGGTTCCAACTAGATTCCAAAAAGAGGGGAGGCCGTGGCGGCTCCCCTGGCAGCACCCTCGAGCCCACCCGAGCCTCTCCCCTCCTTCCATGTGCTCTAGAGAAAGAAGAAAAGAAGAAGTGGAAGGCTCTGAAGCTGACCAAGAAACTGGCTCGACAGCAGGCCCAGGAGGCGGCGGCAAAGCAGCAGGCGGAGGAGGCAGCCTCACAGGAGGAGGACAGGGGTGAGCAGGCTGGGAAGGGGAGCCAAGGAGGGGAGCTCTGGCCCAGGCTGACTGGCCACCCCTCCCGTGCCCAGGGCGGCTCTACACCCTCAGTGTGGCCCTGCCGGGCTCCATCCTGGACAACGCCCAGTCGCCAGAGCTCCGCACCTATCTAGCCGGCCAGATCGCCAGAGCCTGTGCCATATTCTGCGTGGATGAGATCGTGGTGTTCGATGACGAGGGCCAGGATGCCAAGTGAGGGGCTGCCCTGAGGCTGCAGCTGCTCCCAGCCTGGCCTACCCAAGAGGCCTCAGCAGGGGCTTGGGACCCCTGGGGTGGGAGGGGCTCTGAAGGGGACTACAGTTAGGCTCTTTGCTTCTTTCTCAAAGATTGATTTACTAAAAGGCAGAGCAACAGAGAGATGCACCATCCGCTGGTTCACGCCCCCAATGGCTGCCACATCAGAAGCTGCTCTCCAGCCTGCTCTCCCGGTTGGAGGGCAGGGGCCCAAGGACTTGGACTATCTTCTGCTGCTTTCCCAGCACATTAGGAGAGCACGGGGGCACAAATGGAGCAGCGAGGGGGTGGCATTGTGGCAAAGTTGGTAAAGCCATCACATGCGTGTGACACCATCATCCCAAATGGGCACCAGTTCATGTCCTGGATAAAGTTCGTGGCTTCAACCTGGCCTGCAGTCCAGGGAGTGAACCAGTGGAGGGAAGATTTCTCCCCTCTCTCTGTGTAACTCTTGACTACCAAAAAGTGGAGGGGCTGGGACTCACTGGTGCTGTGGTGTGGGCTGCAGCGTTGAAGGTGGCAACTGAACCCATAGTACCACAGCGCCCGCCGCAAGCCTTGTGGTTGTTTCCTCCCTCCAGGACTGTAGAGGGAGAGTTCAAGGGAGTGGGCAAGAAGGGGCAGGCGTGTGTGCAGCTGGCCCGCATCCTACAGTACCTGGAGTGTCCACAGTAAGTTGGCGTCTTCCAGGGCTTGGGGTGGAGGAGGTCAAGGTGAAGCCTGCCCTTCCGCCATGAGCCTCTCACCATGTGCCTGCCTTACCAGGTACCTGAGAAAGGCCTTCTTCCCCAAGCATCAAGACCTGCAGTTTGCAGGTAGGCCTCCCACTGGCCCCCTTTGCCCCACCCAGACACTTGGACTTGATGTCCCCAACACTGTTCCTGTGTCCCGCTCCAGGACTCCTGAACCCCTTGGACAGTCCCCACCACATGCGGCAGGATGAGGAGGCTGAGTTCCGCGAGGGCGTCGTGGTGGACCGGCCCACCCGGCCAGGTCACGGCTCCTTTGTCAACTGTGGCATGAAGAAGGTAGCTAAGGGTGGGCAGGAGCAGGGGGCACATGGGCCGGGAGCTGTGGGTGCTGGATCAGCCTGCAAACCCCCCACTGATGGAGACTTGGGCAAGAGAAGTGCCACAAACGGGCACATGAGCTAGGTCTCGGCCAGTCTGAAGCCAGGGTCCAGAACCCCAGCTGGGGCTCTTGTGTGGGTGGCTCTTGGACTGCCCTCCTTGCCTTCCCAGGCATGCACCCGCAGGGAGCTGGACAGGAAGCTGAGCAGCCGGGAATAAATTTACTAGGGCAGCATCATGTAAACATGAATGTTTCTTGAAAAGAACAGACCAGGGCCCAGTGTGGTAGCTTGGTGGCTAAAGTCCTTGCTTTGCATGGGCCGGGATCCCATATGGGCACCAGTTCGTGTCCCCGCTTCCCATCCAGCTCCCGGAGTGTGGCCTGGGAAAGCAGCTAAGAACAGCCTAAAGCTTAGGGACCCTGCACCTGCGTTAAGAGATCCTGAGGAGGCTCCTGGCTTCTGATTGACTCAGCTCTGGCTGTTGTGGCCACTTGGGAAGTGAGCCATTACGTAGAAGATCTTCCTGCCTTTCCTCCTCTCTGTATATTTGACTTTCCAATAAAATAATAAATAAATCTTTAAAACAAACAAACCAGGAACAAGTGGCTAAGAGCGGCCTGGGGTGGCTGGCTGAGATCCCCTGGCCGGTGGCCAGGACATGGCAGCCCCTGCTCACGGAGGGAGACACACCCACGCTCTCTGGTCCCCAGGAGGTGAAGATCGACAGGAACCTGGAGCCTGGACTTCGGGTCACTGTGCGGCTGAACCAGCAACAGCTCCCTGGTACCTGGAAGCTTCGGGCCCCTGGGGACTTACAGCCTCCTCCTGCCATCTGCCTGCTGCCCCCCTAACCAGCAGCATTCATAACCTGTGTTCTCCCCCCCACCCCCAGAGTGCAAGACCTACCGTGGGAAGGTGGTGTCGTCTCAGGACCCTCGCACCAAAGCTGGCCTCTACTGGGGCTACACCGTCCGCCTGGCCTCCTGCCTAAGTAAGACAGGCTGTCCTGCCTCTGTTCTTGCCTGACTCCTCCAAAGCAGACCAAGGTCTTGCCCTTCCAGCCCCTCTGTGACCCCCTGAATGTGCTGCCTGGA
Source organism: Ochotona princeps (assembly GCF_030435755.1). Lineage (NCBI taxonomy): Eukaryota > Metazoa > Chordata > Mammalia > Lagomorpha > Ochotonidae > Ochotona > Ochotona princeps. The sequence continues at coordinate 4,303,898 of NC_080845.1, forward strand.
TCTCTGGGGGGAAAAGCATTGTGATCAATTGATAATGCCTGCCAGGGGTTTAGAAATGGGCTCAGGGGGCCAGCTAAGTCAGTAGCACTGCAGCCTGGCTCAGCTCTGGCCTTGCCAGGAGCAGTGGAAGGGCCGGAGTGTCCCCCAAGGTTACACACAGCCAAGGGGCCGTGGTCTGTGGGGAGCAAGACCCCCATGCAGCTGGCCTCGCCCTCCAGGCGCAGTGTTTGCCGAGGCCCCCTTCCCAGATGGCTACGACCTGACCATTGGGACATCAGAGCGCGGCTCTGACGTGGCCTCCGCGGAGCTGCCCAGCTTCAGGTGGGTGCTGCCCGGGGAGAGGCAGGAAGTCCGGGGCCTGTGTCCTGCGGCAGGCAAGGTGGGGGATGCAGTGACTGCTGTAACTTCCAGGCACGCACTCGTGGTGTTCGGGGGCCTGCAGGGGCTGGAAGCCGCAGTGGCTACCGACCCCAGCCTGGAGGTGGCCGAGCCAAGTGTCCTCTTTGACCTGTACGTCAACACGTGCCCCAGCCAGGGCAGCCGCACCATCCGCACCGAGGTGAGCGCACGGGCCTGCTCCCTGAGTCCTGGGCTGGCTCAGAGGAGCCTGGCAAGGGCAGGGTACAGCTCTCCCACAGCCCCCTACCCAAGGCTGCCACTCACCTGCACCGACTGTGGTGGGGGTTCGAGGACCCCGATGGCCTGCCTCTCCCGCCTACACACTCCTCAGCTCCCCCTCGGGGCCTCACATACCTGTCGCTTGGGGAGCGAAGGGGCTGCCAAATCTAGAACCTGCATTCTAGGCACCCACGTGCCCTCTTGGGCCACCACTGAAGCCCATGTCTATGGCACTCTGCCAGAGGTTCTGGTACTCTCAGCTTTACCCATTCTGCCCAGGCCGATCCACCAGCCCAGCACCTGTACCTGCACCAAGGGTGGCCAACTTCTTGTCGTCTGCTTTCCCCTGGCCTAGGAGCAGCTCCTCAGGCAGCCCTCTGAAGGAAGGGCTGGGGGCTGTCCCCTGCCTCTCTGGACAGGTCCGGTCCCAGCCAGCCCTAGCTCCAGCCCCAGCCCACTGCAATGCTTGTCTTCCAGGAAGCCATCCTCATCTCGCTGGCCACCCTGCAGCCTGGGCTCACCCGGGCCGGTACCCAGCCCACGTGAAGGTTCTGTTGTCTCCAAGGCAGTGACAAAGCAGCAGCAAAGCCAGAGGCTCTGGTCGGTCCCCTGGCGTACACATAGCTGGAACCCACAGTCACAAACAGCCACCTTTAATGTGTCTCAGCACCCGCCCACAGTCTCACTTGCTGCCTGCAGTGATGGCCTTGAGGCTGCCTGCCCGCGCCAGGATGTTGGGCACGAAGAGGAGCCCTGAGGCCCGCTCGATGCTCTCAATGGGCACCAGGAAGCGCTCCAGTGGGATGGCCTCGTCCACGGGCGCGTTGGGCATCACATAGGAGCGGAGCTCAATCTGCCCGCCAGCTGCCTCCAGGATCAACACCTTGAAGAAGTGAGTGGGCACTGCCACGTGGTTCTTGCCAATCACCTGGTACTTCACGTATGACTTGCCGTCTGCTTCCGTCCTGCGGGCATATCCAGTCGCCCAATAGAGCCAAGCCTCCAGGGAAGCCCCCCTTGGTCTGCCCTCCAGCCAGACACTGTAAGATTGGTGCCCTGCGGGGCAGGCTGCTGCCACATGGGGTCGGGCACAGCGTGAGCAATAAAGGGCGCTGGAAGAACAGGGCCTCAGCACCTTTGTTCACACGGGTTTGGCTTCACCCTCTGACAAGCAGAGTGGCCAATGCCAGCATGGGGCCCAACACTGAGGGAGGAGGTGTCGGAAACCCCTGGGCTTCCCCCTTAACAGTGAGGAGCCTCTAATGAAAGCTTGCCTGCAACCAGGCCCTGGGGCTAGACATACGACATCACTCAGTCCCCTGGATGACCTATGACTGTGAGGTCACAGGTTTCACCCCCCTTTTACAGGGGAGGCCACCAAGGTCATTTGCCCCGGGGTGTCCAGGAATGGGTGATAAGGTTTGGATTTGACCCAGTGGAGCTGGGTCAGCTGCTGGGCAGTGACCTGCTGTCTCACACGGGCGGGGAGGATTGTGGCCTGTGCCCAGGGCAGCTCTGTCGCTGTAGGCTGGGAGGCAGGGCTGTGGGGTCAGGGAATGTGAGTTGGAGGGAACCCCCAGGGGCCTGCAGGGGGTCCCATCTGGCCTCACCTGGGCAAGAAGAGTGGCCCCGTGCACACGTAGACGTTCTGGTAGGAGCGGGTCAGGCTGCGGCTGTATTTCTCCAGGTTGTTCCAGGCGTTCTGGTTGAGGTGAGGCACCTGCCAGGGTTGGGGGGACTCAGTGCTGCAGGGGGGCCCAGGCCGGGCTGTCTGGGTGGGCAATGGCCATCTTCCTCTCCCTAGCCCACACCACAAGCCTCACATCAAGGGGCTCTGCCAGCCCTTCTGTGTCACCCACTCAGCCCCAAGCTGGGGCTCGGCTGCCTCCGCCATGGATGCACCAGGAAGAAGGCCAGCACTTCTATGGAGCGGCTGAAGATGGGTGCCAAGCCCATTTTACAGACAAGCTGGCGGCGGCGCCCGGATGAGGGCAGGGAAGGGGGAGGCGCGCTACCTGCGGCGCGACGTTGCTGAGGTAGAAGGTGTCGTCCATGGCCTTCTGGCTCCAGCGGTGGTTGGCGGCGGCGGCCAAGTGGCCACGGTCGAAGCCGCTGCCGCGGTAGTCGGCGTTCGTGGCGCGGTGGTAGGCGTGCACCGAGTCGTCCTCGCGGAAGTCGCAGGAGCGCCGGTCGCCATCGCCGCGGAGCCGCTCGGGCCGCAGCTGCTCCACCACCCAGAGCGCCCCGCGGGTGCGCGGGTCGTAGCACAGCACGTACGACTCCCGACTCTTGAGCTGCGCCACCCCGGGCAGGCCGTACTTGGCCAGCTCACCGGGGCCCCGGGCCACCGGCGCCCCGGGCACGGCGGGCGCCTCAGCCGCCGCCGCCACGGGCAGCACGGGCAGCACCGGCAGCCGGCCCAGCAGCCCGGGAGCCTGCCGCACGTCCTCCTGCCGCCGCCGCCAGCTCTCGGCTGCAGCGCCGAGCCCCGCGCCCAGCGTCAGGGTCAGCCCGGCCCGCAGCGCCCGCATGGCGGAGCAGCGGGGCCGGGCTCGAGTGCGTGCGAGCTGCCCCTCAGGGGGGCTCTGCTCTGCGGGGTCGGGACGGTAGACTGTACCACCTGCTGTCCGGGAACACCGCACGACCCAAAGAGGGGTCAGAACTGGCGGACGAGGGGCGCGGGCGGGAGCGCACCGGCGCCCTTGCTTTGCGCCCTTTAAGGGGCGGTCCTGAGGCACGTGGCCCCGCCGCCTCAGCTCGTCATTGGTGGCCGGGGCCTGGCTGCACCCCCAGCTCCAGGGGGCGGGAGGCCGTGCGTGGGAGGAGCCCATCCAGCCCAGGAGAGTCCTGGGATACAGATCACTTGTTTTCTTCTGAAGATTTTACTTATTACTTTTTTGAAAGGCAGAATTAGGAAGAGACAATCTCGCATCCACTGGTTCACTCACCAAATGGACTGATGAGAAGTCAGGAGCCTCTTCCTGGTCTTCCGTGCGGGTGCAGAGTTCCAAGGCTTTGGGTCATCTAACTGCTTTCCTAAGCCACAAGCAGGGAGCTGAGTCGGAAATGCAGCAGCCAGGACTCGAACCAGCGCTCATATGGGACGCCGTTGCCGTAGACAGAAGCTAGCCTACCTCAGCAGGGCAGCAGCCCCCCAGTTCCCACGTGTGAACTGACTCTGACGTCACTGTTGTCAGGCTGCAAGGGAAGGGGTGGCTTGTTTGTCAGTCCGTGCTGGTAACTTTTCAGTGTTTAACTACAAATTGGCAAGTTGTAATTGTTGTGGGGTACCACGTGATGTTTTGATAATGGGTGCCAAGAGACATGATTACATTGCAGTGATGAGTGTAGCTGTGCGTGACCTCAAGCCCTCGTGTGGAGGGTTCTCTGGGCAGGTGGGTCGTGTGCCGTGTTATTATCTGGGGACACGGTGTTAGCTCTCAGGATCAGCTCGTCCTCCGCATGCCTGGCGTCTCATCGTCCTTGGTCACCCCCATTGCAGGAGGTGGGGATGCTGGGTCACAGGCAGGTGCCTTGTTTGAGGAAGCTATCCATTTTCCACAAGCGCCCTACCAGTTTGGTTCCCTTTTTTCATCCTTACCCATACTTATCTTTTTCTAAGATTTATTTAATTTTTATTGTAAAGTCAGATATACAGAGAGAAGGAGAGACAGAGAGGAAGATCTTCCATCCGATGATTCATTCCCCAAGTGAGTGCAACAGCCGTAGCTGAGCCGAGCCAATCCAAAGCCAGGAGCCAGGAGCCTCTTCCAAGTCTCCCATGTAGGTGCAGGGTCCCAAGGCTTGGGCCGTCCTCCACTGCTTTCCCAGGCCACAAGCAGGGAGCTGGATGGGAAGTGGAGCTGCCAGGATTAGAACTGGTTCCCATATGAGATCCTAGTGCATTCAAGGTGAGGAATTTAGCTGCTAGGTTAGCATGCTGGGCCCAACTACCTTATACCTTCAGCTTCACCAACAGTTCAGTTTATAGTATTTAGTGTATCCTGGAGTGCTTACTTGCAGCTTAGGCTTTTCGAAAGCTGGTCTCTGAACCGAAACACCACTGTGCTGTGTGGCTTTGTCTCTTCCAGAGGTGTTCTGGATGAAGGTGACTGAGCTGGTCGTGTTGCTGGCATCAGTGATTCCACGTCTTCCTTCCCTCCGTGGAGCCTTCTCGATTCCCAGCACTGGGCTCACTACAAGGCTGCCTCACCTTACTGCTGATTTTAGAGAGGCACTTAGCTTGTAACATACTCATTAGCTACAGGAGTCTCAGGTAAGGCGTTCTTGGTGTTCTGAGCTAAATTCATTCTTTGCCTGATTTGTTTAGAATTTACCATCAGGGCCCAGTGCAGTAGCCTAGTGGCTAATCTTCTCCATGCATGTGCCAAGATCCCACATGGGTGTCGGGAGTCCCACTTCCTATCCAGCTCCACTAGTGGCCTGGGAAGTCAGTCAAAGATGGCCCAAAGCCTTGGGACCCTGCACCCGTGTGGGAGACCTGGAAGAAGTTCCTGGTTCCCGGCTTCAGTTCAGCGCAGTTCTGGCCACTGTGACCACCTGGGGAGTGAATCAGTGAATAGATCTTCCAACTTAAAAAAATAATAATTTAAAAAAACAAACAAAAAAGACTTTACCATGAAAGGATGCTGGGTTTCACCTGGTGTTTTTCTGAGCATCTGCATGCTGGCCCAGGACCCTGAACACAGCATCTGCTCCCGAGTCACGGCCGCAGTCCTACCTTCGCACACCCCTCACCCCACCTGCCGGCCCAGGGGCTGAGAGTTTCCTGGCCTTGTCCTTGGATCATTCTAGAAGACTGCCCTAGCCCATCATGGCAGCAGCACCTTTTGCAAAGAACACATGATTTATTACAGACAACTCGTCAACAGCATTGATTGAGGGAACAAGACAATGACCGAACAAGCAGACCTGCAGACCCTCTGGAGTGAGGAAGCTGTGCACACAGCCCGGCCTGTGAGCGGGCAGCCTCAAGCACTCGGGCTCGGCGGGAGGGCTAGGGAATAGCCTCTGCCCTGGCAGCTGCCCAGCCTTACCCAGACACAGCCCCTGGCTCTCAAGGCAAAGGAGCAAGCCTGGAGCCAGTTCTGCCACTGGGCCAATCAGACGCAGTGATTCAAGTAGCATGGTCCGAGGCAGAAGGATGACGGGCCAAGGGAATGCATCATGTGTCCCAGGCAGTGTCTGCTGGGCCCCAAGCAGTGGCCCGAGCCTCAGGCTGCCGGCAGATCCTGGGTAGAAGGGGCCCAGGCTGGCAGGACGCGTGTGCGACTGGCTGCCTCAGGGCTCCTGGGTGGTGATGAGGGAACCAGGTCTCTCCCACATGCTCAGAACCCCCCACCAGGTTCCACCGGAAAACCCGTGAGATCCAGGGGCAAGGGGAGAAGGTGCCGATTTTGGGAATTTAGCCCCTCAGCACTCACGGAATAAACGGACTTGCCCAAACACTGTCGAGAGCCTGGGAAAGGAGCCAGGTGGGTCCCTAGAGAGGCTGTGCCAAGCAGAGGAAGGCATGAGGGGCAGGAGGGCTGCAGGGCCTTGGCTCCTGCCTGCCAGCCGGGACCCTGTTACACAGCCTTCTGTCCTCTTCAGCAGCAAGTGTGACTCCTGCCTGAGACGCTCTGCCCCAGGCATTCGCCCAAACCCTTTGACAGCCCAAGCAGGTGACCAGAGAAGGGCAAGTGCTCCTCCCTACCCTCTAAGTGGGGCTTGGGCTCTGGGGGTGCTCACTCGCCAGGCCGAAGGCTGAGCAGCTTTGGTAGAGCAGGCGGCCCCAGCCTGGCAGAGCTGCCACTAGGTACTCTTCCTGGGGCGGGGAACCCCACATCTCCTGAACCCCGGGACAACAGGCTCAGCGCACCTACGGCTGCCATTTCACAGCAGCTGTCGGCTTCCGGCATTCTGGTCCTGGGGACTAGGCGCCGGACCTCCCTGGCTGGTGGAAGGCGACAGGGCAGGGCCTTGCTGAGCCACGGTCCTCATTCTGTCTCCTTGGTCCAGGGCAGTGGAGGAGAGGAAACCCAGGATAAGGCACCGCAGGAGAAAGGGCAGAGGGAGACCGTGTGCCTGTGTGTATCGGAGCTGCCGACCCCTTCACCCGCAGGGAGAGGCAGAGAACTGGGGGCGAGGGGCCTGTAGCCACCCACCCACCAACACTGGATCAGACACGTGCTCGATGGGAGCGGCGGAGATGCGAGGAGGGCCTGGTGGCCGCCAAACACCCTATCCACAGTCACTTTCCTGGTGCGACAGCCTCAGCACCAGGCCCCATGTGCCGAGCACCTGCTCTGTCCAGCACCCAGAAAACTGGGAGAGGGAAAGGAGTGGGAGCAGGAGAGCTAGCGCGGGGGCCCTGCCAGCTTCCTGAGGCTCCCGTACGGGTCCCCCTGCCCCAGCAGCAGCATCACTGCTGCAGCCTGCGCAGTGGCTTGGGCGCGGGTCCTGGCACTGACGAGCAGGGGTGGGCCCAGTGCCCCCGAGCAGGAGCAGCCTGGGATGGGGGCCAGACATGCAAGTCTAAGCAGCCCTTCCCTGCAAGCTGCAGTTCCCGGTGGCTTCTGTGTGCCCCATAAGGAGGGGCACAGGGCAGGTGTCTTCTCTCCCATGCCTGGACCTCTTGTAGCCTGTTATTGGGAGTCCTGGAGCTCCTTAGCTTTCTGTAGGATCTGGGAAACGTCACTGACAGGGTAGTCCTGGGAGGAGGAGAAGCCAGCAACGGGCCACTGAAGCCAGCTCCCTGCCACCACGCCCACCCACAGGGCCTGTGCCCAGCCCAGCTCAGGCCTCACAGGCTCACAAAATGCCAGATGCCCCACCCATCCCACCTAAGCCCTACATGTCACTAACATCACAGCACCAGCCCAGGCCTCACAGCCACTCCTAAGGCCCAAGAGCCGCCTCACCTCCTGCACTGACAGTAGAGGCCAAGGGATACACAGCAGGCCACATGACCCCCAAGGTGAGAGGCAGAGCCGGGGGACTCTGAGCCCAGCCCATCATGGCACCAGGGGCTTCTAAGAGCACGCATGCCCATCCAGCTCCAATACCTGCAGCAGCCGCATGTTCACGATGAAGTCCCCTTCTAGCAGCTGCTCCCGGATCAGTCTAAGGAAGACAAGCAGCCTCGCGTGGGCCCTTCCCACACCCCACAGCCCACAGCCAGCAGGGCTCTGTCCCAGAGTGTAGGAGGACCAGCAGCCTCGCGTGGGTCCTTCCCGTACCCCCACAGCCCACAGCCAGCAGGGCTCTGTCCCAGAGTGTAGGAGGACCAGCAGCCTCACGTGAGCCCCTCCCGCACAGCCCGCAGGGATGTTACTGTGATGCGCTCACATAAGCATGGCACAGCAGACGAGCAGCAGGAAGTCAAAGCGGTGGTCATCTGCGAAGAGCGAGTCCCAGATTCGGATGACGTCGGGCAGCAGGAACTCCTGGGACAGCAGCAGCGTGAGCCAGCGGAAGGCGAAGAACTGTGGCTTGATGTTCTGCTCTTGCTGGGGAGGGTGGGAGAGAGCTGACCGCCTGCCGTACGTGCTGCCCAAGACTGTCCAGCCCAGCCCAGCCCATGTGACGTTGAGGGGCGGCACCAGGATATGACAGAAGCTCCAAACGACTTTTCTACATGCTCTTGAGTTTAGAAATGATAGCACATGGTCTCAACCATCACAGGGGGGTGGGGGCTGGCCTCGGGGCACCCTACACGGGCGCCAGACTAACGCGGCTTCCTGCTAATGCACTTGGGAAGCAGTGGAGGGTGCCCAAGGCCTTGGGCCTCTGCTCTGGAAGACACGCCCAGCAGCTGCAGCCATCTGAGGAGTGAACCAGCAGATGGAAGGCCTCTCTGTCTCTCCTCTCTCTCCCTCTTTCTGGGAGAACCCCACCTAGGAGCCTAGGGCTGAATTCCTGGCCCCCAGTGTCAATCCTAGGAGGGCCCATTTGAGACTGTCGGGGAGTGAGGCAGTGGATGAAGCTCTTTTTCTCCCTGCTTCTGGTTAACTTACAAACCACTGCAGGTTTTTTACCGGGGGCGGGGCACTCGGCAGACACTTGTGTTGGGCGTGTTCCACATGTCACCTTACTCAGCCCCCACCACAGCTCCACCAAGCAATGACTACCAGCAGGCAGGAGTCTTCTGGTAAGCCAGGGAATATTTTAACTGGAAAAGCTCCTAGGGTGTGCAGCAGCAGGAAGCTGGATCAGAAGCAGAGCTGTGCCTGAACCCAGATACCAGAATATAAGACATGGCACCGCAAACAGCGTCTTAAGTACAGTGCCAAGCCTGACTCGCATGCCTGCTCACAGAAGTGTGTTTTCCTTTTTTTTAAAGATTTATTTATTTTTACGGGAAAAACCAGATATACAGAGAGGAGGAGAGACAGAGATGAAGATCTTCCGTCCCATGATTCACTCCCCAAGTGAGCACAACAGCCAGAGCTGCGCCAATCCGAAGCCAGGAGCCAGGAGCTTCTTCCAGGTCTCCCACATGGGTGCAGGGTCCCAAAGCTTTGGGCCGTCCTCGACTGCTTTCCTAGGCCACAAGCAGGGAGCTGGATGGGAAGTGGGTCCGCTGGGATTAGAACTGGCGCCCATATGCGATCCCAGTGCGTTCAAGGCAAGAACTTTAACAGCTACACTATCAATCTGGGTCCAGAAGTGTGTTCTGAAATACCCAGGGTCTGGCACCCCAATCATTCTCAAAGTTGCCTCTATTTCTTTTTAAATGCTTACTCGCTTTTTCATCTATTTAAACGGCAGAATAGCACAGAGAGAAAGCCATAGCTTGCTTCCTCTGGTTTACTCCCTAAACATGCCACAGCCGAGGCTGAGCCAGGCTGCAGCCAGGAGCCCAGAACTCTACCAGGTTCCCCTGAAGTGTGCCGGGGGCCAAGGACTGCAGCCGTCATCTGCTGCTTCCCAGCCGGAGAGCAGGATGCTGGACAGAGAGGCCAGGACTCGAAAACGAGCGCTCCAATGTGGGTGTGGACATTCCCACATTAAGTGGGTTAAGTGGCAGCTTAACCCACTGTACCACGAGGCTTGCCCCTTGCTCCCTCTGTATTTGCCCCTTAAGTGAAAAACAAAATTAACTGGGCTTGGCGGAATGGCTCAACATGCTAATTCTCCTCCTTCAAGTGCCAGGATCCCATATGGGTGCTGGTCCAAGTCCCAGCTGCCTTACTCCCCATCCCTGTTTGTGGCCTGGGAAAGCAGTTGAGGACGGCCCAAAGCCTTGGGACCCTGCAGCTGTGTGGGAGACCTGGAAGAAGCTCCTGACTCTTGGCCTTGTTTTTTTTTTTTTTTTTTGGCTCTTGGCTTTGGATCGGCTCCGCTCCGGCCATTGAGGCCATTTGGGGAGTGAACCAGTGGACAGAGATCTCTCTCTGTCTCTCTTTTTTAGTGTATGTGCTGCTAAAGCGAGCACTCTCCTTCTCTCTGTAAATCTCATTTCCCAATTAAAAAAAATTGTTTTAAATAAATAAGATTAATTGCATTTTGTCAGAATATAAACAGGCTTAACTCACTTGATGTCTGCTAAGTGTCCTGCACCAAGCCTGGCACACAATGGGCACTGCCCTCACCTCCCTTTTCCCGCTCTTCAGCTGCCTGGCCCTCCAGGCCTGCCTCAGCACTTGGGCTGGTGTTTCCTGGCACACAGAACAGCCCTCAGCGGCAGCTGTGCTGGCCACTTTGGACTGTAGCCTCAGGCTGGCCGTGACCCTGGGCCAGGGCAGCCAGGCAGCCAGGGTCTGCTCTGGCCTCTCGCCTGCTGCCAGGGTCTCACCAGCTTTAGGTAGAGCTCCAGGTCCTTCTCCTTCAGCGTCGAGTACACCTTCTCCATCTTATAGGTGATGCCACACTGCGAGTCATCCAGGCTCTTGATGAAGTTGTCCTGGATCTCGGCCATGAGGTTGGAGAAGCAGAAGAAGGTGTCGGCCTCGGCGTGCTCTAGAGATGGCAGAGGGGGCGGGGAGGGCACACAGACACAGCACATGCTCGAGTCCCATCCCTCACTCAGACCCCTTCCTACTTCTGAGCTCTGGCCAGTCAGCCAGCTGCCAAGACCAGGCCTAGCCCTCCGCTGCCCTTGCCCAGTCTCTAGCCACAGGAAGGTCCTGGGCACCATCCTCTCATATCTGCTCCTCACACTGTCCCCCATGAGGGCAATGTGTGCCATGCTTGCTGGATGCCATTTTCAAATTAGGGTGTCAGTATTATCACATGGCTCCCTGTGCAGCCCTCTCAGCTCTGCCCCAGGTCATGTGGCGATATCCAGAAGTGAAAAGAGCCAGCACTCTAGGGGGTCAGCACCAAGAAGGACACCATAGCGAACCCAGGCTGACCCGTTATCTGACAGAGGGTGTGTGGGCCGGGGTAGGAAGCCACCCCATGGGCACAGCCCGGCTTGTGCTGGTCCATGTCTGGAAGCCCTACTGAGGGCTGCGGGTCGCTGTGAGCCTCCTACCTTTCCACTCGCTGTTAGGGTCGGTGGCGAAGGTGTAGTAGAGTGGCCCCACGATCTCGTTCATGCCCTGTACATAGGCGATGCCAGGGTTGAGCTTGGCATAGATGAACAGGATCCGCTCCACCACCTCCCAGTGTGCCTCGCAGCCGCTGGGCGGCACCTCGTACTTGTTCCGGGTCGACGAGCCGGAGTTCTTGTGAGGGGAGCTCATCTGAGGAGACACGTCCCGGCCAGAGGGGTCACTCCAGGTCCGGGGGAGCATGCTCAACACACTGTGAGGAAACGGGCAGGGAAATCCAAACCACGGCCACCTGCCAAAATCTACCCTTTGTGGAGTTGACAAAAAGCTAGGACGGCAGCCACCTCCAAGGTGACAGCAGTGATGGGGACATGCCCTGGAGGAACTTTCTGGAGGAAGGCGGGCCAATGACACGGCCACACAAACAAGGAAGAATGTACCTAGCTGTCCACAGATGCCCCTTGTTATGCTGTCATGTCCTGGTAAACCCACTGGAGGGGCGGGCTGTGATCCTGGCACCAGCTGAGAATCTACAGGGTCAAGGTCAGCTTTGTAGCATTGTGGGTAAACCCGCAGCCCATGATGCTACCATCCCATATAAGTGGCCAGTTCATGTCCCAGCTGCCCTACTTTCAATCCAGCTCCCTACTAATGCCTGGGAAAACAGCAGAAAATGAGCAGCTCCTCCAGACCCTGCCACTCACATGGGAGCTCCAGGTGAAGCTCCTGGCTCCTGACTTCAGCCTGGCCTAGTACTGGTGCTGTGGAACTCTTTCAAAATAAACAAATCTTACACAACAAAGCAGCAGCACGCACCTGGTCACTTGCAATGCCAGCAGCATTCTTACTAGCACACTTGGGGAATCAGCGGAGGATGTCCCACGCGCATGGGCCCCTACCATCCATGTGAGACCCACATAGAGCTCCAGGCTCTAGCCTGGCCCAGCCCTGGCTGCTGCAGCCATTTAGGGAGTCAAGCCCTGCCCCTCAGCTGGAGGACTCCAGGAGCTTACCGGGTGGCCGCCCTGTGTGCATCCCTCATTGCAGAGTGGTCTCACAAATGCAGCCCCACCACGGCCCCCTCCCTGACCTCTGCTTCCCACTCCTCCCTCCCTGCCTCTGTGCTCACTAGACCCTGGGTCCTGAACACACAGGATGCCTGCTGCTGCAGGCCTGGGGCTCCCAAGCCCACCCCCTGGAAAGCTTACCTTCAGTCTCTGGGCTCGGCCAGCCCACCTCCTGGGAGGCTTCTCTGATGCCCACCCGCACTGCTCCTGGCACATTTCCTCACATGTGTCATTACTTTCTTTTCTTTCCTAATGTTTTGTTTATTCATTGGAAAGGCAGTCAGAAAGAGAGAAAGAAAAAGCCTCCATGCAGAGGCCAACTCCATCATGATCCCCACACGGGGCAGAGGCCAAGAACTAGGGCATGATGTGCCGCACAGCAGCAGGAAGCTGGATTAGAAGCAGAAGAGCCAGAACCACAACATGAGATGTCACTATCACAAGTGCCCAGTTAACAGGACAAGCCACAGCACTGGCCCACTGCTTTCTTAAAAATGTTTACTGGGGCCCTGGCGCCATGGCCTAGCGGCTAGGGTGCTTGCCTCGAACGCGCCCAGGATCCCAAATGTGTGCCGGTTCTAATCCCGGCAGCTCCACTTCCCATCCAGCTCCCTGCTTATGGCCTGGGAAAGCAGTCAAAGATGGCCCAAAGCCTTGGGACCCTGCACCCGCATAGGAGACCTGAAAGAAGCTCCTGGCTCCTGGCTTCAGATTGGCTCAGCTCCAGCTGTTGCGGTCACTTAGGGAGTGAATCATGGGATGGAAGATCTTCCTCTCTGTCTCTCCTTCTCTCTGTATATCTGACTTTTCAATAAAACCTAAAAAAAAAAAAAAAAAGTTTACTGGGGCTGGCATGGTGCCATGGCAAATTAATCCTGTCTGGAAGCAGTGGTATCCGTTATGGGCACCAGTTCCAGTCCTGGCTACTCCACTCTGCTTATGGCTTAGGAAAACAGTGGAGAATAGTCCAAGTGCTTCGGACCCTGCACTCATATGGGGGATGCAGAGGAGGCACTAGCTATGGATCAGTCCAGCTTTGGCCACTCAAAGGATGAAAGACCTCTTTTTTCTGTCTTTTTTCTGCTTTTTTTCTGCTTTTTTTTTTTAATCTGTTTTAAAAGGTTCCCCCCCTCCTTGGAAAGGCAGATTTACAGAGAGAATAAGATACACCAAGAGAAAGATCTGCCACTGGTTCAATCCCCAAGGTGACCACAATGGCCGGAGCTGAGCATATCCAAAATTCCGGGTCTCCCACGTGGGTGCAGGAACCAAGGCTTTGGGCCGTCCTTGACCGCTTCCCCAGGCCACAAGTAGGAAGCTGATGGCAAGTGGAACAGCTGAAACACGAACAGGTACCTATATGGGATCCTGGTGCTCCCAAGGTGAGAAATGTCCCCACTGGGCCTGCTCCTCTCTCATAAAACCTGCCTTTCTGGGGGCCCAGCATGGTAGCCCAGTGCCTAAAGTCCTCACCTTGCACGCACCAGGATCCCATATAGGCACCAGCTCTAATCCCAGCAGCTCTACTTCCCATCCATCTCTCTGCCTGTGGCCTGAGAAAGCAATCGGAAAAGGCCCAAAGCCTTGAAACCCTGCATCTAGCTGAGAGACCCGGAGGAGGCTCCTGGCTCCTGAACATCTCAGCTCTGGCTGCTGCAGCCACTTGAGGAGTGAACCAAAGGATGGAAGATCTTTCTGTATCTCCTTCTCTCTGTAAATCTTTCTAATAAAAATAAATAAAATTCTTAAAAAACATCTGCCTTTCAAATAAAAAATGTTTTCTTATTTTCATCTATTTGAAAGGCAGATGGCAGAGATCTGCCCTAAATTTCACTCCCTAAATGGCTGAAACAGCAGGGCAGAGCCAGGCGGGGCCAGGTGGGGACAGCCGGGGGTCAAGTACTGGGGTGACACTTGCTGCCTCCCGAGATGCATCAGCAGGACGCTGGACCAAAAGCAAGAGAGCAGGGACAGGCACATCAGTAAGGTACATGGTGTTGCCAGCAGTGAGTCCACCTGCTGTGCCACACCCCCACCCCAGCAATCTCAGCGCCATCTCCAGCAGGGGCCTGGCAGCGTGGCTCAGCCACATGGTGTCACGTGTGATCAGACCACAGGCTCCACCTCCAGGCAGCAGCAGCAGGAGGTGGGTCCCTAGGGGAACTGTTACAGCAGACAGGGGAGGGCCTGCAGGGCCACCCAGGGTCCCCATGCTGCCTCTCACGTTTGTCACTCCACTCCGGTTCCGTGCCACTGTTTGGGATTTTAGCGTTGTCTGCTCCACGCGCTTCCGAAGGGTCTCAAACTCATTCTGGGGGTCCAGGATGAGGAGGCATGGGTACTCGGTGGCACTCTGGAAGAAGGACATGTCCGGGCACAACCTCCTGTGGGGACAGAGAGAATCCCAGGACTCAGGGAGAGGCTGCACTTTGCTGCCCAAGACCCCAGCATCCTCCAGGGCATCCTTTATTTTTTTTAAGATTTATTCTATTTTTATTTAAAAGTCATATATACAGAGAAGGGGAGAGACCAAGATCTTCCTTGTGTTGATTCACTCCCCAAATGGCCGCAACAGCTAGAGCTGCACCGATCCAAAGCCAGGTACCTGGAGACCCCTTCAAGTCTCCTGAGTAGATGCAGGGTCCCAAGGCCTTAGGCCGTCCCAAGCCACAAGCAGGGAGCTAGATGGGAAGCAGGGCTGCCGAGACAAGAACTAACGCCCATATGGGATTCCAGCACATGCAAGGTGAGGACTTTAGCTGCTAGGCCACCACACCTGGCCTCAGAGTGTCTTTGTTTTGTTTTAGTCACAAAATTTTATTTAAAAAGCACTACAGTAAAAAAAGAAAAACACATCCAAGTGCAAATATTTGGCCTAGCCTCCAGCAGTCTGAGTGCCTGGGGTCCAGCAGGGGTAGCTGGAGTAGGGAGCTAAGTTAGAACTTGTCTGAGCTCCTGCCTTTGGTCTGGGTCAGTCCTAGCTGTGATGGGCATCTGAGGAGCGAACCAGCAGGTGTGAGCCGTTTCTCAGATAACTCCTTCAGAAAAGCAAGCCACCGTGTGGCAGTGGCAGGTGGACACACAGGTATATTCCTCAGGGTCTCACAATGCAGCTCCCCCTGGAACAATGAGCATCTTCCCCAGGGACCCCCGCTGAGTTAGTGCTTCCCAGGGTGGGAACAGCAACAGCGCAGGCTGGCTCAACAGCACAAGCTCTGCCCAGGAGCACTGCAGGACAGACACAGCAACATGTCATCAACGGAGGAAAACAGGCCAAGGCACAGGCTGTGCAGTGACAGCAGGTTTGTGAAACACGAAGTGCAGAACACACTTGTTCTCCATGCTGGCACGCAGCACACACAGCGGGCAGGTGCTCAGCTGTGTGCAGGGCACACCACACTGAAACTCGCTCATCTCCCCAGGCCCGCTCCAGCACCAGCACCAGCCGTGGCTCTTCTGGTTCACTCCCCAGATGACCACAGCCACCAGAGCTGAGCCAGACGGAGGCCAAGGCTCAGGAGCTTTCTCTAGGTCTCCCAAGCGGGTGGCAAAGGCCCAAATACTTGGGCCACCTTCCACTGCTTTTACCAGGCCATGGGCAGGGAGCTGGGTAGGAAGTGGAGCAGCCGGAACTTGAACTGGCATTCACGGGAAATGCTAACAATGCAGACGGCAGCTTTACCTTCCACACTCTAGCACCGAGACCAAGACGTGGCTCTCTGCTTTAGATGTCTTTATTTGAAAGGCAGAGCAACAAAGAGGCCCACCAGGCTGCCCGACTCCCTGCCGTATCACACTGGGGAAGCCCATGTTATTGCTCTTTAGTAAGCAGCAAAACACTACAGCTTATTATTATTATTTTTGTTAATACAGGTCTAACTTTATCATTGCCCCACGCAGATCAACTACAAGGTCACCTGCCTCCCGCACGGGCTCTGGAACCTGGAAAGCCTTGTGCCCATCTCCTCCCCGTGGGCACAGACCTCGCTCCCCTAAGCAACCTCCCTACCCTGAAGCACCCTGAGCTCAACCCCAGTGGCACTGGCCATGGACGCTGGGTCCCAGGCACCCAGAGGATACGCTGGGCAGACTGAGTGTTGGCCATGCCATCTCCCCTGAAGCTGAGGAGGGTGCCACGCCTGCTCAGCTCCACCTCCAGCGGGAGCCTGGCCTCTAGCAGGGCTCAACACTTCCAGGATGATGGTCCGAGGAAGCTAGACACCCCGGACGGACAAGGGAGATGCCTGGGCAGGCACAGACCCCACTCGCCCACCCACTCACTTCCCTCCCCAGCCCCTCTCGCTCCAGGCTCTGGTCTCAACTGCTCAGGGTACAACCCACCCCTGGCCTTCAGGCAGCCACCTTATGAACCTGGGCTGGGAACGGACCAGACAGGGAGGGTAGGAGGACCCAGGGCAGCCCATCCTGGGGTGGCTTACCGGACGTCTTTGTCAATCTGCAGCAGCACCTTGTTGTCCTTGAAGTAGGTGTTCCACCGGCTATCGGGGCTGGGGTTGAGCGGCTGTGCAGAGAGAAGCACCTGCTCTGGCAAGGACCCACCTGGTCCCCGGGGAGAGTCCAGCCCCGAGGCCTAAGAAGTGGCCTCACAGCAACAGTCCCACCAGATCCACCTGAGACCACTTGGAGAAGACGCGAGCCCTGCACAGGCCTCCTGGGTCAGATACCCGTGCTGCACTGGGAGGGCCCATCGCCAGAGCTCTACAGGTCTGCAAATGCAGGTGCTTGTGGCGAGGGGATCAGTCAACGGTGCATCAGCACCTCACATCCCTGGGGACAGGCGTTGGGTCACCACGACAGGAGGGAGCTCAGAACGAAGCTTCCTGCGGACCACAGAGCGCAGCTCATCCTCACTCATGCCAGCCCTTTCCTAGGCTCCTTGCTCTGCGGAGGCCAAGGGCTGAGAGGGTGGCACCCCTGACGTGCCCAGCACAAGCTGCCCAGGGAGCACTCCCTGGTCGTGGCCATCATCTTTGCCATTGCTGGGCCCAGGGCTCCCCATGAGGCTAGGCCTGGAAAGAAGTCAGCACAAGATGAGCATTTCCAGGGCTCTGGCAGCCCAACGCACCACAGCAGGGTCAGAGGGCAGATTCCAGTCATCCTCAGCCTCTGGCACAGAGGCAAACAAGAAGGCTGGAGGTGAGGGAGAACCCTGCTTGCTCCAAGGCCCTGGCCCCTCCCCATTCTGTCCCCTACTCACGTGGTCTTCAAAGGTCACGTCCTCTCTGGACACGCCCATGTTGGCCTTGGCAATGCCAGGCTGGATAATCATTTCCCTCAGGAACTGAGCATACAGTTCCCTGCGGGAGAAGAGAAGGGGTGACTCGCCAAGTTCCCCTGGGGGAGCCCAGGACAACCTGGGCTCCACCACCTCCATGGGGCAGGGAGGGCTCCAGGACTACCCTGTTGGGGCGCTTACCTTTGCCTGGCCAGGATGGAAGCCCACGAGGCTCTCTCCAAGGGCAGGTAGTTCAAGAGGATCTGCACAGAGTGGGGGACGCAGCTCTGGCCCTGCCCCACCACACCCTGCAGGCCCACGCTGTGTGGCCTGGTAGAGCCCTGAGCAGGCCCTAGCAAGGCCGCCTGCTCCTTCACCCACTGCTGCCTTCTCCTGCACCCTCTCCAGCCCTGGCCTTGGCTCTCCTCCCATGCTCTCTCCCAAGGGACCGGAAAATCTCACACTCAGAGGGGCATGGGCTGCCACCACCCCAGCCCACAGCTCTGAGCAAAGCAAGGGACCCCACCTCCACCACATGGGACGGGCCAGGAAGTATGACCTAGTGTCCCATTCCCAAGGGGACCCTGTAGGGAACCCCGAAAAGCCAGAAAACCCCGCAATGTCCCTGAAAAGCATCCTCACACAAGGCAGCCAAGGTGCGGGAAGGGAACAAGGGGCTGGGGTGGGGCTGCCATGCAGAGACCCCTCCTGCCAACACACCCACCTTCCAGCACAGGCACCGCAGTCCACCCTCACAGGGGATGCCTGTGAACACAGCAGCAGAGGTCACGGCCCACACCACAGTCTCAGAACCCCCCAGCCCACCACCTCGGAGCCAGGCTGTAGGCAGCAGCACAGGCAAGAAGGACTTTTTTTGTTTGTTTTTAAAAGATTTATTTAATTTTATGGGAAAGGCAGATCTACAGAGAGGAGGGAGAGACAGTGAGAAAGATTTTCAACCCACTGGTTCACTCCCAATGGCTGGCTGCAATGGCAGAGCTGAGCCCATCTGAAGCCAGGAGCCAGGGGCTTTTTCCAGGTCTCCCACATGGGTGCAGGGTCCCAAAGCTTTGGGCCGTCCTCGACTGCTTTCCCAGGCCACAAGCAGGGAGCTGGATGGGAAGTGGAGCTGCCGGGATTAGAACCAGCGCCCATATGAATCCTGACGCGTGCAAGGTAAAGATGTAGATAACTGAGCCATCACGCCTGACCCAGGAAGTACTTTTGGGTGGGGGTCTAACCTACTGCACCACAGCAGTGGTCCCCCCATATGGACCTCTGGTTCAAGTCCTGGTTGCTCCACTTTTCATCCAGCTCCCTGCTAACGCATCTGGGAAAGCGGCAGAAGATGGCCCAAGCACGGGCGCCTGTGACCACGTGAAAGATCTGGAATAAGCTCCTGGCTTCGGACTAGTCCAGTTCCAGCCACTGTGGCCATCTGGAGAGCGGACCAGCAAATGGAAGAACTCTCTCCCTCTCTCTGCCTTTCAAGTAAAAAATAGATGAATCTTCAAAAAAATAAAAAAATTCTGCCAGCACAACTTCTGGACTGGACACTAACTCAGTAACAGGTTTCCGTCCAGGGCCCTGGGCTATAGCCCACGCCCAGAGTGTCCTGAGTGGAATGACACCAGCAGACGTCATCCTGCTCCTGGGAAAGCTCCAGAAAGCCAAGAGCCGCACCTGTTTATTCCCAGCGCAGAGCTGGACGCGAAATGATTTGAGATACATAAACCAAGCTGCCTGGGGCATGCGGGCTGGCCATGTGGTACAGGGGCTAAGACACTGGACAGGTGTGCCCACAGCCCATAGTGAAGTAGCAGGTGCCAGCTCAACAAGTGGCTCTGCCACCCCTGGGAGAGACCTGGAATGGGTCCTAGTGCCTGGCCTTGACCTGACCTAACCCTGGTCATTTAGAGTGTTTCGGTGGATACAGGAGCTGGCTGTTTCTCTCTCTCCAACAGAGAAAAACGCTGTAAAAACAAACCACCCATGCATGCTTAGGGCTGCGTGCTTCTGAGACACAGCTGCGCTGGGATTCCCTGTAATCACAGGAAGGAGGGCAGGGCAACCCCACGGCCTCACCTCACAGGCAAAAAACTCACAGGGGGCTTCAGGACACTTGTCAAGATGGAATTAAAAGATATGATTTTTATTTCTTGAAATTTATTTGAAAGAGACCCAAAGTCAGGGAGAGAGAGCTCTTCTGATCTGCTGGTTCACTCCCACACTGTGTGCAGCAGCTGAGGCTGGCCAAGGCTGCAGCCTGGAGCCCTGCATGCCAACCAAGGCTCCACGTGCATGGCAGGCCAGGGACCTGAGTCAGCACTGTGACCTCCAGAATGCACATCAGCATAAGAGCAGAATCACTAACCCAGGCGCTCTGGGGCAGAGCACACATGGGTGCTGCAAGCAGGGGTGTTAACAATGGCATGCAAACCCACCCTAATCAGTTTATTTGGATGCAAAAAAGTGTGTATCCATTTCGCTCATAATATGCATTGGTCTGTGTACAATCTGTTAGGCCAGGGCCTTGCACACAGAGTTAAGTCTCTAGCCCCAACTGACCATCACTCGCTACCTGCCTTCAAGGGCAAGACACACCTGTCAGGATCTCTGTCACAGAGCCCCCTGCAGCAGCTGTCCCTATGGGTTCTCTGGTGACGCCCTGCCCTGGATCTGCACACAGTTGGGGGTGCACAGGAAGACTCCTGGCCAGCCAAATGGCAGGGGCGGGGTGGGGCCAAAGGCCGCACCAGCAGCTAAGCCTCCTCAGTGGGGTGGCCAAGTCAGTGTCTAAAGCTAGAATGTCACCCTGAACCAAAGTCCACCATGGGCCCAGCCGCTGAGCCCGGAAAGGGCTGGCAGTGAGGAAGTGACTGCAGAATGAGAAAAGGCCTGCCCAAAGACCTCCTCAGCGCCAGCCTCCATCCAGGCGCCTCCCCAGTCACCCCCAGAATGCTACCTGTGGCCAGGGCTCAATGCTCTGTGGGGAAGATGCCTCAAGGCTTACTGTCAGGTCCACAGATCCCAGCAAGGGCCTCCCAAATCAACCCAACCCCTCCCCCCAACACACACACCAAAACCAGGGGTGGCCTGGGGCCGCCTGCCCTCCACCCCCCCCACACGCCCCACTGGAGGAGGAGCAAGCCACGGCTCACCACTGAAGCTGAGCTCCCGCAGCTTTCCCAAGGCGATTGATGGCTCCTTTAGCACATCCTGGAAAACGGCAATCCTGGAGCGGGGGGATAGGGGGAGAATGGGGCAGCTGCAGCTCAGCCACCCTACCCCACTGCGGGCACCCCACGCTCCCTCACTCCCCACCCCCGCTGCAGCCCGTCCCTTCCTCTCCTTCCGGACAAAAGATGAGACAATGCAGGGCAGCCGTTGTGGCTCTGCACACCAACCGCTGCCCACATCCCCCACACCAGCTCTAAGGCGCCAGTTCCCGCGAACACCCAGGGCAGGCAGAAGCTCATGGCCCGGGCACTGGAGTGCCTGCAGCCCAGAACTCCCTCTCTGCCCCACTCTCTGCCACTTTGCCTCTCAAAATAAGTCACATATTGGCAACATTCAGGCGAGGAGCAGGTTGGGGGAGCCAGAAACATACAGCCCCCCTCCTCCTCGGTGCCCAGAAAACCAGAAACGTGGCAAAGAGACCTGTGTTCTTCAATGAGCCCCGCTAACTGAGCAAGCTGGCCCAGCCCCCAGCACCGCCCGCTACCTGAACTCTGGGAACCCCAAGAACCAGGAGGAACCTGATCCGCCAGCCACGGGCTCGTGCCAGCTCCCCAGACTCAGAAATGAACCCCAAGGCAAGATCGCAGGGCCCGCCCGCTGGCAAGGACAAAATGTTAAAAATAATAATAACAATAAAATTAAAAAGTCCTACGGGGAACTGGGAAGTGAGCAAAAACTGAGCCAGGGCTGCAGGATGAAGAGGGCGCCTGGAGGGGCAGGTTCTCCGGTAAGGAAAGGCCGGGGGGCTCCTGCAGAAAGACGAGGTGTGTGGACAGGGGTGTGGAAGGGGAGACAGGCTGGCGGGGCGGGGCACTGAGGAAGGACACCTCCTTCCAGGGCGGGCGATCCCGGGGGTCCGGGGGACGGGAGTGGGGAGAGGGGGGACACTAGAGCTACAAAGTAGGAGCCGAGACCTTCTGCGGGAGGGACCCCGCATTCCCGGCTCCGTGGGGCACGAGGGGCGGCCCGGCCTGCAGCGGTCTCACGGGGTGGGCCCCAGGGACCCCTTACCGACTCTTGTGCAGACTCGACATGGCCTTGGCTTACGGACCTCCTCCCCGGTCCCCGACACAGCCAGCCACCACCACCGCCTCGGCTGCCACCGCTGGCCCCCAAAAGGGACGCGGGGCTCTCGGCCAAAGCCTCCCAGCCGGAAACCTCCCCGCGGGCATGCGCGCTCCGCCGCGGTCGGCCCCGCCCCTCTAGGTCACGTGCACTCTCCTGCCCCGCCTCCTCCTCCCGACACCCACCCAATCCCAGCCAACCAGAGCCCCGGGCTTCGTGGGCGGGGCCTGGGGTGCCGGACGCCAGGTCACGCCCTCAGGTCCAGCGTCGTCACACCCCCAGGTCCGGCGCCTTGGGCGGAGCATAAAATGGATTGAACGCTGGGCCACGCCCCCAAATCGGGGCCCTGGGCGGAACATGGGGAGGAAGGAACGCTGGGCCACGCCCCAAGACCTGCGCCGTGGGCGGGACCTGGAAGTGATGGAGCTCCCCGCCTCCCGGGGGCGTCACGTGACAGCGCCCGCCATGTGTTCCTTGGGCCAGGTACCTGGGACCCTGTCCTCCTCGCCAGCCTCACCCCATCCCATCTAGCGAGATCGTTTCTATTTCCTCAAAACTGTAAGGCCCCTGGGTTGTGTCGTTCACAGCTCAGGCTTCCTGGTCCCTGCTAGGAACCCCGAAGGCTAGATGTCCTAGGAGGAACCGGATGGAGAGAGACAATGGTTGGTGTGTCCTTGAGGCTTAGAATTCCACGAACCGTGGAACTGACGTCGCTTTACCAGAACTCGGGAGAGTAAGAAAAGATGGAGATGAATAGCAAAAAGGGGAGAAGGCGCTGTGGTGAAGCAACCTAGGACTCCGCCTGGGCCCGTTCATGGTGGTGGTTCGAGTCCTCCACTTCCCATCCAGCTTCCTGCTTGTAGCCTGGGAAAGCAGTCGAGGACGGCTCAAAGTCTAGGTACCCTGCGCCCGCGTGGGAGACCTGAAAAAAGCCCCTGGCTCCTGGCTTCAGATAGGCTCAGCTCCAGCAATGTTGTCCTTTGGGGAGTGAACGACTTTCTCTCTGTCTCTCCTCTCCATAAATCTAACCTGCCTTTCCCATAAAAATAAAGAACTCTTTTAAATATGCATATTCATGGCGAGCGTTGGAGCAGAGCTGGTTAAGGCACTGCTTGGAACACCTTCACCCGAGGCCAGTGCTGGCTGTTGCTTCCACATCCCTTTTTAATGCTCCGAACATTTTGTTGTTTGAGTTTGGACACTGCTGGTTGTCTGACTTTGATGGACTTACAAAGTTGTCTCCAGTTTGAGGATGTTACCAATAAAACTCCTGCAGACAGTCAGGAACAAGTATTTTGCCTAGTTCTAAGGCAGACAGACCATTTGATCTCCGCGGTCTGGGTCCTACCAAGAGCCGGGATCCAGGAAGCTGACCATATGCTCCCACACTGTGTCAGGAGGCAGGCACTTGGGCCATCTGTTGCTGCTTTCCCAGGCGCATTAGCAGGGAGCCGAACTGGAAGCAGAGCAGCAAGGATTCCGGTGTGCCATGTGGACATCCCAAGCAGAGACAACACCTCTACCGCCTTCACATACGTGGCTTCGGTGTACAACTCAGTCAGGTTCAGTACATGCAGGGCTAAGCCCCTACCTGGAGTGCCAGTGCACACAGAGTCAGGGAGCAAAGAAGAAGTAGTTAGGACCTTTGGTTCTTGCTGAAGTTCTTATTATTTTTAAGATTCTTTTTATTTTTATTGCAAAGTTAGGTATTCAGAGACGAGGAGAGGCAGAGAGGAAGATCTTCCATCCGATGGTTCATTCCCTAAGCAGTTGCAACAGCTATAGCTGAGCCATCTGAAGCCAGGAGCCTGGAGCTTCTTCAGGTCTCTCACGCAGGTGCAGGGTCCCAAGACCTTGGGCCATCCTTGGCTGCTTTCCCAGGCCACAAGCAGAGAAAGGGATGGGAATCAGGGCTGCCAGGATTAGAACCAGCATCTTGCAAGGTGAGGAATTTAGCCACTAGGCTACCGCGCTGGGCCCAGATCTTATATTTTCAAATACTGAATTCAGTGGGCCAATAGCAACACCTGTCAGGGCTATTGAGACTACTAACGCCCTCAGAACACTCTTCCTCAGAGCATTCCCCATCGCAGGTACTGATGTAATATGACAGGAAGGAGTGGCCCCCTTTGCTTCACTCACAAGGGAACCAACCTGAGACATTTGTCCCATCCATGTCCTCCTCTGCATCTTAACCCTTCCAGCTTTCACCAAAGGCCCACATGGGCAGGCATACATTCCTCTCAACTGTGTAAACAATGTTAAAAAATAATTACAAACCTGGGCCCGGCGGCATGGCCTAGTGGCTAAAGTCCTCGCCTTGAACGCCCCGGGATCCCATATGGGCGCCGGTTCTGGTCCCGGCAGCTCCACTTCCCATCCAGCTCCCTGCTTGTGGCCTGGGAAAGCAGTCGAGGACGACCCAAAGCTTTGGGACCCTGCACCCGCGTGGGATACCTGGAAGAGGTTCCTGGTTCCCGGCATCGGATCGGCGCGCATCGGCCCGTTGTGGCTCACTTGGGGAATGAGTATTTGGACGGAAGATCTTCCTCTCTCTCTCTCCTCCTCTCTGTATATCTGACTTTGTAATAAAAATGAATAAATTACAAACCCTCCAAAAATCTATGTACACTTAGCAAAGTGTACACAGAACTGCTTTATTTGGGTTTTTTTTAAAGATTTATTTATTTTTATTACAAAGTCAGATATACAGAGAGGAGGAGAGACAGAGAGGAAGATCTTCCGTCCGATGATTCACTCCCCAAGTGAGCGCAACGGCTGGTGCTGCACTGATCCGAAGCCGGGAACCAGGAACCTCTTCCGGGTCTCCCATGCGGGTGCAGGGTCCCAAGGATTTGGGATGTCCTTGACTGCCCTCCCAGACCACAAGCAGGGAGCTGGATGGGAAGTGGAGCTTCCGGGATTAGAACCGGCACCCGTATGGGATCCTGGCGTTTAAGACGAGGACTTTAGCTGCTAGGCCACACCGCCGGTTCCCAGAACTGCTTTATTTGTAAAGCAGTTACAGAAAGAATGAAAGAAAGATCTTGTATCTGTGGGTTCACTCCTCAAATGTCTGCAATATCTAGAGCTGAGCTAATGTGCCGGAGTCCAGCTCCAGCCGAGAGTTCGGAGCTCGGGAAGGGTGCGTGGAGTCGGCGATAAAGAAAGACACAGACACTTGGTGCGTTCTCACAACAGCCCAAGAAAAAGCTGTACTTTTTATTTACTCAAAACCTCACAAGCTTCTGCACAAGCAACTAATTGTTCTATTTTTTTACTTCAAGACTAAGGGGGCATGTACAGACATTTGGTCATTCCGTCTGCACTTCAGGGCTAAGCAGGTGTCCCCAGAGATAATTCTTTAAAACACTGTATTCATATTCTTCAAAGTAAGCCATTATTCATTCTTTAACAGTAGCCATGAAGTGGCAGCCAGGACTCCAAGGCCAAGGCACATGCGATTACCTGCTAATCAGTAGTACATTCCTACCACATTTCTATTTCTACATCTTGCCCATTATTTAATGGGAAAATAGTTTACAAGGGAAAAAATATAATTCTAAAAACAAAAATTACAAATATTAAATGCCTCTACAACTATAGACCCTGCAACCCCATAAATAAAACAATAATCAAAAACATTTTTCTTTAATAAAAGCATCCTTAATTCCTCTAGCTAAAAATTATAAAAGTGGCTAAAACAGCTACATTTTCTATGCTCCAAAAAATTGCAAAAACAGGCTAGCCTATAAGTAACAATAACTATATTTATTGCCACAGCAATTTCAGCTCTCACTCCCATCACTCGCATTAATATTTAGGATATTTTCAAGCCCCCTCCCAGAAGGAGTGCTGCATGTCTGGGCCAAATTCTGAGGCAATGGTTAAGTACCCAATAAGGTGTCCAGAAATGGCATGGGCTTAATTGTACTCCCATGTGTGAATTGTCAAAGGCCCACTCACCAAGACATTATCAATGACATTAACTCTCAAGCTCACGTTGGTGGCAAAAGCCATCCCACAGGGGCAAACGATGCCTCAATAGATTACAGAATTCTTAGTGGGGTGCTTGAGTTTCCATGCAAAAAGGTAGTAAGACTGCTTCAAGGTGGTCAGAGAGAAATCCGCCGGGCCCTGCCAAACAGCTGGAAGCTCCCCCGGGCCCTGCCAAGCAGGGGAGCTGTTCTCTTCACACCTTCGTGCCATCCACACCTACTGCACGGACCCCGGCACTAATGCAAAGCCAGGAGCCAGGTGTGTTCCTCTGTGTCTCCCATTCGGGTGCAGGGTCCCAAGGCTTTGGGCTGTTCTTTGCTGCTTCCCCAAGCATATAAGTAAGGAGCTAGATGAGAAGTGGATCAGCCAGGACACTAGGAAACGTCTATACAGGATGCCAGGCAGAGGATTAGCCTGCACACCTCTGGTCCCAGATAGGTTAATTAATTTGTGATCATTACACAATGTGCACCTGTCTCAAATCTCCTTTCATAATTGGAATATGTGTAATCTATTTGAGAAGTATTTTAAAGTAAAAATAATAGGGTGGGGGGCATTGTGGTGCTCTGAGTTGACTAAATCTTCCCAGAAATGAGTCAGAGGCAGACGCCTAGAAGAGTCTTTATTTGCTGACCTGTGGACTGTCCCAGCCCACCCCACGTGATGGGGAGGAGCCCCAGTCAGCTGTGCTCAGGTTCTTAAGCAATCATCAAGTAAGAGCACTGGCTCAATCAACCAAGTTTATGTCAGCTTCTAATGCAGATGATCCAATGGATACCCAATCAGTTTAAGCATCATGCACTTTAAACTATCCAATCAGTAAAAGTTGTATCCCACATAGTAGTGAACAGCAGAACCAGGCAAACAGGTCCTATCTACTCCATTTACAGAAAACAATTTTGGACAATCAGCTTACTGCCTGAGCTGTAAAAGGGTGAGCAAAGGCTTGTCCTGCAATGAGATACCATCTCCTGATAAGCACCTTCACATTCCTTTCGGGTCTTTCCTAGAACCCAAGGTAGTGGCAAAGGTCAGGTTGTGAACAGGTCTCAGAAATGCTTTAGAAGACCTAGCCTTCCTGTTGCTGCTTCCTATTGTCTGGGCTGTCCCAGTGGCACAGTAGGCTAAGACATTGCTTGGAATGCCTGCATCCCATCTCACAGTACTTGTGATTAAGACCCACTTCAACTTCCAACCCAGTGTGCCCCTGGGAGGCAGCAGGTCACAGCTGAAGTACTGGGACTCCTGCCCACCGTGTGGAAAACCTGGAAGCTTCCCTGCAGCCTAGGCAGGGAAAGCTGTGAGGATTTGGGGAATGAACTATAAGCAGATCTCTGTTGCCCCATCCCGCCCTGTCTGTCATCCTCTCCTAGACACCTGTCCAGCATCCCCTCTCCCAGCACCTGCAGAGACTTCAGCTTGCTCTGCTACTCACACTTCCTTATGCAAATTAGCTTCTGCAGTTGGTTTTTGTCTCTGTGTGGATGTCCTATTTCATGTAACACCTTGAGAGGTGCAGAAACAAACGTACAAAGGGGGGAGCAAATTTCGGGCTGCTGCCAGGGCTCGGCAGGATAATCCTCCACTCCTGTGGGACACCAGTTCGTATCCCGGAAGCTCCACTTCCCATCCAGCTCCCTGCTGGTGGCCTGGGAAAGCAGTCGAGGACGGCCCAAATCCTTGGGACCCTGCACCCGAGTGGGAGACCCAGAAGAGGTTCCTGGTTCCTGGCTTCGGATCGGCACAGCACCGGCCGTTGTGCTCACTTGGGGAGTGAATCATCGGATGGAAGATCTTCCTCTCTGTCTCTCCTCCTCTCTGTGTATCTGACTTTGTAATAAAAATAAATAAATCTTAAATAAATAAATAGATCTTTTAAAAAATGTTTGTGCATTACACCCTCTGGATGGAAAATAGAGAACTCTCAACAGGGACTCACATTGCAACTGAGGGCACCACACAATAGGCTACTGGCTAAATCTTTGCCTTGCATCCGCTGAGATCCCACATGGGTGCTACTTCTTGTCCTGGCTACTTAATTTCCCATCCAGCTCCCTGCTTCTGGCCTGAGAAAGCAGTAGAGGAGGCCCCAAGACCCTGGGACCCTGCACCTGCATGGGGAATCTGGAAGAATGATTGGCTCCTGGCTTTGGATCAGCTCTGCTCCAGCTACTGCAGTCATTTATGGAGTGAATCAGCATATGGAAGACCTTTTTTGTCTCTCCTTCTCTTCTATAAATCTGCCTTTCCAATAAAAATAAATGAATCAAAAAAAGTCCTGTTTTGGCATGTGTTGGCTCCTATTTCTTCTGCAAAGCTTTGCCAACATTGGTGCCCTGTTTTCTCTTACCACGTTGCTAACACACAGAGCTCACCACTGTCCCAAATGCCTGCAGACAGTTCAAGCTGGGAGCTCAGGGCTCAGACTGAGTCTCCCTCATGATGGCCAGAGACTGGGCTCCTTGAGCTGTCACCTTCACTCTGAAGTGGGGCCTAGACTGGCTAGCCAGGCAGTGCAGTGGGGGACCCAGGGGCCTTAGCCACTAAGACCCCAGCAGTTCCTGTCCTGTTTTTTCTTGCTAAGTGCCAGCAAGGGGAAAGGAACCACACAGTAATTGGCACAACAAACCTCTACTCTAAAGGTTTATTAGCAATAGCACAAGAGTGGAGTTACAAGTGGTTAGTAACACAGAGAACGTCAAGCATACACGGAACACGGATACAAAAGGTAGCCTTGATGATAGGGTAAGGTCCAGTAAGAGGGCGGCACATTGTAGGGAAGGACAGGGTGATGTCGCTGCCATGGTGCTGCCCTGCAGGGACCTGTTGGAATCTTCCCTCTGGATCTTGCACTGGAGCCAAGTCACAGAATGAGGGCAGAGCCACTTGGTTTCTAAGAAGCTTGAGAGAGTTGCTTGCAGGGAAACCTCTCACCAGACCCCACACCCTCTCAAAATAATCTGGGACTGGGGAGGGGAGAGGCAGGTGTTGGGAGAAGCTGTTGCTGGGCAAGTGTGTGCCTGAGAAGACTAACTCACCAGAAACCAGGAGTCCTTGGCATATAGGAACTCAAGAAGGGTCCATGGGTTAGGTATAAAGCGGAAAGAAATGGACGACTACAATTCCAGGATCATAATGGACAATGTGAGAAAGCTGTACCTTTATTTATACAGAAGCAATCACAAGCCTTGGCACAGACTTTTGACGTCAGAGTCAAATGGGTGCTCCAAGACTCGTTCTACCATTTGTTTCACCTAAAAACAATAGAAGTTTCTACTACAATTCTTTTTTTTTTTTTTTTAAAGATTTGTTTATTTTATTACAAAGTCAGATATACAGAGAGGAGGACAGACAGAGAGGAAGATCTTCCATCCGATGATTCACTCCCCAAGTGAGCGCACTGGCCAGTACTGTGCCTATCCAAAGCCAGGAACCAGGAACCTCCTCCAGGTCTCCCACGCGGGTGCAGGGTCCCAAAGCATTGGGCCGTCCTGGACTGCTTTCCCAGGCCACAAGCAGGGAGCTGGATGGGAAGTGGAGCTGCTGGAATTAGAACTGGTGTCCCATATGGGATCCCGGGGCGTTCAAGGCAAGGACTTTAGCATCTAGGCCACGCCGCCGGGTCCATCACTACAATTCTTATTCTACAACTCAATCTTGTATCACAAAGAAAAGGAGAGCTTTTTTTTTAAGATTGATTTATTTTCCTTATAGAGTCAGATATACAGAGAGGAGGATCTTCCACCCAGTGTTTCACTCCCCAAGTGAGCCAGTGCTGCACCAATCCAAAGCCAGGGATCAGGAACCTCTTCTGGGTCTCCCACTCGGGTGCAGGGTCCCAAAGCATTGGGCCGTCCTGGACTGCTTTCCCAGGCCACAAGCAGGGAGATGGATGGGAAGTGGAGCTGGCAGGCCAGAAAAGGAGGACTTAAAGATCAAGGGAAGAATGAAACCCTAAATACAGGTGCGTTGATTAGCATAAGGTCAATGGGGACAGACTAGACAGTATGAATAATAAAAGGCCCTGTATTATTGACTTTAACCTCCAAGCTCACATTGAGTAAAAAGCCAACTGCACATAGCAAACAATGCCTGAATGGATTAGAATTCTTCCACAGGGTGGTCCCATGTCCAATAATAACACACATGGACTACTGACTGATGATCAATAGCCTAAATTTATTGGGGCAACAGACTTTATACACTGAGGGTCATACAGGATAAGGGTGGAGGTATTGATTTTATCAACAAACCCATCAACTGTTTCTATGCTTTCCTTTGGAACTCCTTTTGTCTTGTATATTCTACCAAGTGTTCTCATTCACATGCTGTTCACTCAAGTGTTCTTTTTTTTTATTTTTGCTTTGTTGAACTGCTCATTTTTTTAGCTTTTATTTTACATTTTTTTCATTTTTTATAATATTTTTTAACAATCCTTACTTAGTTAATTAGGGTAAAAAGGTACAAGGGCTATAGGAAAGTGGGTAAGATTATTATTTCCATATTGTTTCTTTCATATACCTGAGGTAAAGGGGATATTGAGGGAGAATCCCCACCCAGTCTCCCACTCATCCCAGGTCCCGGATGTGGGGCATGCTCTGAGATACTTGCTCAAGTGGTTTTGATAGTTCACCAGTTATTAATCACTGCCAATCTCACCACTCCAAGCATGATGAGGTCATTGAAGAATGCACTGATTGACAGTCCATCATAGCCTCCATTTGTCCAGTATTTCGCTGCCAACATATAGCTGAGGTAGTTGATTGACCTTGTAAGGCCCCCCAACATGGAAAAACCTTACCATCTGTCTCGAGAAAGTGAGTTTCCCCAATGACCACCGAAGATGAGACTTTATGCAAAAGCAAGAGGCTTTATTCGATTACCAGCGCGCTGGGGCCGGGGCCAGTTCCTCACGCAGGAGGTAGTCAGGGTATAGCATACTTTTTAAAGGCTACCATAGGGCCCAGCGGCTTGGCCTAGTGGCTAAAGTCTTCGCCTTGAACGCCCCGGGATCCCATATGGACGCCGGTTCTAATCCCAGCAGCTCCACTTCCCATCCAGCTCCCTGCTTGTGGCCTGGGAAAGCAGTAGAGGAAGGCCCAATGCCTTGGGACCCTGCACCCGCGCGGGAGGCCTCCTGGGTTCCCGGCATCGGATCGGCGCGCACCGGCCCATTGTGGCTCACTTGGGGAGTGAATCATCGGATGGAAGATCTTCCTCTCTGTCTCTCCTCCTCTCTGTATATCCGGCTTTCCAATAATAATAAAAAAAATCTTAAAAAAAAAACCACTCTACATCACAGTGCTGGTCCCCAGCCATTGACTTTTCATAGATGCATTTCTAAAAAAAATAAATAAATAAAAATAAAGGCTACCATAACCATTAACAAGGAAGGGGAACCATAAACAGGGAAGGGGAACGCTAAACATAAACAGGGAGGGGGAACCCTAAACATAAACAGGGAAGGAACCCTAAACATCACTGTCCTTTTCCGCAAGCAAAATACAGAAAGCAAAAAGCAAATTAAATCCTTCTGTCATTTCAATCCTAAATGTTCCATTTCAACCTGTTCTGTGTTCTGTCTTTTCTTGGTTAGGGTTCTGAGTCTGCCATTTCAATTGGGGAGATCCCCAAAGAAACTTCTTGTATGTACTAGCAAGTACAGGGCCCGCCACAGTCCATCGCCCCGATCAGCTGGTGGTTGCAATTGCTGGGTTGGATCTGTTTTCAGTGCCCACTTCCACTGGAACCAATGGGTGTTGCAGTCCAGCCTGGCTCTGCCCAGCACATACTTGGCCCTCACATAAACCAGAGGGAGCTACAGCCCAGTAAAAGTGACCCACAATAACCCCCACCACTCAACTGTTCTTATACAAATGATATCCCATCAGGTATACAAAAGGTAGCCATTAGGTTGTTCTCATGCAAAGGTTATCCAATCAATCACACAAAAGGCACCCATTCAGTTGTTTTCATACAAATATTGTCCAATCAACTGTAATCCTGTGCTCCCTGACCATGTAGTGTCACAACGTCTTCCTACACACTGTGAAACCACCTGTGGGATTTTACACACATTTGTACTTTTTAGGCCTGGGAACCTAAGCATCATGACTGGTAACAACACAACAGGACCATTAAACTTTTCTAACCTTTAACCCTTCTTTAACCTTCATACAATTTTTTAGGATATTTGCATCAATGGCATTTTTACATTAATGCCATTTATATTTAGCATAATTTTATATTTTATATTACTTTGAATGCATTCCAAACAGCCAAAATAAGTTATTACCTTTTCCAAAAGAAAGATCAAGTAATATCTATTTAGTCAAGCTGATTCAAACAGTACCAGATCAATTTTTTTCAGTTATAAAGTGATCATGCAAATATTTCAAATTAAATACATATCAGAAAATATCCTCGAAAACACAGCGTTTTTTAAGCCATGAGAATTTAACAAAGACAATATAGAGAATTCAAGAGTTATCTAACTGGAAGGCAAAATGTATATTTCCTTAGTCAGTCACCAAAAGGAAAATATAACCTTAAACACAGGAATTAACACATAAAATCATCCCATAACTTTTTCTGGCAGGCCTTCCCAGACTGGACCACAGTACCCACTGGCTCATGTAAGACCCAGAGGGGCATGTGGTAGGATGATTTTAGAGAATCCTTGGCTGGGCCACTGCCCCCGTTTGTGAGTGTGAAAGCTAGGATTTGGGCAGAGCGTGCTGGGCAGGGCTGCAATACTGATCAGCCCACATGTGAGCTGGCTGTTGGAGTGTGTTAGGCTGGGCTGGGCCAATGCATCCGCTGCTACATACAGAAGCCAGAGTGGGGGTGGGCCAGCCATGCTTTGCTGCAGTATGTGCTGGCAAGTGCTGGGAGCGGGTACAGGTCATGTTAGGCTGGACTGCAGAACCATCAGGTAAGTGCAAGATCTGGGGCTGGGAGTGGGCCTAGCAGGGGGCCTGTGGGCACTCCTCTGCTGGGCTGTAGCTCCTACTAGTGAGCATGACAGCCAGTGCCAGAGGCAGACCAGGCTGGACAGGGGAACTGCTGCTTTTGTGTGAACTGCAGGAGGATCCGGCTTAGCTAAGTCGCAGCACCCATGCGTGTAAGAACCAGATGGGGGCCTGGGCGTGTGGCCTAGAGAGGCTAAAGTCCTCATCTTGAAAAAGCCGGTATCCCATGTATGCTCCCTTACTAATCCCAGCAGCTCCACTTCCCATCCAACTCCCTTCTTGTGGCCTGGGAGGGCAGTCGAGGACAGTCCAGAGTCTTAGCATCCTACACCCGAGTGGGAGACCTGGAGGAAGTTCCTGGCTCCTGGCTTTGGATCGGCGCAGCACTGGCCGTTGCAGTCATTTGGGGAGTGAATCATCGGATGGAAGATCTTCCTCTCTGTCTCTCCTCCTCTGTATATCTGACTTTTTAATAAAAATAAATAAATCTTAAAAAAAAAAGCCAGATGCGATCCAGGACAGGCCAGACTGGACTGTGTCACCTATCAGGGCACACTGATATGTGCAAACAGGGCCGGGAGCAGGCTTGATGGGGGTTATTGAAGGTCACCCCTACTAGGTTGTGGTTCTCGTTGATGCTCTCGAAGCCTGGGTCTGTGGTGGTTTGGCTTGGGCTAGGCTGCAGCACCTACCTGTTGGCCTATCTGGGAGATGTGGCTGGGGCAGAACTGACCAGGAAGCTGCATCTACTGGTATGTGTGTGGGTTGGCGTAGATGACGAGTGAACCTGACCCTGCACTGGCTGGGGCGCACAAGAGTCAAATACGGATTCCCCAACTAGATGGTTGGACTCAAACTCCAGCCACAGGATGTGTGGTCTGACCTTGGAGTGCATGTGTCAGGACTGGGCCTCCTCAGTTGCTGATGTTTGTGCAGCACACAGCAAGCCCAGAATGCACATGGGGGCCACGGGGGTCAGCTCATCCCGGCCAGCAGGGGACGTCAATGCCTGGTCAGAGGAGGGAAAGCAGAACAGCTTAGATCTCAGAGAGTCTGGCTGTTGCGGATGCACTGGGATGGACTTTGTTAGTCAATAGTTCTAGAAAGTTTCTCAACCCTGAATGACAAAACCAATGTCTTAGAACCGTTAAAGCCACCTTTAGAACACTCTTCCTCACATTGGGGGTCCCTAAGGTGTCATCGAATGACCATCCCCCGCCCCCCGCCCCCCCGGCTGCTGACAACTTTCCCCTTCCCTGCCTCAGATATAGTAAAAAAAAAAAAAAAAAAGGAAAAAAAAAATTGGAGGCCGGCACAGTGGCTTAGTTTGCTAATCCTCCACCCATGGCGCCAGAATCCCAAACAGGGACTGGTTCAAGTCCTGGCTGCTCCACTGGAGGTCTGCTTGTGGCTGGGAAAGCAGTGCAGGACGGCCCAAAGCCTTGGGACCTTGCACCCACGGGGGAGACCCGTTAGGAGCTCCTGGCCCACCGGGCAAGTTTTTTTGAGAAAGCTCTCCTGGGGCGGAGGGTACACGGACTGTGGGAAGCCACGCGCGCGCCCGGGAACGGACCCAGGGGCTGACGCAGGAAGGTGGAGCCAGCCCCCTCCGGAAACCGAACCCCGGGTTACACCAGCCAGCGCTGTGTGGAAGTCGCGGAACACGCCCTCGCGGGACGCCGGGGACAGACCCGCTCCCTCCTCCTCCTCCTCTTCCACCCGGGGGATCCCGGAACCTTCCTGCCGCCGCCGCTCCCGTTCGCCGCGGGCCCCGTGCAGGGGAACCCGCGCGCTGTTGCTAAGGGGCGGCCCCGGAAGTGACGCGCCCAAGGTTTGTTGACAGCGGAGGCGGCGGCGCCTTGCAGCCTCCGAGTGGTAGCAGCCGATCGGGGGAGGGGCCGAGCCCGGGAGCCAGCACCCGGCTGTCGTTCAGCCCTCGGGGCAAGGTAACGGACACGGGGTCGCCGTCGCGACCCCTCATCCCTTGCTTGGGGCTCCGGCACCTTCCGCCTCTCGCCCCGGGGGTCCCAAGCTCCGCCCCGCCGACCCCAGTCTAACCCGGACCCCGGCCCTTCTAGCCCCCAGCCTCGAGACACGCTGTGGCCCCGCTTCTCCAGAGTCCCCTGCTCCGCCCCGGCTCGCCTAGGAAGCATCTCGTCCCCTTCGCGACGCTGAGGGCAGCCCCATCCCAGGGTAGGTCCTGGACGCCGGGCTGTAAGGATGTACCTGCGCCCACCACCTCCTCTTCCTCCTCCTCCTCCCCCACTTTGCCTCTCCGGGCCTAAGCATCGTGGCGGCACCCGCTTGCCGGGTTCCATCTGGGCCACAAAGGTGGGAGGGCTGCTGTCTGCACTCCCTGACGGGAGAGCTCTGTTGCAGCAGGAAAAAAATGACGCGGTGGCGGACGCCCCTGTAAGATGGGAGGTCGGTGTGGGGGCCCTTGCTACCTGTTGGTCCTTTCCCCGCCTCCCTCATCCCACCCACACGCAGTGTTTCCAGAGCCCAGGGTCGGGGCTGGGATTCTGAACCAGCTCCTGCAAAGCGATGACAGGGCGCAGGGAAATCCAGCCGGGTGGCCCTGGGGTGGGTGGAGTCGCAAGGCTAGGGCGGGGGTGCCCCCATAGGTTCATAGAAAGTGACACGGCGCTGGCAGCTCCAGCGCCCTGGGTGGAACTTGACTCATTTGTTCTTTGCCCGGAGGAGTCCCAGATGGCCCGTCTTTCACCTGCGCTTGTAAGTGCCTTCTGTGGGGGAGGGGATGGGGGGGATCTTCCTATACCTTCCTTCCCTTGAATTTGAGGTTCAGGCGCAGTAGGGCTGAACTTGGAGCAGAAGGTGGTTGCCATGGGCTTGGCGTGTATGTTCTTTCATCAAATCAAACCTAGGAGGAAAATGAACCAGGATGGAGCAGGGCGCCTGTCAGAGAGTGAGGCTGGGGGTGTCACCTTTTTCTAGGGGGATGGTCAGGGCAAGTTTCTAGCCAGCTGGTGTTGGAGCAGGAAATGAGTAAGGGTGCCACCGGCACAGCTTTGGGGACAGCACTCCTGATGACAGGTGCCGAGGTCTGAGCCTGAGGACCGAGCCAGGTGAAGGAGTGGCAGCCATCAGGGGCATTGGAGGCTGTCCATGGGACACAGGTCACGGGGTGCCTAGTGGGCGCCCTGTCAGAGCCGTCCTTGCCAAAGTGTCTGGTGGCCAGCGAGCATGCAGGTCTGCGTGTGGGGGATGACACAAACAGCCATGGTCCTCTGGCCTTGGGTCGTGAAGTCCCCGTTCAGCACCTCCGGGATGGCCACGGATGCCACAGGGTGCTAGGTCGAAGTCGTGCTCGCAGACTCTGGGTGGTGGGAATGTGGGTGAGGAACCTTGTGTCAGGCTTCCCACCTGTGAAATGGGACCGTCGGATTCCATGTGCTCAATTGTGTGCCCTAGTACTCTGCACACTCACGTGGGAGTCTGCCTCAGGACTTCCCTGCTGGTGGCATGAGACTTTCTAGTGTCATTTTTAGTTCCAGAATTTGCAGGAGTATTGGAAGGCAGGGAAGAGGGGAGACCCTTTCTGGCACCCCTAAAGAGGTCGCAGTGGTTTGCATTTCCTGTAATGGAGGATGGTGTGTTGAATTTGGCTTTCTGTACAGCCCTAGAAGATTCGGGGTTTTATTTTGAAAAGGACCCTGTGAAATACCCCTCCCATCCCCCAAATCTGGCTGTAGAACAGAGAAAATAATGGTATTGAAATGAAGGCTCTCTCTCTCTCTCTCTCTCTCTCTCTCTCTCTCTGTCTCAGACAAGAAGGGTGGGGGACGGTACGGTACCTTCTGAGCCTAGGCGTGGGGCGTGTGTGTGGTTAATCAGCGGGTGGAGACTGTGGAAGGCTGGGCAGAGACTCCCAGGCCGCAACCTGCCTCCTAGGGAGCAGGCAGTGCTGCTCTCCTCCCCACCTGCCAAGCCCGGGCTGCCTCCTCTGGCCTGTGCCATGGGCTGAGCAGGATCCATGCTAGAGGACTGAGAAGGGAAAGTTCAAGGCACTCGGAAGCAGGGTTGGCCCCCGGGAGACCTGGGTTCAGGTCCCAGTGCCTAAGCTGGCTGCCTGCTAGCTGTATGACCTTGGCCCTGCCCTGACTATAATGCTGCCCCTTGCCCACTGGGCAGGTGCAGAAGATGTCCCCTGTGCCCACTGTGACGCGGGGACGGAGTTGGCTTCCTGGTGCTCCGCAGGTACATCTGGGCAGAGGGCCAGTTCTTGGAATCAAGGTTTTTTGCTTGGCTTCAGCACTTTGGCTGGTTTTTTTTTAATATTAATATTTTCTAGTTGTAGTTTCAATTTTATTTATTTGAAAGGCAGAGTTAACAGAGAGCAAGATCTTCCATCTGCTGGTTCACTCCCAAATGAGAGCTGGGGCCAGGCTGAAGGCTGGGACCAGGAGCTCTGTCCAGTCTCCCCTGTGGATGCAGGAATCCAAGTGCCTGAGCATCCTCTGCTGCCTCTCAGGGTGTGCACCAGCCAGAAACTGCAGGCAGGACTTGATCTGATATTGGAGGTGGGGGTCCCAAGTGGCAGCTTGACCCACTGTGCTCCAACACCCACTGTGCAGCAGTTCTTGACTCCAGGATGGGAGTTCAGAGGGTCCCCTTGCCAGGTCATCTGGTGCACAGTGGCTTCTGTCTGATCTGGTCCTGGGAGCTGATTTACCAGCTTCCGTACTCTGAGCCTTAGTCTTCGTCCCATCGCAGTGGGAATCCATGCTTGGCACCATTCTGTCACAGCTTCCACCCAGCTCCACCCCGAGGGGCAAGGAAGATGAGGCCGCAGGACCTTGGCCGGGGCCCTCCCGGCGTTAGCATTCCTTCTCTCGCTGTGTCCAACAGGTCTCAGGGATCACACTGTGTGCCTGTCTTCAGGAAGCTGACAGTTCTATGGCAAAAAATTAAAAAAGGCGGGGTGGGTTGAGGGGTAATATTCATCAACATTGTATAGTGGGTTAAGCTGCTGCCTGTGGCGCCCGTATCCCCTATGAATGCCGTTTGAGTCTCAGCTGCTCCACTTCTGATCCAGCCCCCTGCTAAAGCGTCTGGGAAGGCAGCAGCAGAGAGCCCAAGGGCCCCTGCTACCTACATAGGAGATGCAGCGGAAACTCCAGGCTCCTGGCTCCAGCCTGGCCCAGCCTCAGCCCTTGTGACCATTTGGCAAGAGAACCAGTGGGTGCAAGTTCTCTCTCATTGTGTCTCTCCCTCCCTCCCTTTCAAAATAACTTTTAAAAATGTTTTTAAATGAATGTACACCTTGAAATGGTGATCAGCAATGTTAACTCTGTGCCCAGGAATGCTCAGGCTTCTAGAGACAATGAGGCTTCCAGCAAGGAGTGTGAGCTGGGGCCCCAGCACAGGAGGAGGGCCCACATACTGGATCCCACACCAACCAGGGGGCTTAGTACAAGGTACTGCACGGCCTTGAGCTGCTGTTTCCTCATCCAGGAGGCCGAACAGCCTGACTCTCCCAGGTGAGCGGGTGGGGGGGGGGCTCCAAGGACAGCATGGTTGAAGCAGGGGTCTTCACTAAGGAACCCGTGTACACTTTTTTAAACACACCTGTGTGTGGTCCCAGGCAAGTTCCTCAGCCACACAGTCTCAGCCACTTCTTTTGTAAGCTATAGATGATTTGTGTATTTTTTGAAAAGAGATCTCTGTTTGAAAGGTGGAGTTACAGAAGGAGAGAGGGGGGAAGAGAGATCTTCTGTCCTCTGGTTCACTTCCTAAATGGCTGCAATGGCCAGCTTTCCCACGCAGGTGCTGAGGTCCAAGCAAGTGGACCGTCGTCCATTGCTTTCCCAGGTACTTTAACAGGAGAACAGCCGGGACTCCAATTCCTGCTCCTATCAGGATCGTAGGTGGCTGCTTGACCCCCTGCATCATGACACCAGACCCTGAGACCCTGAATTGCAGATTGTGACAGCTACTGCCTCCTGTGGACATTGAAGGAATTAAATCCGTTGTTGTATGCTTGGTTCTCGCTATGGTTTGATATCAAATAAGTTTGCTTGCAAGGAGAGAACTCAGGGGGTCTGATTCCTGGCCTGCCACAGCATCCCCAAGGCCTCCCTGCCTGCAGGTGGCACGAGTGGCCACCTGGCGTGGATGCACATTCCTTCCCACCCTTGGCAGTCTCTGTGGACTTTTCTGGGTCAGGTGACCTCTGATCCTCCCCTGCCCTTCTGTCCCTGGAGTCCCATGGCACTTGCCTGACTCCCCTCTTGGGAACTTCCCATCCCCACACACCAGCCCAGGGTACGCTGCCTCCTGGAAAGCCTCCAGCTTCAGTAAATAGCAGCGTTTGCTTGGGCTTGTCCCAACGCCCAGCTCTTGGGTTAATATTCCACAAGGTAGGTGCTGTGCCAAGGCCAAAAGCTTCTGGCTGTCCCCTGACTAGCCAAACACTGACTGGGTCCCTCACTGTCTCCCTCTGGACCCAAATCCCCCTTTCCATTTCTTGGGGCAAATGCGTGGACCAAGAACCCAGTGCTCTGCCCAGAAACCCAAGACTTGCATCCTGTGCTCAACTGTCTCCCTGTCCTGGGCAAGCTCCTTAGCTGTGTATCCCAGGCAACAGGCTAATATCTCACCTTACTGAGCTCCACAAAGGTGCTGCTGGCGACTGTGTGAGCTAAGAGCTGCAAAGAGACCCTGGATAGAGGTGTCCACGCAGGCAGACCTGGGGGACCCGGGGCAGCAGGGGGTCAGGAGCCGAATAGCTGTGCCCATGCTTGATCAGTTGCCCATGCCGTTGACTAGGAAGTGTGGATTTGTTGGCTGGGTGAGAGACTATGAAACAGGCATGTAGGGAGCTTGCTTCCACCGCTGGAAGCAGCCATCCCTGGGGGCTGCTGTGTCCCCCTTCCCCACTGTCTGCCCCCAGGGTGCCATACCGCCTGCCCTAGGGAATGGATCCAGCCCAGGGTGGAGATGCGGAGTCTCCCCATGTAGTAGGCTACCAGGAACCTGGAAGGCTAGTACCTGCTGTAAGAATGAGGGTCCTGAAGAGGTAGAGGGGGCAGAAGTGGCTGCCTCTGGTAGTGGTCAGGCCTATAGCTGGAGGGGCACAGGGAGCAGGGTGTTCCAGGCCCTGGCCTTGACTTCCTCCTCCTCAGGTTCACCCCAGCTCCAATCAGTAGGGCCAGCTCTGCCACAGGGAAGTCAATATATGTTGCATCTGTCTGGCTTGTCTTTGGGGGGCTTTGGGTGACCATCTGGAGAGCAGGACCAAGTAGAACAGTCCCCTCTCCCCCCAACACCTGGGTTAGACCTGTAGAACAAGCAGAGTCCCTGGTGGTGCTCCCCACTTGGGGTCCTGAGGTGTCCTGGGCACTGGGGGTGAGGGTGTTGGGAGAGGGTGCCAAACCTCCGGGACTGGGACTAGGGGCAAGCCTAGCTGATTCCACTAGTGGTAGGCCTGCCTGAGTGCTCAGTAATTTCTTTGTTCACTCAGCAAAGGGCCCTGGGCCCATGGCGCCTGGGTCACCAGCACCGCTTCTCCTTGCAGCCTGTGCCCATCCATCTTGCCACTGCAGCCTGTCCTGCCTCCGCAGTCTGGGCCAGGACCATCTCTCTGCCCCAGCAGGCACCTGGCACCATGACATGCCCCCACCCCATCCTTCA
The DNA here is from genome assembly GCF_030435755.1 of Ochotona princeps. Taxonomy (NCBI): domain Eukaryota; kingdom Metazoa; phylum Chordata; class Mammalia; order Lagomorpha; family Ochotonidae; genus Ochotona; species Ochotona princeps. The sequence goes on from NC_080845.1 coordinate 4,344,246, forward strand.
GAGCCCCTAGTCCCAGTCACAGGAGTGCATGGTTCGCATGTCATAGCCATCAGTGTCTTCGTTGGAACCTTGGCCGCTGGCTTCTCAGTGCGACACAGTCACCACCCTGCACAGGCCCAGGGATGTGATGCCAACCAACACAGCCAGGTTTCTGCCCTGTTGGTGCTGCTGTCCTAGGTCAGGGAGGCACAGTGATCAGCCGGCCTGGCCACCAAGTATTGGTCACTATTGAAAAGCTTGGGGGACACACATAGGCCCGTTTCCTGGGCAAGAGAATGAAGATACGGGAAGGTCATGCCAGGGCCTGTGCTGCTCGGGGCCTGTGCTGCTCATCAGGCATTCCTCTGCTGGTGTCATGTTGCTGGTGGGGACAGCTGACAGATGGGGCCAGGTTGGGGATGACCCTGCTGTGTTTGGGGGCCAGGGTAGGTGGGACAGGAGAAGTTAATGCTTGCTTCTCCTGAGCAGTTACTAAGCACCCAGCCCTTGGCTAGACAGCTGTGTAACAGCACACGGAGCCGGAGACAGAGCTGCATTCAAAGGAAGCAGATGCTGAGGCCCAGGCCAGTGCAGACCCTGGCCCAGCCGCACCTGCTCCTGCACAGCCAGTCTGGGGCTTGAACTGAGGTCATCCAGCACAGTGGCTGGTGAGTGGCAGTGCTACCCTTGAAGTCCTGTCCCCTAGACATCAGTGTTTTCATGTGCAGTCACCCTGTTCACTTTGTAACCAAATGACAACAGAGAACCCTGCGCATGTCATGTCATGCAGCTCTGTGGATTTCTATGGTGATTCTATCTGTGGGTCCAGAGCTCAGAGAAAGATCTGGAAGGTCATCAATCCCCGGAACCACATCCCTCACTCTCCCACCTCATGTGCATGCCCTGGGTTCTTAACCAAAATGGATTAAGAATGAGCATTCTGGCTCCTTGCACTTCAACAGTCTGGGGTTGGTTCAAGCTGGTCTGGGCATCCCCATGCCTTCTAGTGTCTCACTATGGATGCACCATGATTATCTGTCCCACTGCCCAAGGGGCGTAGACCAGGGGCCAGGTTTGGCCATTGCCTGTCCTGCGGTTGCCGTAGTATGTGAATTCCGGCGCACATGGTGCATGCACTTGTCACGCATCTGCGGAGGAGTGTGGGTGGAACCTGTCTGTGTTCATGTCTGCTTTCAAGTTCATGAGGATTCACGGACACCAGTGCACCTGGCAGGCAGTGAGGTAAGAGGCTTCCCATTGCCTCATTCTTTTTTTGCTTTTTAATTTTAAGATATAGTTGATTCGTTTGAAAGGCAGAGTTACAGAGAGAGAGATCTTCAATCCACTGGCTCAATCCCAGATGACCTCAATGATTAAAGCCGGGCCAAGCCAGAATTGAGCCAGGAGCTTCTGCCGGGTCTCCCATGTGGAAGAAGGGACCCAAGTACTTTTTCCACCTTCTGCTGCCTTCATTGGAACAACAGTAGGGAGCTGGATTGGAAGTGGAATAGCTGGGACTCAAACTAGTGCTTATTTAACCCACTACACCACAACACTGTCCCCCACTCATTTTTTAAAATGGAATTTGGTTTTAATTTTTTTAAATCTATTTTTATTACAAAGTCAAATATACAGAGAGGAAGAGAGACAACGAGGTAGATCTTCTGTCCCTTGATTCACTCTTCAAGTGACCGCAACAGCCGGTGCTGCGCTGATCTGAAGCCTGGAGCCAGGAATTTCCTCCAGGTCTCCCACATGGGTGTAGGATCCCAAGGCATTGGGCCGTCCTCCACTGCTTTCCCAGGCCACAAGCAGGGAGCTGGATGGGAAGTGGAGCTGCTGGGATTAGAACTGGCACCCATATGCGTGTTCAAGGCGAGGACTTTAGCTGCTAGGCCACGTTGCTGAACCCTGTTTTTAATTTCTTTTTAATATTTATTTATTTTTATTGGAAAGCCGGATATACAGAGAAGAGGAGAGACAGAGAGGAAGATCTTCCGTCCACTGGTTCACTCCCCAAGTGATCACAACAGCTGAAGCTGAGCCAATCAGAAGCTTCTTCTGGGTCTCCCATGCGGGTACAGAGTCCCAAGGCTTTGGACCGTCTTCGACTGTTTTCCCAGGCCACAAGCAGGGAGCTGGATGGGAAGCGGGGCCGCTGGAATTAGAACTGGCCCCCTTATGTGATCCTGGCACATTCAAGGCGAGGATTTAAGCTGTTAGGCTTCTGCGTAGGGCCCCAGTTCTAATTTTTATTTGAAAAACAAAGAGCCAGAGCTAGAGAGAGAGAGGTCAGCGTCCATAACAGCCAGGCCTGAGCCAGAATGCCGGGCTGTTCTCTCACTCACACAGGTGGCAGGGCTTTTGTATTTGAACTATCACCATATGCTTCCCAGAACACGTCCTGAGGAAGCTGTTTGTTTTAGATTTATTTATTTTTATTGGAAAGGCAGATATACAGAGAGGAGGAGAAACAGAGAGGAAGATCTTCCTTTTAATAGTTCACTGCCAAGCAGCCGCAACCACTGGAACTGAGCCAATCAGAGGACGGGATCCAGGAGCTTCTTCCGGGTCTCCCACGTGGGTGCAGGGTCCCAAGACTTCAGGCCGTCCTGGACTGCTTTCCCAGATCACAAGCAGGGAGCTGAATGGGAAGCAGGGCTGCCAGGATTAGAACTGGCGCGTTCAAGGCGAAACTTTAACCCACTATGCTATCGTGCTGGGCCCTGGAGTCAGAATCTAACAGGGACTCCAACTGGGTGCTCCCAGGTAAGATATGGGCGTTACCACTGTCCCACCTGATCCAGCCCCGTTGTCTCCCATCTTCACGGGCGCTTGGTGTTGCCTGCGTGGCCCCTGTTGCTGTGCCCGTTCCCAGTTGGACCAGCTGGCAAGTGGTAAACGGCATCTCATCACGCTGTCTGCCCATGCTTGGCGCATGCTGTCCATTCCGACGTCCCTGTGAAACACTCCTTGTCTTTTCCCCGTGTTGCGACTGCGTGCTGAGTCATTTTTTTCCCCAAAACTGCTACTCAGAAGTTGCTTATGTATTCAGAGTGCACGTCCTTAGTTGGAAACATTAGTACAATTGTTTTCTAGTTTGCGATATTGATTTCTGAGACAAGTAGAGTGACAGGAACAGAGCGAGCGAGCACTCCTGCCCACAGGGTCACTTCCCACATGCCTGTGATGTGAGGGCCAGGCCTGGACTGGAGCTGGGAGCCTGCAGCTCAGTCACGCAGGTGGCAGGTACAAGGCCCCATTACCTGCCAAGATGTGCATCAGGAAGTGGTTGGAGTCAGTGTTCTGACTGCGGAGCCAAACCCCTGCCCTAACCTTCAGGTGTCTGAGCGGCAGTTTCCTTGCTCTGTCATTGGAGTGCACCACAGTTGGCCTACTCAGGTGTGCAAGTCACAGTGGCACCATCAACTGGAGAATACTTGGAGCACTCCAGAAGGAAAGCCCTCCCCCATCAGCAGTGTCCCGGCCCTTCTTCTACTTCCAGCTGTAAGTGTGACCATGTGGCTGGACTGGGTATCCGCGGAGTCATGCTGCATACCACCCTCGGTGACCCTGCGGCTCCACCCCGATGTCTTCCACCCGCTGTGACTTCTTGAGGCCCACATGTATCCGCACTTGCCACAGCTGAACTTGACTTCAACTTTGAGCTGGCCAAGCCACGCCATTTTCCTCCTTTTATCACTTGATGGGTGTTTGGGGCATTTCTGCTTGAGCCAGCACCTGCTGCCTCCCAGGGTGCGTGGACAGGAAACTGATTGAGAAGCAGAACAAGCTGGGACTAAAACCAGCATTCCAGTACGGGGTCCAGGGGTCCCAAGCAGTGACTGTACATGCTACATCACAACCCCTGCCCTATTGACATTTTCTTTGAAAGGCAAAATGGCCTACAGCAGATGCCTCTGGACTCCCAAGGCCTTGAAGCATCACCTGGTGCCTTCCCAGGATGTGTATTAGAAGGAAGCTGGGTTGCCACCAGCCAAGAGTTGAACCAGGCAATCCGATGAGCGATGTGGACATGCCAAGCTTAACTGCTCACCAAACACCCACACTGAAGGCTTCATTTTTAATCTTCCATCACGGGATTCTTTGGGACATACCAAGTCCTCTGTGACAGTGGCTGTGGTTAGGGAGCACCCCACAGCACCCAGACACCCCAGTGTAGCTGTTAAGGTGGTGAGGAGCAGCCGAGTGAGAGGGAGAGGCCCTGTTCTCCCCACACATGTGCTGAGTGCCCAGCACACATGTCTCCGAGGCTCACGGGTATAGTAAAGGCAGAGATGCTTGAACACACTGTTCTCTTCGCATCAGATCTTGCAGAGACACCACACAGCAGCCGAGAGCAAGGAGTCAGGGAACCTGAGTCTTGGACCCAGCCCCACGAAGCTGCTGCCCTGGGTGACAGTGGGGAAGCCTCTGCCTCCCTTCTGAGGAGTAGCCGGGGCGGTTGGGGTGCTGGCCCTCCTGCTGCTACTCTCACATGGCTTGTTCTCCATTTGCCAGGCTGTGGCTCTGCCAATGACCCTGTGAGCTTGGGGCCTCACTGCTGCCCCTAGGGGCCCCTGACCTGGAGTGGTCCAGCTGCCTGCCCCCAGCATGGCGTCCGACACTCCCGAGTCCCTCATGGCCCTCTGCACTGACCTCTGCCTGCGCAACCTGGACGGCACCCTGGGTTACCTGCTGGACAAGGAGACCCTGCGGCTCCACCCCGACGTCTTCTTGCCCAGTGAGATCTGTGACCGGCTTGTCAACGAGTGAGCAAGCCCCCTGTAGGCCAGGCCTACACGAGGAGCTTAGTGGGAACCTGAGTGGAGAGATCGGGTCTGTGTGTGTACGGGTAGGGGTGGCTGTGGGTATGAATGTATGAGGGTGCGTGTGTGTGTGTGCATATGTCACAGACGTCTCTGGGTACAAGAGCTGGAGCCATAACTGCAGAGTGTACATGATAACATGTATGTGGAGGTGTGTGTGAGGGACAGGTGTGCATGCACATGTCAGCTCATACCGCACAGGTCATGTGCAGGGGGGTCTGCACTGTGCCTTTAGGGAGAAGATGGTAGAAAACCTGCATGTAAGTGAAGGCATCGTGTGTACATGTGCAGACACGGCTACATGCTTACACACATGCCTGTGTGCCAGGTGAATTACATGAGTGTGGACACGCAGAGTCATGTTCCAATGTCCGTAGATGACCCAGGCTCAGGTGGTGCAGGAGATGTATATGTAGGGTCTCCAAGCTCCCTGCCGGGAGGGCCTCCTCCCACTAGGCATTCTCTGAATGCCAGGAGCTCTGTCTTGATGCTCCAAAGGGAAGCTGCCAGGCTGAGTGGTGGCACGGGATGCGTGGAGTTAAGGGTAGAGCTGAACTTACAGAAATGTGCCAAGCATTTAACATGGGCCATGCAGGAGCTCAGGCACTTGGCAGACCCAAGTCAAGTCCATTTTACAGATGGAGATCCTGAGGCCTGGGGGAGTTCAGTTTCTTTAGAGGAGGTAGTCCATGGGCAGAGCAGACAGGCCAGGAGTTCAAGTCCTAAGGGTTTGCCTCGAGAACCTTCCCAGCAGCCCAAGTAACTTGCATGTGCTAGCAACACAGCAGGGCCTTATCGAGGCCTGGCCCTGGCTCCAGCTGGCAGCTCTGGCCATGTGCATTAACTGGCCCATTGCAAGGTCCTGCGAGGGGCTGATAAGGGACCCAAAGCCTCCGGAAGATGAGTGGGGCAGGGAGGAGGGCTGCTGCTGTGCAAGAGGCACAGGTGTGTGGCGGGAGAGGAGGTTCGGGTGCCTGCACTTGTTCAGGAAACATCTGGGCCTTCAGCTGGGAGGCATCTCTGGGGAAGGGCTGGGGTTTGCACTGTGTAAGAGTGCCCTGCAAACTGGGGCCCACCCAAGAGCTGCCCATGGGTTTCTGATTCCTGGGACACCCTACTCACGCCTATAATATGGTCAACGTCCAACCAGATACTGATGCTGGGGAGGGAGGTCATTGCCCAGGTGATCCAGGGAGACTTCCTGGAGGGGAGGGCTTGTATTTTCAAGGGAGGCAGGCTGTTGGAGCCCAGGCCTTCCCTGAGCCCCAGGGCCATCTCCTCCCTCAACCCCAGATATGTGGAGCTGGTCAATGCCGCCTGCAACTTTGAACCCCACGAGAGCTTCTTCAGCCTCTTCTCAGACCCCCGGAGCACCCGCCTCACCCGTATCCACCTCCGTGAGGACCTGGTGCAGGACCAGGACCTGGAAGCCATCCGGAAGCAGGTGAGAGCCGCCTTGCCCTGCCCTGGGTGGGCTTGGCCACAGGCAGGCTGGTGGCAGGGTCGGGCACAGCAGGCTGCACCTGCCAGCGCCAACTGAGCTGTGCCCGCCCTAGGACCTGGTGGAGCTATACCTGACCAACTGCGAGAAGCTGTCTGCCAAGAGCCTGCAGACGCTGAGGAGTTTCAGCCGCACGCTGGTGTCCCTCAGCCTCTTCGGCTGCGCCAACATCTTCTACGAGGAGGAGAACCCTGGGGGCTGTGAGGATGAGTGCCTTGTCAACCCCACCTGCCAGGTGCTGGTCAAGGACTTCACCTTCGAGGGCTTCAGCCGCCTGCGCTTCCTCAACCTGGGCCGCATGATCGACGGGGTGCCTGTGGAGTCGCTACTGCGGCCGCTCAGCTCGCTGGCTGCCCTGGACCTCTCTGGCATCCAGACAAGTGATGCGGCCTTCCTCACCCAGTGGAAGGACAGCCTCGTGTCCCTCGTGCTCTACAACATGGACCTCTCGGATGACCACATCCGGGTCATCGTCCAACTGCACAAGCTGCGGTGAGCTGTGGCCCGGAGCTCACCCCAGCTGGCATGGGCAGAGCGAGGGGGACGAGAATAGGACACACACACACACACACACACACACACACGCACACACACACTCCTGTCAATCCCCAAGGGATCCAGAGCTGCCTGGCCAGGCAGAGGGTGGGGCTGGAAGATGTGGGCATGCTCCCTAAGGCTTCCAGGCTGTTAAAGGCACCCTGATTCCCAGCCAGAATGCCCCAGAGCAGGGTGGCAGTCACAGGTGCTCCCCTGCTGGGGTTACCAGGCAGCCCCCAGCAGACCCGGCTCCTGACCCTGTGGTGTCCGCCCTCACCTGCAGCCACCTGGACATCTCCCGAGACCGCCTGTCCAGCTACTACAAGTTCAAGCTGACCCGAAAAGTGCTGAGCCTCTTCGTGCAGAAGCTGGGGAACCTGCTGTCCCTGGATATCTCGGGCCACATGGTCCTGGAGAACTGCAGCATCTCCAAGATGGATGAGGAGGCAGGGCAGACCAGGTGGGAGCCTGGCTTCCATGGGTACAGGGGAATCGGCCGGCAGGCAGTCACTGGGCTGCTCTGCCAAACACTGAGCACACGGAATAAACCAACAAGTCAGGCGCTTCCCTCAACGTGCACGTGAGCCAGTGGCGACAGACGTGTCAGTGTGAGAGCCATGGAAGGGACACCAGCTGGCTCTGGGCCTGCTCTGGGCCTGCCCTGAGGATCAGGAGAAAGGGAGGAGGAGAGGGGAAATAGGTCACCCTGCTGACGAGAAAGCCCTGGAAGGGTATTCCGGCAGAGGGCACAGCATGGGCAGAGACTGAGAAGTGAGGGCATAGGGAGTGACTGGGCGGTCAGCAGCCGCTTGGAGAAGGTGGGAGCACAGTGTGGCAGAGGTCAGGATGAGGCTGGTGGCACCTGTCAGGTATCACAGGCAGGCTGACTCCTGGGCAGCTGATCTGATCCGAACTCAGCTGGATGCCCTGGCTGTGAGTCCCGGCCGCAGGCAGACTTGTCGGTGTTGGATTGAGGCCCTTACGGCTTCGTGGTGCTGCTGCCACCTGAAGGAGATGCATCCCTCTGTGGAACGGCCACTCGTGTTTTCTGAAGCCAGCTGCATCAGCATCTCCCAGCCCACGAGTTCCTCTGCAGTGTGGCCTTGCTGGCCTTCTGTCAAGTTATGTTTTCCACGCTTAAAACAGGAGTGAGAAATGAATGAGACTGGAGGGCCTGCCAGAGGAGAGCATGGGCGAATGGCCTGAGCACGGCCAGGTCGGGTCCCACGCGCTGACGCAGCTCCCTCTTCCCCAGCATCGAGCCTTCCAAGAGCAGCATCATGCCTTTCCGGGCATTGAAGAGGCCACTGCAGTTCCTCGGGCTCTTCGAAACTTCCTTGTGCCGCCTCACGCACATTCCAGCCTACAAAGTGAGAGGCGGGCATGGAGGAGGGAGGAAGGGAGGGCCAGGGACTGGGCTCCAGTCCCCAGTCCTGTGTGTGCATGCGCACATGTCTTCATATTGATCTGTGCATGCCTCGTCCCTAGGTGAGCGGTGACAAGAACGAGGAGCAGGTGCTGAACGCCATCGAGGCCTACACAGAGCACCGGCCCGAGATCACGTCACGGGCCATCAACCTGCTCTTCGACATCGCACGCATCGAGCGTTGCACCCAGCTCCTGCGGGCCCTGAAGGTCAGGCCAGACCCACTGGGAGGCGCGGGGGTAGGGCCGGCCGCTGGGCTTGGGACCCCAGAGTGAGCTTGTGACCACAGGGTCCTGTCCCGCCCTTCCGGGGCACAGGTGGTCCTGTCTCCCTGGGCCCAGCCCTGGTTTCTGCCCCCACCCCACCCTCAGAGGGCAAGACTCAAGGCCACAATCCAAGACCAGCCTGTCCCCACCACGCAACCTTCCCAGCCTGGGCCCTCCCTGTGTCTGCCCACAGCTGGTCATCACGGCCCTCAAGTGCCACAAGTATGACAAGAGCATCCAGGTAACAGGCAGCGCCGCACTCTTCTACTTGACCAACTCCGAGTACCGTTCGGAACAGAGTGTCAGGCTGCGGCGGCAGGTCATCCAGGTGGTGCTGAACGGCATGGAGTCCTACCAGGAGGTGACGGTGAGCCCCCAGCTGGCCTGGTCTGCGCCCAGGCTCCCCCAGCCCCACGTTCCCTGGAGCCAGCCCCTCCTCCCATCACTCCTCCTATCCCTCCTCCGCGTCGCCTGATCTAGAGGCCTGGCACTGCGGGCCCTGCTTCTGGGGCTCCTGTGTTGTCTCCACAGCCCTCCCCCACCTCCTACTGTGACCTAGTAGCTGCCTTTATGTATATAAGCAATAAGGAATGTTAGTGTAGATAATGTATAATTGCAGATAGAAAAAAGTAACAGAAATCAGCCCTAACCCCAAGCCCCAGTGACAGGCATCACTAATATGGAATCCAAATTTTTGTTGTTCTGGATTTTAGTCTGTGATCACATACAAGGGCACTTCAAAAAGTTCATGGAAAATAGAATGAAAAGATAAGTATAGTTTGGCATCTTGAAATCCATGCATAGGATTTTTGTTTTTAACTACTTATTTGAAAGAGTTATAAGAGAGAGATCATCCATGTATTGGTTCACTCCTCAGATGGCCACAATGACCAGGACTGTGTGCAAGGCCGGAGCTTCCTCCAGGCCTCCCACGTGGATCCAGGGGCCCAAACATCTGCTGCGTCCCCCAGGCACATAAGCAGGGAGCTGGATTAAAAGTGAAACAACGAACTGGTGCCCATATGAAATGCTGGTGTGACAGGCAGAGGCCTTACCCACCACCCCACAGTACTGGCCCCATGCATACCTTTTCCATAATATACTTTTCTGCAAGCTTTCTAAGCCCTCACACCTGCAGGAAGAGAGCCATGTATCCTGTGTGTCCTTAAAGCAACACAGTTGCTTAGCAGTGTTTTATGTAAACATCTGTAACAGGTTTATTCATTTATTCTAATTTTTGAAAGCCAGCATGACAGAATGGGAGGCAGAGCTAGTATCTGTGAGTTCAATCCCTCAGTGGCTGCAACAGCCAGGACTAGGCCAAGTCAAAGCCCGGCCCATGGAACTGCATCCAGGTACCCCACATGTGGCAGGGGCCCAGGTACTCGCACCGTCTTCCTGCCACTGCTTCTCCAAGGACAGTGGTAGGAAGCTGGATGGGAAACAGAGCAACCAGGATTCCAAACAGCCCACCTGTGTGGAATGCTGGTGTCAAAGGCAGCCGCATAACCCACTGCACCACATGGCTGGCTCCAGAACTCTGTGTGTGTGTGTAAGATTTATTTATGTTTATTTGAAAAGCAGATTTACAGAGAAAAGGAGAGAGAGAGAGATCTTCCATCCACTGCTTCACTCCCCAGATGGCTGCCATAGCTGGAGCTGAGCTGGTCCAAAGCCAGGAACCAGGACCTTCTATTGGGTTTTCCATGCAGGTGCAGGAGCCCAAGGACCTGGGCCTTCCTCCACTACTTTCTCAGGCCACAAGCAGAGAGCTGGGTGGGAAGTAGAGCAGCCAGGACTAGACTAGAATTGGCACACATATGGGATGCTGGCACCTGCAGGTAGAGGATTAACCTGATGAGCCCCAGTACCCACCCCAGAAATATATATACATATAAATATATACATACTTTCAGTATGCAGAGTGTAATTTATTCAAAAGAGAGAAGTCTCCCACCATAGTGGTAGGAGGGGGCTCCAAGGGAGAAAAGATCTCAGAAATTTGTTTGTTTGTTTTTAAGATTTATTTTATTTTTATTACAAAGTCAGATATACAGAGAGGAGGAGAGACAGAGAGGAAGATCTTCCGTCTGGTGATTCACTCCCCAAGTGACCGCAACGGCCGGTACTGCGCCTATTGAAGCCAGGAACCAGGAACCAGGAACCTCTTCCAGGTCTCCCATGCGGGTGCAGGGTCCCAAAGCATTGGACCGTCCTCGACTGCTTTCCCAGGCCACAAGTAGGGAGCTGGATGGGAAGTGGAGCTTCCGGGATTAGAACCGGCGCCCATATGGGATTCCGGTGTGTTCAAGGTGAGGACTTTAGCCGCTAGGCCTCGCCGCCGGGCCCAAGATCTCAGAAATTTGTAACAAAATATTTTAAATAATGTTTGTCTGAAGACAAAAGTATAATCACTAATTTTTCAAAGGATTTTATTTGTTTGAAAAGCAGAGTTACACAGAAAGAGATAGAGAGATCTTCCATCTGCTGGTTCAGTCCGCAAGACAGCTGCAGCAGTAAGGACGGGCCAGGCCAAAGCCAAAAGCCTGGAATGCTGTCTGACTGTCCCATGTGGGTTCAGGGTCCCAAACACTCGAGCTGACTCATCAGGGGCTGGATCGTAAACAACTGAGACTCAAACTGTTTTCATATGACACGGTGGCTGTGTGCACAGCTTAACTCATTGTGCCAGCCACAGTGAGGCCTGTGTGAGAAATCTGCCAAGGAATATAAAAGCATGGGGAGTCGAAGGTGAGGGTTGTCCATGGCCCCTGCCCACCTTCACTGGCCCGCATCCCTGCCTAGGGATGGCCACCTTGCCATGACCCTGTTGGGGCCTGGGGTTGGGGGCAGAGCCCCATGTGGTCAGGTTCATGGATCAGGGCCCAGTGAGGGTGTGACCACATTTACTGAACCAGCCCCGTAGCTGACCATTTCAGTTCCTCTGCTGTAGTGGAGAAACACACGGAGTTCCTGAGGAAAGGCCTGGGGGCAGAGGAGGGAGGTAGAGCGTCAACTGCAGAATGAGAAGCCTCTTTCCCTCCGCCTGCGAACTCCCTCGTCTACACTGGGGTGGAGTTGACCGTCAGGCCCAAGGGGCGTCTTTTTTTTTAATGGAAGGACTGGCACAATTGCATAATAGGCTAACCCTCTGCCTAAAGCACCAGTATCCTATATGGGCTCCAGTTTGTGTCCTGGCCGTCCCTACTCATGTCATGGGAAAGCAACAGGGAAATGCCCAAAGCCTTGGGACCCTGCACCTGCGTGGGAGACCCAGAAGAAGCTCAGCTTCGACACTGCCGCCGTTTGGAGAGTGAATCAGTGGATAGAAAATTTCTTTCTCTATGTTTCCTTCTCTCTGTAAATCTGCCTTTCCAATAAATAAATAAATCTAAAAAAGTTTTAGTTGGCAATCCCAACATGAATTAATAAATCCTACCCAAGAAATGGGAATGAAGAAGATTTCCTTTGTTTCAGTGTCACCAGCATGACAAGGGTGAGGGAGCGACATGCAGGCTCCCTGTTCAACCCTTTTGGAAGGGCAGGAATTGCAAGCATCTTGACTGTATTGTTTATTATTATTTGAAAGGCAGAGACAGGTGGATGTTCCCTGCACGGGTTCACTCCCCAACTGCCCACAGCAGCCGGGGCTGAGCCCATCAGCAGGAGGAGAGTCAAATGCAACCTGGGTCTCCCATGTGGGCAACAGGGAGCCAGCTGCCTGAACTGTCATGTGCTTCCCAGAGTGCACACTGGCAGGTGCACAGTGGGATCAGGAGCTGAGCCAGGGCACAATCCTCCAACCCCAAGACCTGGGTGTCCCCAAGTGTTACCTGAACTGCTGTGCCTAGCACCTGCCCCGTGTTCACCTGTAGACCCAGGCAGTCCCCAGCTGTTGGTGTTCTCAGAGGGACAAGTTAGAAATCCATCCATCCTCATTAGATAAAGTGGAACTTGGAGGAAACCTCCGCGTCTTAGGACCAGCTCCCGCTGCTGCCCCGGGGGAATCTGAGGGCGCTGAGAGGGCGGAGTGGACAGCAGGTGCATCCGCCTGCTCTTGGAGCCAGCCCACTGTTCGTGTTTGCATGGGTAGAGACAGCCAGGAGGATGCACAGCAAGCCTTTGACTGTGGTTACTTCTGGGGCAGAGTTCATGTTCTGCTCAGATAGCACTTGAACTTTCACAGTCTGTGTTGCTTTTATAACTTGAGTTCTTTCTCCAATGACAAAGTATGTGGAAAGTAAATATACATTCTGGAGTGGGGGTGAGGAGTGTGGTATCTTTTAAGTGATTTGGTTAATGAGTGTGCTAAACATCCATTGCCTAAAAAAGACGGCAGGGAGGGGAAGTGTGGCAGTGGGTGAGGCCGGCACCGGTGTCAGCATCCCACATGCGAGCGCAGATTTGAGTCCTGGTTGCTCTGCTCTGCTTTTGATCCAGCTCCCTGCTGATACACCTGGGAAAGCACCAACAAATGGCCCATATGTTTGGATCTCTGCCACCAACGCGGAAGACCTGGATGGAGCTCCTGGCTTTGGCCCAGCCCATCCCCAGTCCTTGTGGCCATTTGGGGAGGAAACTCAATGATGGAAGATCTCTCTCTCTCTGTCATTCTGCCTTTCACAGAAGATATGGAAGAATTCACTTTTTAAAAACTGACCTTTAGAAAGCAGGAAGGAAATAGAGTCACTAGGGGAATGTTCTGGGGACTCTAATGAGGTAACTGACATGCAGCCGGAACAGGGTCTACCCCTGCTGCTACCTCGGGGAGCTGGTGCAGCCACAAGCTGAGCCAACATGAGGGGAGACAAGGGCCCTAAGACGTGAAAGTCCCACAAGGCCTCCGGGTGTCATGATGTGTGCCTGAGCCACAGCTCGCAATAGTTGACTATGGTTCGCGCCGAGCTGGGCAGACAGTCTGGGGTCGGGGTGAGGGGATGTGCTGGCCTCTCTGGCTGGCCTCAGAAGTCCCTGGAGCTGGGCCCCTGACCGCCCCGCGCTTTGCCTCCCGCCCGGCCCAGGTGCAGCGCAACTGCTGCCTGACCCTATGCAACTTTAGCATCCCGGAGGAGCTGGAGTTCCAGTACCACCGGGTCAACGAGCTCCTGCTGGGCATCCTCAACCCCAGCCGCCAGGACGAGTCCATCCAGCGCATCGCCGTGCACCTGTGCAACGCCTTGGTCTGCCAGGTGGACAACGACCACAAGGAGGCCGTGGGCAAGATGGGTTTTGTGGTGGTGCGTAGTGCGGCTGCCCCTCCTCCCCCCCTCAGCTCCCCCCTGCACACACATCGCCCCGGGAGTGCGGCTGGTGGATGAGCTGAGTGTGGGAGATCTGGGTTAGACCAAAGGAAAGCTTCCCCAGCAGCATCTGCTGCTTCTGACCCCGTAAGCCCCTCCTGCCTGGGATGCTCCACCCACCCCCAGCACCTACCACCTGCCCTGCTCTGCCAGCTGACAGTCACTGCTGCCCGCCCCATGCCGCATGCCCCACCCAGCAGGGCTGGACCATTCCCCATGCTATCTTCCCCGCTGAGGGTTTGAGTGGCCTGCACAGCACTTCGGCGATTCACTCTGCATGTCTCACAGACAGCCTGAGCTGGGCCGGGGCAAAGCCAGGAGCCCAGAACCCTGTGCAGGTCTCCCCTGTGACTCGAACCAGCCCCTGCTGCCTCCCAGGGTGCACACTGGCAGGCAGGTTAATCAGGAGCGGAGGCAATACTGGAATCCAGGCCCTCTCTGGTCGGGGCCATGGGGGGCTCACGAGTTGTTGGCCCCACTCCTCACTGTACCTCTGGGAGGCTCCAGCTGGCTGAGGCTGTGCCCAAAGCCACATGTGGAGTCAGCCCAGGGCTGGGAGCAGATCCAAGGTCTCCTGGACCATTCTGAAGCCCTGCCCTCCCTGCCTGGGCTCTGGGAGTGTGTTCCTGGGGCCTGGAACCTCTAGCCAGAGCTGCTCTCTGCCCACAGACCATGCTGAAGCTGATCCAGAAGAAGCTGCTGGACAAGATTGTAAGTCCTCCTGGAGCTGCGTGGCCTATCCCCTCCCCTCCCCCACCGGCGACATCCGACTGTGTCAGGGGCCACCAGCTCCGGGTGCCCGGTGCCCGCTGAGCCCTGCCCTCCCCTGCAGTGTGACCAGGTGATGGAGTTTTCCTGGAGCGCCCTATGGAACATCACAGACGAGACGCCGGACAACTGCGAGATGTTCCTCAACTTCAACGGCATGAAGCTCTTCCTGGACTGCCTGAAGGTGGCGCTCACACTCGCCCCGGCATCCTCCTGCGCCATGGCCCTCCCGGCCAGACCTGCTGCTGGCAGGGACCCCCTCAGGAACCCTAATCCCCCGCCCTGGGAAAAGTTGGTCCCACCTTCTCAGTCCGCAATGCCTAGATCCCCTCCCCCTAGCACTCTCTCCTGTCCGATTCCTGAGACAATTCCCTCAGAGTAATGTTTGCCACGGACTTCAGCACCTAGAACCGCATGTGCCTTAGGTCCCTTCTCAGTCCCTCTCTATGTAACAAGGAATCCCCCCACCTTTCTGATCCCTGCCTGTGGGTGCCCAGCACCTACCCTGGGGCACTGGGAGGTGGAGACAGCAAATGAGACTTGCTGTCTGGTTCGCCCAAAGCCCTTCCAAGCCTAGGTGACCAGGCACTGCTGGCCCCATCCCAACGGCTCTCCCTTTTCCCAGGAATTCCCAGACAAGCAGGAACTGCATCGGAACATGCTGGGCCTCCTGGGAAATGTGGCCGAGGTGAAGGAGCTGCGGCCCCAGCTGATGACCTCCCAGTTCATTGGTGTCTTCAGGTGAGTCCTGCTCTCTGCGCCCTTATTGCCTTGGCTGCCAGGAGGCTCCAAGTTCTAGTCCGTGCTCGGTGGCTACAGCTGCCCTGGGCCCAGGCCTCGGTGACTGCGGTGCATGCTGCCTGCCTCCTGCAAGGTGGTTTTTAGGCTGTTTGAACCCTGCATCAATGCTCCCCTTGTATGTCTGTCTCAGGTGGCCTCCATGCCGCTGGTAGAAGCAGCCCAGACACAGGGAGGCGGGGGAAGGGACTGGGGAGCCCCTGGAGCCCTGTGTCAGCGGGAGCCCAGAAGAGGGACAGGGGCATGGGCTGCATCCTCCTCCCTGTCCTTCTTCCTGGCAGCAACCTGCTGGAAAGCAAGGCCGACGGTATTGAGGTCTCCTACAATGCCTGCGGTGTCCTCTCCCACATCATGTTCGACGGGCCTGAGGCCTGGGGTGTCTGTGAGCCCCAGCGGGCGGAGGTGGAGGAGCGCATGTGGGCAGCCATCCAGAGCTGGGACATCAACTCCCGGAGAAACATCAATTACAGGTGGGGAGGCGGCCAGCTCAGCCCCGGCAGCACCCTGTACCCGGCTTCGTTCTGACCCTGGAGCACCGGCTCAGGCTCTCATGCTAGCTTGCTCACCTACAAGGTCCCCCAGCTCGCTCCACCGTTCCCAGCACAGACTCTCAGTAAAGCTGCCCTGTGGGGAAGCCAAAGTGAGACACAGGAAAGACAGAAGGAGCCGCCACCTGCTTCCCCTGCAAGGACCCCACCCCATGCACAAGTCCTAGCAGGGTTGCCCTTCCGTGTGGGACCTCAGTGTGGCTGGTGCTGGCCCTAGCTCCGCTGCTGCTGGTCGCCCAGCTGCCAGGCCTGGGTGTCCCTTGTGACCTCGCCAATGAGGCACTTCCCCCAGGCCACCCTGAGCTGGTGGACACAGACGCTGAAAAATCTCAGCTGGGCCCATGCTTGTAGCTTCATGCACAGTACTTCTAGGGAGAAGTGCCTGGATGGTGCTTGGCTGGCCAGAGTAGCTCCAGCTTGCCCTAGAGGGGAGGCACAGCCACAAACCTTCTGCTTCCCCACCCAGGGCTGGGGTCCTAGCTTTCTGCTGCCGCACCCTGCCCTCCCCTGTCCTCTGTCCCCTCCTCCCTTCCCTGCAGAGGGCTGAGCACCAGCTGTCCCCCCATCCCCAGGCATGTTGAAGTGACCTGGAGTCCTCCCTGCAGGTCCTTCGAGCCAATTCTCCGCCTCCTGCCCCAAGGTATCTCGCCTGTCAGCCAGCACTGGGCCACCTGGGCCCTGTACAACCTCGTGTCCGTCTACCGTGAGTGCCCCCTTGCCCTGGGATCAGACACCCCCATCGCCCCCTACCCCTGCCCAGCTGCAAGCAGACCTGCCCTCCAGTGTGGCAGCTAGGCCTTGCCTGAGCACTGTGCTCACTCCTAGCAGTATGGGATACCCAGGGCTACAGCCAGCCCCTCCCTGTCTCTAGAAGCGGGCTTGGCAGGTAAGCTAGCCTACTAATCCCAGACAAGTCCCCTCTTCAAATTAATTAGTAAAGTATTTAAAATGTATTTTGAGGGGCTGGTGTTGTGGCACAGCAAGTTAAGCTTCAACCAGCATTCCATATAGGTGCCAGTTCAAGTCCCAGCCACTCCACTTCCCATCCGGATCCCAGCTAATGCCTCCCAGAGGTACAGCTAATATTTTTATTGGAAAGTCACATATACAAAGAGGAAGAGAGACAGAGAGGAAGATCTTCCATCCAATGATTCACTCCCCAAGCAACTGCAACAGCCAGAGCTGGGCCGATCTGAAGCCAGGAGCCTGGAGCTTCTTCTGGGTCTCCCACACGGGTGCAGAATCCCAAGGCTTTGGGCTATCCTCGACTGCTTTCCCAGGCCACAAGCAGGGAGCTGGATAGGGAGCAGGGCAGTTGGGCCACGAACTGGCACCCATATGGCACCTTGGTGCATGCAAGGCAAGGACTTTAGCCAGTAAGCTACTGTGCTGGACCGAAAACAATTCTTTAAAAAAATTTTGAGGGGTCTCTGCCATGGTGTAGTAGGTTAAACCTTTACTCGTGCTGGCAACCCATATAAGTGCTGCTTCAAGTCCTGGCTGCTCCACTTCTAACCCAGCTCCCTGCTAATGGCCTAGCAGAGTGGCAGAGAATGGCCCAAGTGCTTGGGCCCCTGCACCCATGTGGACATACACTCGTCATTTTGGCTATTTGGTGAGTGAACCAGAAAATGGAAGATTTCTCTGTATCTCTGTCTTCTTCTGTCTTTGTAACTCTGCTTTCCAATAAAAATAAATAAATAGGGCCTAGCATGGTATTAAAGGGGTCTTTCCTAGGATTCTCCACCTGCACCCCGAGGGAGGTGCAGGGTGACATGGGGACTCTGGCTTTGTGGCTCCTCCCCTACCTCTCCTAGGTGACCCCCAGGAGAGTGAAGGGGCAGGGAGGGCTTTGGGGTTCCAGGCCATGGGCTGGTGTGGCACTGACCATCTGTGCCTCCCCGCCCCGCCACAGCGGACAAGTACTGCCCCCTGCTGATCAAGGAGGGGGGCATGCCGCTGCTGAGGGACACCATCAAGATGGCGACCGCGCGGCAGGAAACCAAGGAGATGGCCCGGTAAGAGAGGCGTGTGCGGACGTGGAGACTGGCTGTAGGACCAAGCAGAACCCCGTGGTGTCTGGCCAGGGACATTTGGGGTGGCCTGGGAGCCCAGCGAGGGCCTCTCGGAACCCCAGGGTGAGGGAGGTGGATGATGGCACTCAGGATGTGAAATGTCTTCATAAACTTAGATTTCCTTTATTCCCAACAAATCCCATCCTCCCTTCATGGGTGAGGCAGAGCTCTCGGTCATCCTTAGCCAGGGGCGAAGGAGAACTCTGGGTGCTGGGAATAGACGTTCCGAGTGGCAGTCGGGGAGGCCGGTGGGAGAGGCCCCCGGGAGCCAGCAGCCACTGGCTGTGGGTTATCACCATGACGTCTCCAGGATGTATTCTAGAAGGTCAGCATGCCCCTGTAGACGGCAGTCACAGTGAGGAGCCTAATGCCGAGTAGCAGGTTCCCTAGGTGATTCACTGGGCACGGGGTGCCAGGAGCTGTGATGCCTCAGTAGGCAGGGTGATCCAAGTCTGGGAGGAGTGGGACAAGAAAGTCTCCCAGCAGTCACCTAGAAAGACTGATAGATACCCCAGGGTCTTTCCCAGAGGGTCTGGGAGGTGAACCTGGACCCAATCATGGTAAGCAGGTACCCCAGGACATGGGGGAGGGCCTGGGGGAGATGGCCAGGTGCCCCAGGCCCATTGCACACTCCCCCAAGGCCGAACATGGGTGCCCGAGCTGGTAGGTTATGCCAACTCGGAGCAAGCTGCCCAGTGCATTCTCAGAAGACAGCTCCCGATGCCCAACCTCTCCTGGCATCGCCTTCCAAAAATACAGCAGGACACCCCTGGGCACGGGGAGGCTCCAAGTGCCACCTGACAACCCTGGGCAGCAGAGGCTGAGTGTCAGGCTAGGAGCCCAGCTGGCGTGCCAGGGCCTGCCACCACTGTGTGTTGGGTCCTGCCACCATGGCGGGTGTGTTGTGCAGACAGTGTAGGAAGGAGAGACCGACTTCAGGGAAGAGACAGGAAGAAGGCAGAGCTGGGAACATTGCTAAAGAGAAGACGGGGAGGGGAGTAAGGAGGCCGAGCCTGAGGGGTTGCAGGGAGAGAAGGCAGGGAGGCCAGCTGGCGATGGCGATGGTGGCCATGGGCCACTTCGCAGCCACTGTGTCTCCAGCACCACACGGGGTCAGTGTTGGGTCGCTCCTGGTGGTGGTGACTGGCCAGGTGGAGGGCGGCCCCATCGCCCTGCGAGCCTCCATTCCCATCCTCCCCTCCTTGCCCCCAGCAAGGTGATTGAGCACTGTAGTAACTTTAAAGAAGAAAACATGGACACGTCCAGATAGATGCCTCCGTCGCTGTGGACCACGGCCTGGCCCATGAGGGGACGCAGCTCCCGGGGCCTCTCCCGCAGGCCGAAGATACGTGGGAAGGACTTTTGCACAACCGACGCTTTTCCTTAACATTAGTGAGATATATATATTATATATATATATATATATATTATTTTTTTTGGTTAGGAAGTGTGAAGTTTTGTGTGTATGATTTCTGTATGAAAACTAAGAGAAACCCCTGCCCGAGTCCTCGCAGCTTTTTGGTCATTGTCACCTGACCGAGAGAGCCTTTGTTGCTGCCACCCTCACCCTGCCCTGGCAGGCCTGAGGCCCGTGACGGGGAGGGGGTCCCGGCCTTTCCTGTTGGCCACTCTCGGCCCCGGGCCAGACGGCGCAGCTGTTGGGGTTCAGAGATCCAGGCCGGTCCCCCAGGCCCCTGGGGCTTGCCAGCGCTGTGGTGCTCCCAGCTGGTGGCCGTCTGGGGTCGGAGTGGAGTGTCCCCTGCCCCCCAGAGGCCCCTGGAGGAGCAGGACTCCCCGGTCAGGCCTGCCTGTGGCCACGCTGCTACGGAGGCTGCCTCTGAGCCTCCCCCCAGGCCCCAGGCTCCCACAAGGCCGCAGTCAAGGGTGATTCCATCTAGCGCCCCCCCCACTCCCGCCAAACACATCCAGAAGCCGCCCACAGCTCCCGAAGGCTAGGGCCTTGCCCCCTCCTTCCATTCTCTGCCCACCCGAGGTGCCCAGGCACCCCCACCAGCAGAACTGAGCCTGCCTCATGCACCCCACCCACCCCACTGCCCAGAGGAGGCCCAGGCACCTCTTCAGGCGGGAGGCCCCCACCAGGCCCCCAGACCAGCACGTGGACTGCTACGGTGGCTGCCGGACCCTCCCGCCACCTTGGACATTTCAGCACCTGTGTGCCCCTCCTTCCCGCACGTTTCTTATTGGACACGGGTGGGGAGGCCTGGGGGAGAACCCCTGGAGCCCCCTCCCCATGGCTATGGCCAAGGCCAAGACCGAGGCTGAGGAGGGGCCCTCCCTTGTGCCCTGGGCTCACTTGGTCCGGCCAGAGCTCCACTTGCGTTGCTTTCCCGCCTGGGGCTGGACAGATATCTGTACCCAGTTGTCACAAATACATTTTTGTGCAAAGTGAGGATGAACAGAGTGTCTTATTTTTTTTCGCACGGTGGGGTGGGGTGTGGCTTTACTGGCCTGGCTTTCAGGGTCTTGAAAGGGACCTGGGGGACCCCCAGAGAGGAGTGCAGGTATAGCTCTGTGGTGTGGAGGGCAGCTGCATTTGGGGGTTTGTGTGCCTGGCCCATGGGGCCCATCAGTGGCACTCTAGGGCACCTGTTTATTCACTGCACGCCTGTGCCATGCAGCCTGATAAGGCCTGTGCCAAAGGGCTCAGACAAGAAGGAGGGAGAGGTGCCTGCTGCAGGGCTCTGGGGCTTTTTTGGGGGAGACTCCCCCCTCCATGAGGCAGAGCAGAACGCACCTGTGTCCACAGTGCCTCTCCCCAGAGGAGCTGCCAAGTTGTGTCCCAAGAGAAGATGCCAACTGGCAGGCCCGGTTCCGGGGTCCTGGGGATGGGTCCCAGGCAGAAGCATCTGCTGGCATAGTGCAGCAGCCCCTGGGGCCACGGTAACGATGGAGGAAGACAGGTAGGAGCAGGTAGGGACAGGAAGCTGAAGCCCAGGTGCCAGCTCTGGCCCAGGACAGTGCTGTGTGGATCCCGCTACCAAGGCCATTGTGTCCTCACTGTCCAGTGCCCTGCTGGCCATGCCAAGGCTGCGGCTTCCCTTCTCCCCGGCAGGGCACAGCAGTGGGATAGGCCTAAAGGTTCTAGAACAGCAGCACTCTTACCTTGTCCTCCACATGAGTCAAGGTACCCCTTTTTCATCCCCTGAGCAGCACGTGGGCCAGGTCCCCACCCACTGACCACCCAAGGGCCCTGACACAAAGGATACTGAGAAAATGGCTCTGTCCTGGGGGCACGCCAGCCCAGGCAGCGGACAGGGCTGAACTCCTCTGCCTGCCACGCCCTGTGCTGAGCTTATCCCGGGCTCCTTGCTGCCCGGTCATGTCCTCCCACTGACCTCTCTTAATGCAGGAGGTCACTGAGGTTGTCATGGGTGACTCATGGCCTCGGTGTTGCTGTGGCCTCTGCAAATACTAGTCAGGTTCCAGTTACTGCAGGGGGATTCCTGGGCATGCAGGAGGAATCCGGTGCCCACAAAGGTGTGGTTTAGAGGTGTTGCAGCGGGAGCATGTGTGCTGGGGCAGGGTATGCTCAGGCCTGGCTACAGCACTCCGACACCCCCATTGGGCTTCCTGTGGGGACCCCTGCCACAGAGCCTGTGTCCAGGGACCTAAGGATCTCCCCCTATACTGCAGCCACCTGCCGCTACTGTCCCCGCCCTGCAGGGACACAGACCACTGCCAAGCCACAGAGGTACTTCATTTTGTGCTGCAAAATAGAGCACAGTACCTGTGCCCAGGGCATTACAAAGAACAAAGGTTTATGCTCCTATCTGTGGGAGGAAGTGGGAAGAGGTGGAAGATCGTGGGAGGAAGTTGGAGGACATGGGAAGAACAGGGGGACTGTGGGAGGAAGTAGGAGGACGTGGTAGGATGTGGGAGGACCATGGGAGGAAGTGAAAGGAGGCGGAAGACCGTGGGAGGAAATGAGAGGAAGTGGAAGGACATGGAGACTGTGGGAGGACATACTAGGATGTGGAGGATGGTGGCAGGACACCGGAGGATGTGGAAGACATGGGAGGACATGGCAGGACGTGGGAATACACAGGGGAGAAGCAGCACCCCATCGGTTTTCAAGAGTCCCCGTGACCCCGTCGCTCTGGCCATGGGGACCAGCACCTGAGTCTTGGGGAATATGTCCAGCAGAGGGGAGAGTGTCACGGGGGTCCAGCCGCAACACACGTGCGGACAGGTACATCCAAGGTGCCCAGGAAGCAGCAATTTGCATTTTTTCTCATCCCATCGAGCTTCCTGTCCTGTTCCTGGGAAGCAACGGACAACAGCC
Organism: Ochotona princeps; assembly: GCF_030435755.1. Taxonomy (NCBI): domain Eukaryota; kingdom Metazoa; phylum Chordata; class Mammalia; order Lagomorpha; family Ochotonidae; genus Ochotona; species Ochotona princeps. The sequence continues at coordinate 4,366,576 of NC_080845.1, forward strand.
CAAGGACCTGGGTTTCTACCTCCCACCTGGGAGACCGAGATGGAGTTTGGCCTGGCCCCAGCCCAGCAACTGCAGCCACACAGATGGTAAAGCCGCGGGTGGCAGGTGTCTCTGTCTCTCCATCTTTCTCTTGTTCATACTACCTTACAAACAAATAAACTTCATGATGGCTCAGTAGCTAAATCCTCACTATGCAAGCCCGGGATCCCATATGGGCACCAGTTTGTGTTCCAGCAGTTCCACTTCCCATCCACCTCACTGCTTCTGGCACCCATGGTTGTGGTGGTGGTCATTTGGGGAATGAAACAACAGATGGAAGGTATCTCTCTCTCTCCCTCTCCTTAATTCTACCTTTCAAATAAAGTCTTTTTAAAAAGAGTGCCATGGGCCTGGCGTGATAGTGTAGCGGTTAAAATCCTCGCCTTGAACACGCCAGGATCCAACATGGGTGGCAATTCTAATCCCACCTGCTCCGATTCCCATCCAGCTCCCTGCTTGTGGCCTGGGAAAGCCTTGGGACCCTGCAACCACGTGGGAGACCCGGAAGAAGCTCCTGGCTCTTAGCTTCGGATTGGCTCAGCTCCAGCCATTGCAGCTGCTTAGAAAGTGAACCATCGGACGGAAGATCTTGCTCTTTCTCTCCTCCTCTCTGTATATCTGCCTTTCCAATATAAATAAATAAATCTTTTTTTTTAAAGATTTATTTATTTTATTACAAAGCCAGATATACAGAGAGGAGGAGAGACAGAGAAGAAGATCCTCCGCCCGACGATTCACTCCCCAAGTGAGCCGCAACGGGCCGGTGCGCGCCAATCCGAAGCCGGGAACCTGGAACCTCTTCCAGGTCTCCCGCGCGGGTGCAGGGTCCCAATGCATCGGGACGTCCTCAACCGCTTTCCCAGGCCACAAGCAGGGAGCTGGATGGGAAGTGGAGCTGCCGGGATTAGAACCGGCGCCCACATGGGATCCCGGGGCGTTCAAGGCGAGGACTTAAGCCGCTAGGCCACGCCGCCGGGCCCAATAAATAAATCTTAAAAAAAAAATAATAGGGCTCGGCAGCGTAGCCTAGTGGCTAAGGTCCTCGCCTTGATCCCATATGGCCGCTGGTTCTAATCCCGGCAGCTCCACTTCCTCTCTATCTCTCCTCCTCTCAGTATATCTGACTTTATAATAAAAATAAAATAAATCTTTAAAAAAAATAAAAAATAAATAAAAAAATAAAAAGAGTGCCAGGACTGGACTTCCCACTTCCACCACATTTGCAGTGTCTGAAAAACGAGCAGCGAGGACCGAAGGCTGAGAGTCTTTAGTCTTCGCGTCTCTGAAATAGGCACACTTTCGCCTTCTGGACAAGAATGTTGGCACTAGGAAGCGCCCCAGGGGCTGTCACGCCCGCCCTGGCAGAGTCCTGCACCGCCGAGCCCCGTCACCCTGGCTTCCCTAACTTACCTGGTTGGTGCAGGCTGCCCTTGGGGCGGATCCGGCTGCGCGCGCGCCGGCCCCACCCTCAGCCTCACCAAGCACCTGTTGGCTTGAGAGGCCACTCGGCAGCAGCGACCACCCAATAGGAAGCCTCGCTAGCCTGATCGTGCCCCGCCCCCGGACGGGTCCGCCAATCCTGGGCGCTCTCGGCTCCTGTCCCTCGCAGGGCCAGCCCCTCTGGGCGCTTCTTCCGGGTGGGTCCCCGGACCGTGGCGATGGCGCTCTGGACGCTGCTCAGCCCCGGGGTCCTGGTGCGGACCGGGCACACCGTGCTGACCTGGGGGATCACGCTGGTGCTCTTCGTGCACGATACTGGTGAGCCGGACCCCGCGAGACCCCGGAGCCACCCAGACGCCTGGGTCCCACTGGGGTCCCCTACCTGTTCCTCCCAAGTCTGGATTCGCCCCAAACCCGCCAGCTCCTGAGGCCCTCCTCCCCAGGCGGCGCTCTGAGAGCCACCTGCCCTCCTGCCTGCGACCCGGCTGGTCCCCAGTTCATCTCATAGTCTTCCTGACTATGGCCGGCCAGCTGCCCTGTCCATCCCGGGACTCACCAGACGCAAGGCTGAGTCCCCCATACCTGCCTTCCAGGATTCCCCACCCCCACCACCAGTCACTCAGGAGATGTGGGGCCGGGCTTCCTGCCCACTCTCCCACCCAACCCCAGTCATTCCTCTCAGGAGCACCGCGCACCCACCCCCCAAGCACTTCACTGCCAGACCATAACACCTGATCCCTCTCACTCTTCAGACCCCAACCTTGGCCCGAGCCCCGCCCCCGTCCCCTTCGATACATCAGTGCCACCCTGTCACCTCCCATGACTCCAAATAAAGTGCATTGGAACTGTTCCTCCTCCCACAGCCTAAGCAGGTAGCCCTGGGGACCCCAGCTCCAGGCCTTGGCTCGGCCAGCCACGCCACCTCACCTCCAGCCACACCTTCCTGCCCCCTCCCACAACCTCATCCCTCCTGGTCCCCTTCCTGCCCCCAGAGCTGCGGCAGTGGGAGGAGCAGGGGCGGCTGCTGCTGCCACTGACCTTCCTGTTCCTGGTGCTGGGCTCGCTGCTGCTCTACCTGGCCGTGTCGCTGATGGACCCCGGCTACGTGAGCCTCCAGTCCCAGGCCCAGGTACCATGACCCCAGAGGGGTCCCCAGCAAGGAACCAAGTCCCAGCAGCAGTCTGCACGCCAGGGCCGGAGCTGCAGGTTTCCTAAACCAATTAAATATGTATATTAAATAGTGTAATTATGTATTACATCTATATTATATAATTATATAATATATTAAATATTATATACATAAATCATATATTGATTTATGTATTTTTATTAGAAAGGCAGATTTACAGAGAAAAGAGAAAGATCTTCCATCTACTGGTTCACTTTCCCAAATGGACACAACAGCCAGAGCTGAGCTGATTGGAAGCCAGGAGCCAGGAGCTTCTGGTCTCCCATGTGGGTGCAGGGTCCCAAGGCTTTGGGCCGTCCTCGACTGCTTTCCCAGGCCACAGGTAGAGAGCTGGATGGGAAGTGGAGCAGGCAGGATTAGAACCGGCACCCATTGAATCATCACACCCTTCCCCCTGAATAAATATTTCTTTAAAAAATATTTATATGAAAGACAAAGAGCTTCCACCCAGTGGCTCGTTCCCTGCAACTGCCAAGGCTGAGTTAGGCTGAAGCCAGGAGCCTGGAATTCCATACAGACCTCCCAGGGATGCAGCAGCCAGCTTCTACTGCTTTCCCAAGCACATTGGCAGGGAAGCCAGAAGTGGCTTAACGTGTTGCGCTACAACCACAGCTGTGGGGAGGCAGCCCCCTGGAGCCCCGTCCCCACAATGAGGAAACCCGAGCACAGGGAACATGCAGGCTGCAGGACCCACAGCCTCGCTTGGGCCAGGGTGTCCCACCCAAGTGACACTCTGTACCCTGGGGTACAGCTGGTCCCAAGAGTGACACCTCCAGGAGTTCCCACCCACACCTTCATTTGCAGGAGACAGCCAAGGAGGAGCAGACAGCCATGGTTCCCCAGGCCATCCCCCTGCGGCGCTGCCGGTTCTGCCTCGTGCTGGTTAGTGCTTCCCGAGGTCCCTCTGCCCCAGCCCTGCCCTGCCCACTCCTTCCTCACCACCTATAGGAAGGCCTCCCGGATTCCATTCCTGACCCCAGCCCTCATCCCTCTCCTCAATGGTGGGTCCATGGGAAGGACACTCTCCCCATAGCAGCCCCTGCGTTCCCGGCACTGCCGGGATTGCCGCCGCTGCGTCCGTCGCTATGACCACCACTGCCCTTGGATGGAGAACTGCGTGGGCGAACGCAACCACCCGCTCTTCGTGGCCTACCTGGCGCTGCAGCTGCTGGTGCTCCTGTGGGGCCTCTACCTAGCCTGGTAGGTGCCCACAGCTTCTGCCCTGGGGTGGGGATGGCCCAGACAGAGCCAAGTGGGGCACCCTGGGGCCCAGGCCACTCCCAGCCCCCAGCTCTGTCCACTCCTGCAGGTCTGGCCTCCAGTTCTTCCAGCCCTGGGGCCCGTGGCTGCGTTCCAGCGGGCTCCTGTTTGCCACCTTCCTGCTTCTGTCCTTCCTCTCACTGGTGGCCGCCCTGCTGCTGGTGTCGCATCTCTACCTGGTGGCCAGTAACATTACCACCTGGGAGTTTCTCGCATCGCACCGCATCGCCTACCTCCGCCAGCGCCCCAGCAACCCCTTTGACCGCGGCCTGACCCGCAACCTGGCACACTTCTTCTGTGGGTGGCCTTCAGGGTCCTGGGAGACCCTCTGGGCCACAGAGGAGGAGGAGTACGAGGAGGATGGCAGCCAGACTGTTTAGGGCCTGCCCGTCTCATGCCTACAAACTGGAGAGGCTATGCATACCCCGGCCAATGGCAAACATCAGGTGGGGGGCAGGCAAGGCTCTGCGGGGCCGCTCCCTCCTCCTCGGGCTTGGCACAGAGCCCCCAGACTGACTCCTAGCCCCAGCGGGCAGCTGTGCCTTCCAGTGGAGCAGCAAGAGGGACATGGGCCGGCCCACCTCAGAGCAGTTTGACATGTTTAATGATCCAGAAAGCAAGCTGAGTATTAAAACCATACGCAGCTCTTCACGACGGCGCCATTTCTGGTCCAGATCTCCCCAGGAAGCAGGGGAAGGATGCCCAGCTGAACCCCTCAACACCGGCCATCCCAGTGACCCACAAAGCACACGCAGCCCAGGGGACAGCCTGCGCCTGCAGGTGGCTCTGCCGGTCTGGCCTGGGCAAGGGGCCGGGAGCGGCCTCTTCAGGGCTCCAGGAAACGCTCAGATACAAAGTCGAAGTCCTGGAAGGCGGCCTGCTGGCGGGCGGTGAGAGCGTTCAGCGGGCCGGGCGGAGTCAGGGCCGGCGGCAGCGTGGTAAACTCGCCCTCAAAGTAGCGCAGGTCAGAGGGGCTGCACAATGTGGGCACGAACGGAGGCCGGACGGCGCGGGCCAGCAGGGCGTGCCAGTCGATGGCCTGGGGCCAAAGGCACAGGGGGCCTGAGAGGACAGTCATACTGGCCCCCTGGGGCTGGGGGGTTCCCCTACACTGTCCCCCCGCCACTGCTCACCCTGGGCCCCCGACTCACCTGGAAGAATGGCTGCACCTTGATCTCCTCTGCATCCTGCACGCCCGCCCCCAGCCGCTGCTCGGGGGTCTTCTGAAGGAGCTGTGACAAGGGGCGTATTCAGCGGGACCAGCTTGACAGGCTCCCCTGGTGCCCCCCGGGGTGAGACCCAGGAGCAGCGTCCCTTCCTCCCCCTCCTGCGCAGCCTGCAGCCTGCACTGCTCACCTTCTGAATGAGCTCCAGGCTTTGGACTGAGAGAAAGTGGGGGTACCGGGCATCCGTGTTGACAATGCAGTCAAACACCTCCTCCTCTGTGTCCCCTGGGAATGGGCACTGTGGAGATAGGGTTGGGGAATGGGGGCAGACTCAGCAGGGTCCCCAGCTGAAGACCACACCCCTTTCCTCCCTCCATACCCCCTCCTCTGCTGGTACTCACCTCCCCCACGAGCATCTCGTACAACAGCACACCCAGCCCCCACCAGTCCACAGCCCGTGTGTAGGCCTCCCGTGTCAGCACTTCAGGAGCCAGGAACTCCGGAGTACCACAAAACGTACTAGTCCAGTCCCCAAAGCCGATCCCTGCAAAGGATACACCACCACCCCCAAATCCATGGCTGCTCAGCACGTCCAGGAGCCCAGACTCAGACACACTGTGTCATGTCCATCGGAAAGCGGGGCGTGTGGGATGACATGGGGCCGCACGAGGACACGACCTCAGCCACACTTGCAATGTCCCATGGAAAGCAGAACAAGTGCCCTCCCCTGGCCCTGACTAGAGTGCAGCCTAGGAGGGAGCAGCCAGGATGCCTAGTGGCTCTGGGCAGGGAAGACCAGGACATATGTGGGAGCGGAGCCGCCCCCTGCCGGCCCCCACCTTCCTTGCACAACCCGAAATCCGCTATCTTGAGGAAGCCCTGGGCGTCCAGCAGGAGATTGTCCAACTTCAGATCCCTGAGCAGAAGCAAGAGACAGATCCAGGTGGCTGAGGAGGGCTGAGGACAAGGGGGCATCCCATCATGCTGTCCCTCCCCCTGTAGCCCTGCCCACTTGCCCCCATCCCTGGGTGAGGGGGTACCTGTAAATGATCTTCTTTTCATGCAAGAACTGCAGCCCCAGGAGCACACAGGCTGTGTAGAAGCTGAAGAGGTGGGTAGACTTAGGCCTGGGATGCACCCCTGGGTCATACCTCCAGACAGTGGTCTCAAGGCTGCCCACCCACCCTGTCGGGGATGCTCAACTGTGCCAGGCACTCCGCAGCCTCCTCCTGAGGCTCAAAGACCCTAAATGAGGGACCTGCCTGGGGTCTCCCGACATGTGACAGAGCTGCTGCACCCGTGTGGGAGGCCCGGAGGAGCTCCTGGCTCCTAGCTTCAGATTGGCTCAGCTCCGGCCGTTGCGGCTGCTTGGGGAGTGAATCATCGGACGGAAGATCTTCCTCTCTGTCTCTCCTCCTCTCTGTATATCTGACTTTGTAACAAAATAAATAAAATCTTGAAAAAAAAAAAGGCAGATACATAGATAGGAGGAGAGACAGAGAGGAAAAACTTCCGTCCAATGATTCACTCCCTAAGCAGCCGCAACGGCTGGAGCTGAGCCAACCCAAAGCCAGGATACCATTCTTTTGGGTCTCCCATGCAGGTGCAGGGTCCCAAGGCTTTGGGCCGTCCTCGACTGCTTTCCCAGGCCACAAGCAGGGAGCTGGATAGGAAGCAGGGCTGCCAGGATTAGAACTGGTGTCCATATAGGATCCTGACACATCCAAGGCAAGGACTTTAGCTGCTAGGCCAGAGCACCCGGCCTGGGCTAGGCTCCTCTTATCTGAGCTCCAAGTCAATGCAAGCCCAATTACCAGCTACATAAACAGGCCCAGCATCAGAAATGCTGTGAGAGTTGAAATCAATGCTGTGGTGCAGTGGGTTGAGCAGCCGCCACAGACTCCAACATTCTGCTTGAGTCCTGGCTGCTCCACTCTGATCCAGCTCCTGGATCATGCGCCTGGGCAAGCAGCAGAGGATGGCCCAAAGACGTGGGCCCCAACACCCATATGGAGGACCTAGAAGCTCCTGGCTTTGGGTCAGCCCAGCTCCGGCCACTGGGGCCATTTGAAGAGGAGACCAGCAGAAGGAAGATCTCTCTAATTCTGTCTCTTCCTCTCTCTCTAATTCTGCCTTCCAAATAAATAAAATACATCCTTTAAAAAAATGTTCTAAGAATTGGTATCAGGGTTTGAACCAAGGCCTCTTTGCTCGAGGGGACTGGGGAGGGGGTCCCAGGGGACATTGGTTATAAGCCGTGAGCCACGGCGAGGGAACGCACCGGGCCTGGGGCTCTGGAAAGACGTCCTCGTGGACCTGCATCATAAGGTCACCCCCAGGCACAAACTCGGTCACAAAGCAGGCATGGCTGGAGGTCTGGAAGCAGGCGAGCAGAGAGAGCAGGAAGGGGTGCCCGGCCCGGCCCGCGGCTTGCAGGATCCGCTTCTCAGAGTACAGGCTGCAGGAAAAGGCGCAGGTGGCAGAGAGAGATGGACTCGCAGGCTGGGCCCTGCCTCTCTGTGACAGCCCCACTCCCAGGGCTGGCAGGCAGGCCAAGGACAGGCTTCTGTGCACTGAAGCACAAGGGGTTAATGGGCCTGCTTAGCTACCAGTACCCCACTTTAGGACCGGAGAGAGTGGGAAGAGGGCTGTCCTGCCAAAAGGCACAGAGCTCACAACTGCAGGCGCCAGAAACGGGAGCCAGGAGCAGGGCTGGGGTGCCCGCATGGGGCTCAGGAGGCTCCTGGCTCCCCACTCCCATTTCCAGCTCACATACACCCCAGAAGGTACTACTGACATATGTCACTCCTTCCCAGTCTCCTGCTTTGGGGGTTTCATAGCCCAGTCTGTGGGATGGGCCAGCAGCAGACGGAGTGCAATCTAACACACACACACTGGAGGTGCCACCAGCTGAAGTCTGCTGGGTGCCAGTGGCCCAGGTGCCCACCGGCCCACCACACACCTGTCGATCTCATCACGGTTCAGCACCTCCTGCTTCTTCAGTGCCTTGATGGCATAGTACTTCCCTGTGCCCTTGAACTGCACCAGGAGCACCTACGGGCCATAGGGAGGGCAGGCTGCAGGTGGGCAGTGTGAGAGCCTCCCCATTCGCACACAATATTCCCAGGGGTCACACACACAGGCGCTACTGCAAACGTGTAGGCAGTCCACCCCACCACTCACCTTCCCAAAGTGTCCCCGGCCCAGCACGGCCAGGCAGCGGAAGTCCTGGAGCCGGGGGGCCTTCCTGCAAGACAGAGGGCCCTCCAAGCCAGGGGGTCAAGAGCTTAGAGCCCTCCACGTCCAGCCCTGCCTACAGCTGGAGCTCAATACTGTCAGCTCTGCAGGTAACCCAGAGCAAGCCAATGCGGGCCCTCAAAGGGTCAGGGCGAGATGGGGGATGGACAGACACATGCAAACACTCGTACCTGGTGAGTGAGGCCGGCGGGGTTGCTGCCAGTCCAGGCCTGGGCTCCATGTGTGCGCGTTTGGTACGCTGTGAGGCAGAGGGGCTCATAGCAGGGCTAGGCCACCCTCCTGCGCTCCCTCCAGGCCAGCCACTCCCAGTCCCAGCCCAGGCAGCCCCTGTGGCAACCAGGTCTACCCACCCCTCTCACCGGGGTCTCCTCGGGGGTCGGCTCCTGCGGCAGATAGAGGCGAGGGGGCTTGGGCGGGGGCCTAATCTCTTGTCCCAAGGGGCTCTTCTTGGGCAGGAAGTTACTGTGGGGTGGAGGCATGGTGGGCTTGAGAAGAAACGGGCACGAGCAGGCGGAACAGCCAGCCTGAAGTGGGTGGTGGGTAGACACCCAGCCACGCAGACGGAGCAGAGGACAGCCAGACCCCGGACAAAGGTGGGTGCCACAAAGGCACAGGTGGTCCCCAGCTTGGTGGCACCTACCTGGGGGAGGTGGGCTCTGGAGCCCCCCGTGGAGCTGTTGGAGTCTGAGGGCAGGCCTTGGGAGGGCTGATGGTGCTAGGTGAGCTACAGGGTGGCAGCAGGCTCATGACCAGGCGCCCCCAGGCCGCCATGCTGAGGTTCATCTGGGATGCTCTCAGGAAGTCCTGCCCTGGTGAAGGGGGGTGCAGAATAGGGCTCAGTTGCTGTCACCCCTCCACAGGAGTGCAACTTCCTCTATGTAAGCCCCGCCTCTCTATACAAGCCCCACCCCTCTGTGCAAGCCCCACCCCCTCCACACCTCTTCTTTTGGAGAAAATGCGTTTCTGTCTCTGCAGCCTGGGCCTCCTCTCAACCACAGGGTCACAGAAGGTCACCTGCAGGGCCAGGAGCAGAGCCGGTGACCATCCCCATGGGCCCACCGCCCCTCCCCTGCCCTAGGACCCCAGCTCATGCCTCCAGAGATGGCATCCCTACCCTCATTGACTCAAACCCAGGCCCCAGGTCACACACAGGGCAGGACAGAGTTGGGACACGGGCATCCAGGAGATGTCCCCTCTGTCCTCCCCCTCTGGCTGGGCCTGGCTTCCCACAGCTCATCCCATGCACAGCCCTTCTGGTCCCCAGGGGCCTGTCAGGGCGGTGGGCACCTGGAGGAATAGGTGCCCCTGCGGCACCAGGCTGACGGACAGCTCGTGACAGGTATTGTCCAAGAAGTCCTCGAGCCTCAGGAAGGCCACACCACACAGCTGCCGCCAGTCCCGCCAGCGCACACTGACCTCCAGCTCGCGGGCCTGGGGCAGGAGGCCAGGCTGAGGAAGGGTGGGGCAGGGCACAGCAGGTGCGCTGACCCTGGCCACCCCTACCCCACGCCACCCCCACCAGGGCCAACGGTGATCAGCCTTACTCGCTCCAGGGTGGTGACGAAAGTCTGGTCCCAGGACTGCCTGGCCACCGGCCCCCAGCCCGTCTGGCCCACCATGCGGTTGTCCACCTTCAGCACGGCCAGCACCTCGCCTGCAGGCCGGAGCCAGCGTTCAGGGCAAGCTGGGAGCAGAGGTCCCCACCTCTGCCCACTCACCACCTCGCCCCAACTCACTGGTCAGCCCGTCTCCACCCCGCGGCTGCCTGGCCCTGGCCCACAGCCAGCTCTCGGAGGGACTGCTGGCCAGTGCAGCCATCGGAGAACGCCCAGGCACCGTGGTCAGTAGCTGCTCACAGCCCAGCAGGCGGACGTGCAAGGTCCCTGGGGCAGAACACGGGGAGGGCATGTCAGGTGCTTTCTTGCCATTGTGCCCCAACCCGTGAGTCCCTGACCCCAGGGATACCACACCTTGCAGGACATGGCTGTCCTAGACTTCCTGAGGCCCTGGCCAGCTGTACCGCAAAGGGCAGGGGGAAATCTTGGGTGGGCAGTGGGAGGCCATACTGTGACGTGCCTCGGGCATCATTCATTCCTTCATGCCCCAAGGCCAAGCAAGAGCCCCTCCCTGGCCCTGAAAGTTCTCCTCCCAGCTCAGCATGTGCCAGGCCTTCCCCAGGGCTCAGTGCAAAGGCTCTGGCCCCATTCTCCACACGGGGAGAGCTCTCAGCCTGCACTATTTGCAATTCAATCTTAGTTCAAGGTAAGAAAGAACGTTCCAGGGCCCTACAGGGGAAGCCACAGTCTAGGACATTCGTATGTGGCACTTCAGCACTCTGCCACACACAGGGGAAACCAAGTCATTTCTGGCTCCTGGTTTCAGCTTGCCCAGCCCCAGTCGTTGTGGGTGTTGGAAGAATGAATCAGCAGATAGAAGATTTTTCTCTCTCTCTCGGTCTCTCCCTCTCTAACTTCCAAGTAATTAAATCAATAAGGGCCAGCCCCACATGTAGCAGGTTAAACCGCTGACCATGGCCGGCATCCATAGGGGTGCCAGTTTGAGTTCTGAAAGCTCACTTGTGACCCAGCTCCCTGGTAATATTCCTGGGAAGGCAGTGGACGGTGGCCCAAAGCCTTGGGTCCCAGCACCCATCTGGGAGACCGGGAACAAGCTGCTGGTTTAGGATCAGCCCAGCCATCAGGGCTATTTGGGGAAGTAAACCAGCGAGTGGAAGATACTCTCCTCTCTGCCTTTCCTGAGGACATGAAAACAATACATGATTTTGAAGATGATGGCAGCTATCACACACCCATCGAGTGCTGTGTCACTTGGGGAGGTGGGTGCTCTTGTCATCACTATTTGACAGGGGGTAAACTGAGGCATGGAGAGGCCTCAGTGACCCAGGGTCCTACAGTAAGGGGCGGACAGAACTGGAATTCTTCCTTAACACTCCTTTCCACCATCCTGCAGGGGCCTCCCCCAAAGAGGAGGAGAACCCCACACTCCATGGCAGCAGCGGGTGGGGGTGTATGGAAGTGGGAGCAGGGGCTCCTGGCTACCTGTCAGGGCAGTGGGCTTCACGAGTGCCCCTGAAGGCCGGGGGTTCCCAGGCCCCGCAGCCTGCAGCTCCCGGGCCAGGTGGCTGCGCAGAGCATGGGCCGGGGGCAGGCCTTCCAGCAGCTGCTCCAAGGCCAGCCGCAACAGGTCCAGTTTCTGGCAGGACTCCTGGAGCTCGGCCTGGGCCTGCAGCCAAGACACAGGCGGGGGTCAGGGGGTGCATGGTGTGGGGCACGATGGTCTGGGCCAACCACCCCCACCTGAGAAGTCCCCCATCCCACAGCGTGCTTCCTCTTGACTTCCCCACAGCCACCTGGGGGCAGCCTCTCTGGCACAACCCAGGGAGCGGCCCGCAGCATCCGACCTCAGCCAGGGCCTTGCGGTCCTGCGTCTTCCGGCCATCCAGCAGCTTGACGGCGTTCTTGGCGCCCTCGGCCACAGCTGCCTCGATGTGCAATCGGTGCTGCAGCTCTTCTGCCAGCAGCTCAGGGCCTGGGGGAGCAGGTCACCCTCAGCCTTTCGCCGGACGCTGTCCTCCACTCCCTGCCACCTCGTGAGGCCTTACCTGGCTCAGGGGACCCGCTGGCCTCCAGGCTGCTGATCTTCATGCGTAGCAGGGCCACCTTCAGCTGGCTGTCACGTAGCATCTGCTGGGCTGCGGCCAGCAGCTTCCTCTCCTATAGGGACATAACCTGGACCCGTGAGGCCAGGGCTGGGCCCGAGCCAACTCCACCCTCCCAGCATCAAAGCCGAGCCCCCATCCTCCATAGGAAGGTCAAGCTACCCTTCTTAGGCAAGGGTGGAGGGCAAGAGCCTCCTCCATCAGGGCAGCAAGGGCTGACATCAAGCCGCCCCCTCCCATCAGGGCTGCAGCCAAGCTTCATCTTCCATCAGGACCAGGGCTAGCTTCTCCCATCAATTCAAGACTGGAGTTAGAGCTTCCTCCCATTTGCTCAGAGCCAAGGCCCATCAGACAGGACTGGGATTGAGACCAGCATTAGGTCTCGTCCACAAGGCCATGGCCGAGGGCGCCTTCCACCCCCCTCCCCATACCTGTTTGGACCCGAGTCTGTGTCTCCTCCAGCAGACGAAGGGCTAGGATGGCAGGTTGACCCACCGGAGGTCAGCAGTTGGCATACACATCCCTGTCATGCCTTCCCCTAGCCCCTGAGAGGGGACCAAGCAAGGGGGCCCTCACCTTTGGGGTGCCACTGGCGCACGTGTGTGTCATATTCTCTGCCCCTTGCTTCACCTTCAGCTCCACCTGCAGCTGCCTCCGCAGGGCTTCCAGGTGCCGGGCCCTCGGCTGCTCGGCCCAAGGCCAGGGTCCCGAGGGCACAGGCTCTGGAACACAGGGAGGGTGGAGCACGTGGACCTGCCTGTTCCCTAGGGCCTGCAGAGTCCTGTCCCCTCCAGCCCATGGACCTGGGCAGATAGCAGGGGCTGTGCGAAGAGGACAGGTGTAACCCAATTCCCCACCCACCGGCTGGGCCAGGCACAGGCGCGGGCAGCGGGATGCGAGCGTGAAGGTCTCGCAGCTGGCCATGCAGCTGTTCTAGGCGGCGATTGGAGGCCCGCAGCAGCTGCTGCACGTGGCTCAGGTGGCGGCGGTCGGTGGCCACACGCCGCAGGTTCTCCATGCCTTCCTTGATCTTCAGCTCCTTCTGGATGGCCCGTCGGATGGCTTCCTTCTCCTCCTCCAGGGGCTGCGGGCCTGAGCTAGTTGGCTGCAGGGCGGAGAAGAGAAGCCGGGCCCGGTGGCCCTGCGTGGGTGGAGGCCCAGGACCCACAAATACACCTGAGGCATGGGCACATCTGTGCTATAGGAGCACTCAGCCCTGGGCCACTCCCCAAGCCCAAATGCCTGCCCTGCACCACTGAGAAAAGCAGGTGGGAAAAAAACTTCTAAGATGGCACAGGGCTTCCTGGGTGCCAGCTCATATTCTGGGTACAGAGGGGACTTCAGGAGGTTCGCAGAAGAGTAGAATTAAAAGTTTAGGACCCGCTTTGGTGCCACAGCAAGCTAAGCTTCTGCCTGTGGTATCAGTATCCCATATCAGTGCTAGTTTGAGTCCTGGCTGTTCCTCCTTCAATTCAGCTCCCTGCTGACACGTCTGGGAAAGCAGTAGTGGATACCCAACTATTAATTAGGTCACTACACCCATATGGGGAGACCTGGAGAGAGCTACTGGCTTTCCCTGCTCACTCCCAGCCAACGCAGCAGTTTGGGGATAAGCCAACAAATGGCAGGAAGATCTATGTCTCTCCCTCTCTCTCTACCTTTCAAATAAATTAATCTTTTGTTTTTTAAAGTTTATTTTTTGTTGGAAAGTCAGACACACAGAGAGGAGGAGAGACAGAGGAAGACCTTCCCTCTGATGATTCACTCCCCAAGTGACCGCAACGGCCAGAGCTGAGTCAATCCAAAGCCAGGAGCCTAGAGTTTCTTCCGGGTCTCCCACTCAGGTGCAGGGTCCCAAGGATTTAGGCTGTCCTCGACTGCTTTCCCAGGCCACAAGCAGGGAGCTGGATGGGAAGTGGAGCAGCCAGGATTAAAACCGGCCCCCATATGAGATCCCGGTGCATGGAAGACCAGGACTTAAGCCACTAGACTACCACACCAGGTCCAAATAAATGAATCTTTAAAACAAAAACTTTTTTTTTTCTTATTTTACCTTAAAGTCAGAATTACCGAGTGAGAGGGAAAGAGACCTTTCATGTGCTGGTTCACTCCCCAGATGGCTGTGAACAGCCAGAACTAGGCTGATCCCAAGCCAGCAGCCTGGAGCTTCTTGCGGGTCTCCCACTTGGGTGCAGAGGCCCACATCCCCACTGCCTCTGAGAGCCTGCGTTGGCAGGAAGCTGGAGCTGGCACTGAAGCCAGGCTATGAGACGTGGCCATCCCCACCCATTTGCTGGCCCAAACACCCACCACCACCATGCCTGGGTCTTAACATTTTCTTAAGAACTCTCTCTGAAGACCCCCCACGTAGTGGCTCATTACTCCTTTGCACAGTGGGCTGGCAGGGATAAGCTGTCCTGTTGTCATGTTGCAGACAGAAAGGGGTTCAGTCACCCGTCCACACCACACACAGGGAAGGGGCCCCCCTTATGTCTGGACTCCACAACGTGGAATCTGCAAGCCACAGAACACTGCACAGGAGGGACCTGTCCCAAGCCACGGGGAGAAGACAGACAGGCCAGACCAACAAGAGGTCAGGACTGCCTCCAGACAGTGCAGGGAGGTAGGTGGGCACGGCAAGGGGACTGGGCCCTCTGGGCAGAGCTCCGCGGCTTGCTCCTCATCAGACAGGAAAAGGCAGTGCCCACACCGCCCTCCATCAGGGTGGCCCATGTTGCCCCACCCCCTGCCCACCTAAAGGGACCCTGGCATGCAGCCGACTGACCTCACTGCCCTCCATCCCTGGAGCCCAGTGCAAGGGGTAGCTGTTCCGGCGGCAGGGACCTCCCCCAGCTCCTGCTCCAGCCCTCCGCCTCCTCAGACTCAGGGGGAGAGGGCGAGGCTCAGGAAATCCTCTGACCAGCCCAGGCAGGAGGGCCAGGCCAGAAGCCTAGCAAACAAAGGGCCCTTGGAGCTAGGGCCCTGCCGGACGCCGGGGTCCTGAGTCACCAGCAGCCGCCGCCGCTACCGCTCAGGGCGGAGACTGGAAGGAAATCGGAAAATGTGTCCAGGCTGTGTCTGGAACCGGCAGCGGGAGGAAGGGCTGGCAGGGGTCGAGCCCACCTGCAGGAGGCCCAGGTGACTGCGGTGGCTCTGGGGGCAGCCCAGCAGCTCCTGGCGACCACTAAGACCCCTCTGCCCTGAACACAGCCCCGGGCTGGAACCCACCAGGTCAAGTCCAACTCCTCTTCACCGAGCCCTAACCACCCTGGGCTAGGACACCCCCCTCTCTCCCTCCTCCAGGGACCTCGGCAGCCCTCTGGGCACCTGGGCGCAGCCCTCTGCGGTTGGGAAGGCTGTTGTCCTGGTCGGGGCTAGGTCCCTGATCTCTCGCTCACTTGCTCGCTCTCTTTCACACACTCCAGGTGTTCGTGGGTCCCCAGTACGCACGCACACCTCCCGCCACGTGCCAGCTGGCACAACCCGGTCATCGCCCTGCGCGCTTTCATCGGCTTTGGGGTCCCCCCTGCAGACACACCAATTCTGGGGCAGGCGGGGCGGAGCGGCCACGCGGCGCAGGAGACCCGCTCCCCGCTGGCCCTCCGGCGACTCTGAGTCACCTGAAGACGATCCAAGCTGGGGCTCAGGTCGGCCCTGCAAAGCTGCCTGGGGCCGCCCGGCCAGGGCTAAGAAAGGTCGGCCAGGAGGGAGCTCCGGTTTAGAGGGCGGGGCTGGGGCGGTTTAGGGGCGCATCCCACCCCCGGGTCCCGCGCGCCATTCACCTGCCGCGGCGCCCCCTCCTCCATGGCGCCGCTCCTACTCGCTGCGCCCCTCCTCTCGTCTCCGCTACTCTTTCGGGTTCCGGAAGCCCCGGCCCCTCTGCCTAGACTTTTCAAACTTGAAACTTCCCGGGAAGCTGCCAGCGCGAATGCGGGATCGGGCGCCCCCTCCCGAGCCCCGCTGGTCCGCCCGGCGCCTGGAGGACTAGCGCCGCCCCTCGGCCGCGCCGAATTGGCCTCCCACCACCGCTTCCCGGCTCTACCCTTGGGGCCGAGATGCCGCGGGATTCTAGACCCGCAGTTCACACGCGCCCCTGGACACTGACCCGCGCCCCCGAGAGGCATTTCGCGAACGTGGGGACTCCGGCTTCGGCCGACCGCGCGCCCTGAAGGGCCGGTGGCAGAGGGAACACAGCTTCCCTGGCGGCTGCTCAGCGCAGCGAGAGCGCACCGAGACTGTGACCGCCTCTGGCCTCCCCGATCCACCACCGTAACACTCGCTGCCCCTGCCGAGTCCCCTCAGCCTTTAAGCCTGGAATGTCTAAGACGGGCAAGTGATTGGCTCACACGGAGGTAACTGCAAATTGGAGATGAGGGGAGCCCCTGGTCCTCTGGCCCAAGCACCTGCCTGGGAGCCACAATCTCCTCTTCTTACTCCCGCCTCTAACCCCAGACATTCACACCTTGTGGGGGAAGAAAAAATACCCCAAATAAAGCTGACCTGGGAGGTGTGCCGTCTAATGCAGCTGGTTTGGACAAGACATGCCCAGACGCCATCGGGAGCAGCATGTGGCAGTCACACCCGCCAGAATTTTTGCTTCTTTTTGTTGGGATACATTTATTTGAGAGACAGAGCGAGGTCCTCCATCTGCTGGGTCACTCCCCTAATAGCCACCGCAGTCAGAGTAGGGCCAGGGCAAAGCCAGCAGCCTGGAACTCCGCCACGGGGGTCTCTCATAGGATTGGCAGAAACTGATATCGGTTTGTCATCCAGACACAGAGCTGCCAGGACTGACCAGCGCTATAAGCCAGTGGACCACAACTCTGGCCCCATGTCCACTTTTGAGGGTTAGACACAAAAATCAGTACTTGGCACACAATAGGTTTGTTTTATTTCATTATTTTTATTGGAAATAAAATGTTACAAAGGAGATATAAAGTTCTTCCATCCGCTAGTTCGTTCCTCAAGTGGCTGCGACAGTTGGACCTGAGCCAATCCGAAGCCAGGAGCCAGAAGACTCCTCTGGGTTTCCACACAGGTTTGGGGTCGCAAGGCTTTGGGCCGTCCTCCACCACTTTCACAGGAAGGGAGCTGGATGGGGAGCACTTGGCCCATTGGCCATGTGGCAAAACTGAACAGAGCTGCTGCCTCTGGCTTCGCCAAGGCCCAATCCTGTCGCTTGCAGGCACTTGTGATGTGAACTAGTGGATAGATCCGTCCGATTTCTAAGTGAAAAGGGATTTTTTTTCTTTAAAAGGCCATTTTTTTCTCTTGAGATAACTGGAACAGCTGCTCACTCATGTCTTCAGGAAATCCTGAGAAATCTTTATGCTTCACAGAATTTTATTTTTAAAAACTGTTTTTTAAAAGATTTATTTTTATTAGAAAGCCATGGGCCCAGCGCCATGGCCTGGTGGCTAAAGTCCTCGCCTTGAACAGCCGGGATCCCATATGGGCGCCGGTTCTAATCCCGGAAGCTCCACTTCCCATCCAGCTCCCTGCTTGTGGCCTGGGAAAGCAGTCGAGGACGGCCCAAAGCCTTGGAACCCTGCACCCGCGTGGGAGACCTGGAGGAGGTTCCTGGTTCACGGCTTTGGATCAGCACAGCATCAGCCGTTGCGCTCACTTGGAGAGTGATTCATCAGACGGAAGATCTTCCTCTCTGTCTAGGTTACCACACGGGGCTTTAAAAATACCTTTAAAAATTTATTCATTTTTATTGCAAAGTCAGATTTACAGAGAGCAGAGATGGAGAAAAATCTTCCATCTGCTGGCTCACTCCCCAAGTGGCCACAACAGCTGGAGCTGAGCTGATCTGAGGCCAGGAGACTCTTCCAGGTCTCCCATGCGGGTGCAGGATCGCAAGGCTTTAGGCCATCTTCTACTGCTTTCCCAGACCACAGGCAGGGAGCTGGAAGGAAAGTGGAGCAGCCAGGATAGTAATCAGGGCCCACAGGGGATTCTGGAACATGCAAGGCAAGGACTTTAGCCACTAGGCTATTACACAGGGTCCAGAACTTAATTTTTTCTAATGAAGATTTCATGGGCCCAGGCGGCGTGGCCTAGTGGCTAAAGTCCTCGCCTTGAATGCACCGGGATCCCATATGGGTGCCGGTTCTAATCCCGGCAGCTCCACTTCCCATCCAGCTCCCTGCTCGTGGCCTGGGAAAGCGGTTGAGGACGGCCCAAAGCTTTGGGACCCTGCACCCGTGTGGAAGACCAGGAAGAGGTTCCTGGCTTCGGATTGGCGCACACCGGCCCGTTGCGGCTCACTTGGGGAGTGAATCATCGGACGCAAGATCTTCCTCTCTGTCTCTCCTCTCTCTGTGTATCTGACTTTGTAAGAAAAATAAATAAATCTTAAAAAAAAAATTTTTATAGGCAAAAGCTAATCATGGAGGTAGAAATGGTTTCTTGGGCCAAGTGAAGCCCTGCAATTGGGTGTTGTGATAGTGAGATTTCCGAATGCACTTAAGATACTTAGGGAATCCCACAGCCTAAAATCCCCCAAATCCACAGAACCAAAATCTCATGTGTCCTTCAAGAGCCATGCAGAATGAGGGTCGTTGGCCAGACTTAGCTCTCAGCCACCTGAGCTTAACTCGAATAAGGTGAAAATTAACTGTCATAATGTAGAGAATCAAGTGTTTAAAACTACTGAGCTCCAAGTCACACTCGCCCCAAGGATGGTTGGATAACACTGCTTTGGGATTTTGAACTCAATGCTAAGGACACCTAGCCAGCTGGTGTCCTGTATCATCAAATTCCTCCTGGGGAGTCTGATGTGGTAGCCTAGTGGTTAAAGCCCATGCCTTGAAGACACCAGGATCCTATTTGGGTGCTGGTCCACTTTCCAAAACAGTTCCCTTACCTGTGGCCTGGGAAAGCAGTCAAGGACAGCCCAAAGCCTTGGGACCCTGCCCCATGTGGGAGACCCAGAAGCTCCTAGTCAGCTCAGCTTGGGCTGTTGTGGCCATTTGGGGAATAAATCAGTGGATGGAAGCTCTGTTTTCTCTGCAAAACCTGGTCTGCCTTTCCAAAATAAAGTTTCCATCTTGCTCACAGCCTTGCTTCTATCTGAAGGGCAAATAGATCTCAGCAATTTGCTGAAAGCCAAGGCTTGGCCACATTACACCTCCACAGCCCCAGTAGCACCTGGTTCAGGCTGCACCTTCTAGCTTTAGCCCCAGCCGTCAGAGTGCAGCGGGCCAGCAGCTCTTCTGGGATCTGTCCCGCACATCACCAGTTCTGGAGAACACCCTTCTGCAGTAGAGGGTCAAGTATTAACTTTCCCTGAAGTTTTTTTCATTACTATTTTTTAATCCTTGTATTTATTGTAAACTCATATAGAGAGACAGTAAGCTTTTCCGTTGATTCACTCCCCAAGCAGCCACAACGGCTGGAGATGTGCCCATCTTACGCCAGGAGCTTCCTCCAGGTCTCTCACCTGGGTGCAGAGGGTCCCAGGGTTGCTGGGACACAAACCCATGCAGATACGGGAATCCTGGTATGTGGAGGCAAGGACTTTAGCCCTGCGCTACAGTGCCGGGCTTCTTGCTAACGCTGCCTCATGAGTTTCAGCACCAACAGCTTCCCTTGACCCATATCCCCAGATATACCTAGAAACGCAGGTGGTAGTCCAAACGCCTGGGTCCCAGCACCATCTGAGACCCACACGCCCCTTGCTCTGCCAGACCAGCCCTGGCTGTTGAGAAAGTTGAGAAATGAAGGAACAGCTGGATGACCTGCCTCTTTATTAAGGTCTTCTTCTATGGCAACTTTACACTCCAAATGAATGTTTATGAACTTCATAGTAAAAATGCATATTCTAAATGCAGAAGCAAGAGATTTATCTACAAAACAAGCAGCAATGGCCCATCCATGAGACACCTGATCTGCGTCTGATCCACACAGCAATGTGTCGACACACCTGGGCACAACCACCTGCAGACAAGTGTGTTCTCCCTGGCCTGATGGAACACCACAAAGCTCTGGGCTTACCCAGGGCACCTACTGATCACTCCAAGAAGGCAACTTCACAACTCTCTACAATGGCCTGGAGCCAAAGAGATGAGCAGTGCTGGCCAGTCATCCTGGAGGTTTCCTCCTCCAAGGACCTGCAGCGAACCCTGAAACCCCCACCACTCACTCTGCCTGTTGCACCAAGAGCCTATGCCCATGTACCACAGGTGCCAGCGTCTCAGCCTTGGCTTTGGAGGACTAGGTGTCCCACGGTGGCACTAGGCAGCACCTCTGAAATTCAAGTAAACCGCTTATTTGGGATAAGTCAACAGTAAAACATACCCTGAACAAGCTGAGCAACCTGGCATCCACGGGCTAGGTGCACCCACCCATTTCAGGCAGGCCTGAATATGCAGGTAGAAATCGCCTTCCTCAATCCACAGTGACCAAGAGCATCCCCAAGAGTGTGGATCAAAATATATAGAACCAGGATGGTCCAGCCTGACCTTCATGCTGCAAGTCAAACTCCAGTGCTCCCAACTGGCTCCAGCCTGAAAAAAGTATCCAATGCTTCGTGTACACATTTAGTTTTATTGTAACAAAGCAACTTGTACACTTTTTAACGTTTAAAACTGAGCATCTTTTCTTTTCCAGTGGAACAAAAAGAAAATTTAAAAATAACAGGAACAAAATTACAATAGAGAATGTCGATTCCAAATAAGATTCTACAGGTTCTGCCGATTCTCCCATCGAGTGGCCGGGCTCAAGTCATCATTAGGAGAGAAGTTTATTTTTTTTTAAAGTGTCACCTTAGACTGGAAGGATGTCTGTTAAACATGACAATGAAACATGCCAAGGGAGAAGCCGTGTTGTCAGAATGCCCACGGAACCCACCCAAACATCTCAAACCCACCCTTCGCTGACCTTCTAGAACCCCATTTTTTTAAGGTTTTTTTTTCTTTTTTTAAACAAGAGAAAGTAGACAGATACATGTTGGTAAATGCTAACTGTCTGTATTCACATAGAGACACAGTGTAATCTCTGAGCCCAATATACAGAGCAAGGAGGGAAAGCTAGAATTCTATGCACGACTACACAGGGCCTGGCAGCCGCCAGCTCCCGGCCGAGCCCGGGGAGCCCGGGGAGCAGAGGTTCGGTTTTCCCACAGAGCACGGTGGTGTCGATCCCAAACAGTTGGTGGAGACAAGAGGGGGTGAAAATGAAATCTGGAACAGAAAGGGGCAAGAGATTCTTTTCCCATTGTATTCTGCGTAAGGTATTAACCCACAATAAGGTGATAACCATGGAGTAGAGAAAAGAGACCTCAAAAACAGGGAGACTGAGCGAGCACAAGAGGGAAGAAAATAAGACAGCAACTTGCTCCCAGGGACTGGAGAAATTAAAAAAAAAGACACACAAAAAAGGTTGGAATCCATCAGTGTTTTCTGTTAGTCATCTTCTCCTTCATCCTCCTGAAAGAGAAAGTGAGAGTTAATCTTCAGGGTTAATTTTCCAAGGCCACCTTAAACTTTCACATGTACAACGGACCCCCACGGAGCAGAATGGCAACTGGCACGAGGAGTTCAACTTTCTCTCCACCCACAGGATGAGCCACGCTGCCGCCCTGGACCCACCACTGTCCTAACCAAACTGCTGGGCCCATTTCTTACCAAATCATTCAAAAAAAAATTGAAAATTTGTTAGTTTATAAAAAATATGCAGATCTCAAGATAGGTAACGTACGGTCAGAGTGGCAACGCCAGTGAAATCATCAGTATATTGAACTTGACACTCAGCAAGCAGTTCAATTCTTAAAATCATTATCCTTTGCAGATCCCACCACAATTAGCCAAGAATTGGAAAAATCCAATACATATCGTGAATTTTTCAAGTTTTTTTACCTCTCCTTCTTCACCTTCATCATCATCATCATCTTCCTCGCCTTCATCCTCATCCCCCTCCTCGTCGATGTCTTCCAATCCTTCTTCTTCTTCATCGTCGTCGTCATCTTCTTCGCCTTCCCCCTCCTCATCATCCATGTCTGGAACCAGGTAGTACTGCAGCGGGTTGGGCCAGATGTCGTCCTTGATGACCTCGCCCAGCTCGTCGGCGCCGGCGTCCGAGTGGTCGGTGAACCAGGTGAAGAAGCTCTCGGGCTCCTCGTGCTGCCGCTTCCTGCTGGCTTTGTTCTGTGTTTGACTTGACCGCTTCGTCAAGTCCTGAGTTAAAATGCAAACAACTTTTAACAAGCTCTTTAGAACATCTCCCTGCAATTAAAGACATTTTCCCTCCCAAGCAGAAGACAGTCACCAGTACACTAGTTTCTGCAGTTACTAAGAACAACTATTAAACATACAGGGGAAAAAAGTTGTAGTCCCACTAAGACATTCTTCCAACAGGGAAGCTACAGCTAAACCTTTTAATACAATTAGCTCCCCCTTAACAAACCACTAGGCATAGGGCGTTCCACCTTACTACTGACACATAAAAATACGTAAGATTTTGGAAGACAGACATTTGGTAAGCTCAATCACTAATGTAGAAACAAAAAGGTGGTATTTCCAATATTACGCCTGCAGTAAGTACAGCCTCTAAGGAGAGCGCAGCTATTCCGCGTGGATGTGACGCGCAGGCACCAAGCACGGCTTGCTCAAGCTTACCTTCCCGGATTTCCATTTGATCTCAGTGGACTTTGAGGAAGGATCCCCACTCTCGTTCAGATGGAATTCTTTGGAGAGAACTTTATTTTCAAAGTAAGGGTTTTCATCAAAATACTGAAACAAATGGTTCAAATGACAGCAATGAGTGCAAACAGGTCTTCACCAGCTTAATCCCCACATTGGCAGGAGGATCAGAAATACTTACAAAATCTATTCTGTAACCTGATTTAATATCTTCAAACTCTGTCACTTCGACTCTGGTGAGATAGTGCAGCGCCTCCTCGTCCTCCTCCCCCAGCAGTGCAGACACTAGGGCAGCAAGGGCACAGGTCAGTGGCTGTTTCACCAGGCACACAGGCCACTCCACTGGCTCCTTACTGAGCAGAGGCTAAACAGAGCCAACCTGCTCAGTGTCAGTGGCCACCCCTCCAGGGAGTCCTGCCTCCCCAGGGCCCTCCACGCTTTAATAAGGAGGGTCCCACCACAAGCTGAACATACCTTGTGGATGGTTGACAAATGTTGTTACCCAAAAATTTGGGATTTTGGCGATCAATTCTGACCTCTTCTGAAAAAATGGTTGGCGGAGTTTGTTATATTTCTGTTCTACTTTTAAAATCTCCTCGCTGGCTTGTTCATTAAGCCTGAAGCAAATGACATTGACAGTACTTAGCAAACCCCAAGATGTGGTGAGAACGTGGTAACATTTAGTCGAGCTGTGCATCCACCCAGTCCCAGAGCTGACTGCTCAAGACCCAAGCCAAGGCTGCGCAGGCAGTGGTACGTACCCACACTCCAACCAGCCACCTGCCAATATTTCCAGGCAAATTTCAACTGTTTCCCCCAATAGATGTTCCCAACATTCATTTATTAAGTAGCAAAGTCATAAGACTAAGCGGGAGTAACATTGAGGCCACCATCCCATCTGCCCTGTGTCCAGACAGTCCGGAACCTTGAAAAGGACAACCACTCTCCGCGGGGTCAGTGTGGCACCCGGAACTGCACAAAGCGCCACAGAAACACACTGGCTCTGCAGGGTCCTGCCAGCACAGCCCGAGCTCCCCTCGCCCTCAGCCAACCATGGCAAGCCTCCCAGCCAACTTTTCCCGAAAAGGTTACCTGTCTATTTCATTCTGTACTTCATCGATATGTTCAATTGCTTCTTGTTGTTCTTTTTCTGCAAAAAAGAGCAGAGAACTCAGTACCGACCACAGGATGTTCTGGCTGGCCATTCCCCGAGAGCTGCTGAGAAGGAACTCAGGCCTTTGCCACAAGGCATGCTGGCTCTGCACGTGCCCCCGCCCGGGCCGACACACTACTTCACTATGGAAGGTTCACACTCCAAGCCGCTGCCCCCAGAAAACACCGGCCTGCATCACCTCGGCCAGGAGTTTCTTACGGAAGGAAGCTCCTGAAGCCCCAGGGGTGGCAACGACCGAGACTCCTCGCAGAACACAACCAGAACGTGGGGAGCTGAACGCAGAGGCAGCACCGCGAGCCAGGGCGCGAGCACCCACTTCAAAGCCAAGCACACCCGCCCCAGTTGGACATTTCCTTCACGGTCGGTTGCAGTATAGTCAACGAGATCCGCCCCCCAAGTCAGGGAGAGCCCGCGGAACCCCCACACTCCAACCTGCCCTTCCCCAATCCTCGGCCCAAAATTCAGACCCAGCGGGGTTCAGGGTACAACCTCCGGCAGCCACCACGCGGCCGGGGGACGGGGTCGTGGTGGGTGCGTTGGGGCTTGGGGGGTCCCTTTTGTCCACGGAGCCTTAGCGAACCCCAGCAAGCGGCGGAGGGGGCCGTTTCCGGTGCCAAGCCCTCGGGAGAGGCGCCTTTTCCGAAGCCCCCGGCGGCCCACGTGCTCCCCGCCGCGCTCCCGGACCGGGGCCCCAGCTCGGGGGGTTGGGGTGGGGGCAGAGGGAGGGGAGCCCCGCGAGGCCCGGCCTCTGGGCGGGGATGCCGCGGCGGGCCGGGCGGGAAGGCGCGCGGGGCCCGGCGCGTCCGGCCGCACCATGTGGCGGCGGCGGCGGCTGGGAGCGAGGCATCATGGCGGAGTACAATAAAGAGAGGCGGGAGGGAGGAGGGGGAGGAGAGCGAGGGCGGGGGGAGAGGAAGGGGGGGTCCTCGTCCGCCCGCGCCCAGCAGGCCGCGGCGCCCCGGATCGCAGCCCGCCCTGCGCGGGGGGCGCCCCGCTCCCGGGCCCCCCGGCGCGCACACACCCCTCGCCCCGCGCGCTCCGCCCGCCCGCGCGCGCGCGCCCCGGGGCCCAGCCGGCGGCCTGCGGGGCCGGGCCGGGAGCCCGAAGATGGCGGCGCGGCCGGCCCCCGCCCGCCCGCCCGCCCGCCTCCACCTCCGCCTCCGCTCACCTGAGGTCTCGTCGGCCCCGTCGTGGTTCGAGTTGAGCTCTTTTTTACTGACTTTGGCCGCCGGCGCCGACATGGTGCTGGCTCTCCGCGGTCGGGGAGGGGAGCGGGGAGGAGGGGGGGAAGAGAAGGGAAGGCGAGGGGGGCGGGCGGCTTCCTCCCTCACGCCACACGCGCGCTCGCTCTCCTCTCACACACACACACACACGCGCGCGGGCGCTCGCTCGGTCCCGGCCGCCTCTCCTCCGCCGGGCGCTGCGCGCTCGCCCTCCCCCCTCGCGGCCTGGCGGCTCAGGCGGCGGCGTGCCGGGGCCCCCGCGGCCGGGGCTCTCCTGGCTCGCGCGGACCGGGCGGCCTCGGCTCCCTCCCTCGCGCTCCCCGAGCCGCCGCCGCCTCCTTCTCCACCTCCACCTCCTCCTCCTCCTCCAACACAACCACGGCCACCACCGCCACCGCCGCCACCAGCAGCAGCGCCTCCTCCTCCTCCTCACGGCGAGGGGCGGGCGGCACGGCGCAGGCGCGCCAGGCCCCGCGCGCACGCCCCGCCCCCGGCCGGAGAGGCTCGCGCCGCCTCGCCATTGGCTGCGTCGCCCCCGGGGAGGGGCGAGTGGGGGCGGAGCTTCGGCCCGGAGACACTGGGTCCGGGCGAAGAGGCGGGAGGAGGACGCGAACGCGGCGACGTCCGGCGCCGGCCCCTCCCCCCGCGGCCAGCCCGGCCCGGGACATTGGCGCGCGGCGGCCTGGGGGGCGGAGCCTCGCTGCGCGGCGCGCGGGCGCCTTTCCCCCCCACCCCCAGCCGAGCCGGCACCGTCACGTGGTGGCGGAGCGGCTTCCCTTCTCCACAGGCGGCATGGGGCGCCCCGTGCGGGCAGGGGGAGTGCGGGCGGGCGGGTGTGTGTGGGTGTGTGAGACCTGCGGG